>NC_069689.1:2740909-3045454 GCF_023699985.2 Odocoileus virginianus | reverse complement strand
TCTTAGAATTATAAATGAACCACCAATCTGTTAGTAAAATACCAAAATACAGACAAAGTAATCTACTTCCACTAAGTGAAAAACACACATTTCTCTGGCAGGACATAACAGAAACTCTTTAATGACTACAATATGCTTATACGTTTGAATGGTGAGGTAGGAAAGTCATCAATGGGGCTTTTAAAAGGTAATCCAGAAAAAAAAAGCTAAATGGGAACTACTACCAACTATGTCAAGGCTAAAAAAACCATATTTATTAAATTCTAGTCATAGTATAAATCTGACACTCTATTTTAAGCTCAACACATGCTAATTAACACCCTAACAAAATCCAACGAAGCTATCAGATAACAGTTAAAGAATTTAATACCTGTTCATGATTTCAAAACAACAACAAAAAATCTAACAAACTAGATTTATAATACTATTTCACTATTATAAATAGTGTATTAATTCACAGTACTCATACTATATGCAAGGCACAGTTTTAAGTATTTGACACAGACTAATGCATTAAATCTTCAGAACTACCATATGAAGTACAGACTGTTATATTGCCATTACACAGCTGAAAAAACGGTAGTACAGAGAAGCTAAGTGATCTGTCCAAGGTCACACAGCAAGCAAGTGGTAACACTAAGAACTGAATTCAGGCAACCTGGCTACAAAGTCTGGACTGCTAACCATTTTTAACCATGATATGACACTGTCTATTGTAGGAAACTACTTTAGCAGCATTCCTAGTGGTGAAACACAAGAATTCTCTTGAAAATAAGAGACAGGGATGTTTATCAATCAACATTCCAAATATGGAGCTTGACAAATTAATTCTAAAACTGTGGGAAATGACAGAGAGTCAAGAATAGCTGAGACAATTCTGGAGAAGAATGGGGAAGATGGGTATTGCCCAAGTAGATAATTTTATTACAAAGCTCTCGGAGCAGTTTTGGTACAATGATAAACAACTGACAGACAAAACACAGAATTCAGAAAACACAGAATCCAGAAGAGACTTCTGCATATATGTAAACTTGATATGTAAAAGGTCTGGGGCAGAAGAAAATGCAAAATAAACGATTAGCTACATGAGGAAAAATTAAATAGTTGCTTCATACCAAACAAACAATTAAATCAAGTTGATTAACTGAGTGTGAAATGTGAAAAGCAAAACTTTAAGAAAACTTTTAAGGAAAAAAAATACAGGTTAATATTGTTAAAACCCTCTCTTGGCAGAGATCCTTTTTAAAAGATCAAAAAATATTATATATCAAAAAGGAAAAAATGTTCAACCACATTACAATTAAAAGTTTATTAAAAGAAAAATGATTCAAAAAATGAAGACGACAGTCATAACTGAGAGAAAATATATGTAACACACACAACCAAAAAAGATTAATATTCAGAATACATAAAAGAACTTCTAAAATTGTTAAGAAGATAGGCAATTCTATAGAAAAATAGGCAAAAAAGATATGAACAAGAAACTCAGAGGGGGGAAGAAAACATGAATGAAAGATTCCTCACTCGTAATCAGGGAAAAGCAAATTAAAAAGCACAATGAGATTTCATGCCCATTAGACTAGCAAAACGTTTTAAAAATTGTAGTAAAATATACCTAACATAAAATTTACCATTTTAATCATTGGTAAGTGTTCTGTGGCATTAAGTATGTTTGCCTTGTTGTATAATCACCACCATTACCTATCTTTGGAACTATTCATCTACCTCTAGGACAGCAAAAGATGTTAAAAAAAAAAATTGAAAACACCAAAATACAGCAAGGATGAGAACAAAGGTAATAAATTTTATAAACTGTTGATAAGTGTAAATAACCACTTTGGAAAACAGTATGTCAATATCTGGTAAAGCTAGACATTTACTATATATAATTAAGCAATTTCACTCCTCGGCATACTTCTGTAGGGAAACACTAACATACAAGGAAACATTTTTTAAGAATTTTCACAGCAACATTATTTGTAATAGCAAGAAATTATAGACCATCTAAATAAACATCTATTAATGGAAAAATGGTGTAAATATGATACATTTATAATATGGAATGCCATACATTAATGAAACACAATGAAAACTGCTACCTTCATTAAATGAATGAATCGCAAACAAAACTGACTAAAAACAGAATAAAGAAGACACACAGTCAACAAAGTGGGTATAGAGGGAATATACCTTTATAAATAGGGCCTCCCTTGTGGCTCAGCTGGTAAAGAATCTGCCTGCAATGAGGAAGACCTGGGTTTGATCCCTGGGTTGGGAAGATCCCCTGGAGAAGGGACAGGCTATCCACTCCAATATTCTGGTCTGGAGAATTCCATGGACTGTGTAGTCCATGGGGTCGCAAAGAGTCAGACACGACTGAGTGACTTTCACTTCACTTCACTTCACCTCACCTTTATAATAAAAGGTTACATATGACAACCCCACAGGTAACATCATACTCAACAATGAAAAGCTGAAAGTTTTTCTTCTAAGATCAAGGACAAGGATGTACACTCTCATCACTCTCATTTGACATAGTACTAAGTCCACACCACAGCAATTAGGCAAGAAAAAGAAATAAAAGGCATCCAAAGGCATTCCTTGGAATGGAAGAAGGAAAACTGTCTCTAATTGCAGGCAATATGGTATTATATAGAGAAAACTGAAAAGATACCACCAAAAAATTGTTAGTACTAATAAGTGAATTCAGTAAAGTTGCAAGATAGAAAATCAATATACAGAAACATTGTGTTTTTATACACTAACAACAAACTATCAGAAAGCAAAATTAAGGAAACTACCCCATTTACAATTGTATCAAAAAGAATAAAATACCTAGGGATTTATTTAACATAAGGAGGTAAAAGACTTGATTCAGAAATCTATGACACTGATGAAAGAAAATGATGAAGATACAAATAAATGGAAAGATACTCTGTGCTCATAGATTAAAAGAATTAAAATTGTTAAAACATCCATACTACCCAAAGCAATGTACACATTCAATGCAATTCCTAACAAAACTCAAACAGCATTTTTCACAGAAATAAAGCAAATAATCCTAAAATGTATTTGGTATCAAAAAGACCTTGAATAATTAAGGTTATCTTGAAAGAATAAAAAACCTGGAGGCACCATATCAGAAATACACAATAGAATTTAAAGCTATATTACAAAGCTACAGTAATCAAAACAGTATGGTACTGACATAAAAATCCAAGAGAATCAAGAATATACCCATGCACACATGATCAATTAATATATGACAAAGGAGCCAAGAATATACAATGTGGAAAGGACAATCTCCTTAATAAATGTTGCTTGGAGGACTGGACTTGTTGCTGTTGTTTAGTCACTAAGTTGTGTCCAACTCTTTGCGACCCCATGGACTATAGCATGCTAGGCTCCTCAGTCCTCCACTATCTCCCAGAGTTTACTCAATTTCATGTCCATTGAGTCGGTGATGTCATCTAACCACCTCAACCTCTGTCGTCCCCTTCTCCTCCTGTCTTCAATCTTTCCCAGCAGTAGGGACTTTTTTTTTTTTTTTTTAAATTTTTATTAGTTGGAGGCTAATTACTTTACATCATTACAGTAGTTTTTGTTATACATTGATATGAATTAGCCATGGATTTACATGTATTCCCCATCCCAGTCCCCCCTCCCACCTCCCTCTCCACCCCATCCCTCTGGGTCTTCCCAGTGCACCAGGCCCGAGCACTTGTCTCATGCACCCAACCAAGGCTGGTGATCTGTTTCACCCTAGATAATATACATGTTTCAATGCTGTTCTCCTGAAACATCCCACCCTCGCCTTCTCCCAGAGTCCACAAGTCTGTTCCATACATCTGAGTCTCTTTTTCTGTTTTGCATATAGGGTTATCGTTACCATCTTTCTAAAGTCCATATATATGTGTTAGTATACTGTAATGGTCTTTATCTTTCTGGCTTACTTCACTCTGTATAATGGGCTCCAGTTTCATCCATCTCATTAGAACTGATTGAAATGAATTCTTTTTAATGGCTGAGTAATATTCCATGGTGTATATGTACCACAGCTTCCTCATCCATTCGTCTGCTGATGGGCATCTGGGTTGCTTCCATGTCCTGGCTATTATAAACAGTGCTGCGATGAACATTGGGGTGCATGTGTCTCTTTCAGATCTGGTTTCCTTGGTGTGTATGCCCAGAAGTGGGATTGCTGGGTCATATGGCAGTTCTATTTCCAGCTTTTTAAGAAATCTCCACACTGTTTTCCATAGTGGCTGTACTAATTTGCATTCCCACCAACAGTGTAAGAGGGTTCCCTTTTCTCCACACCCTCTCCAGCATTTATTGCTTGTAGACTTTTGGATAGCAGCCATCCTGACTGGCGTATAATGGTACCTCATTGTGGTTTTGATTTGCATTTCTCTGATAATGAGTGATGTTGAGCATCTTTTCATGTGTTTGTTAGCCATCTGTATGTCTTGCTTGGAGAAATGTCTGTTGAGTTCTTTGGCCCATTTTTTGATTGGGTCATTTATTTTTCTGGAGTTGAGCTGGAGGAGTTGCTTGTATATATTTGAGATTAATCCTTTGTCTGTTGCTTCGTTTCCAGCAGTAGGGACTTTTAAGGTATTGGATCTTGAGCTTCAGCATCAGTCTTCCCAATGAACATTCAGGGGTGATTTCCTTTAGGATTCACTGATTTGCTCTTCTTGCAGTCCAAGGAATTCTCAAGAGTCTTCTCCAGCACCACAGTTACAGTTTGAAAGCATTATTTCTTTGGCACTCAGACTTCTTTATGGTCCAACTCTCACATCCATACATGACTACTGGAAAAACCATAGCTTTGACTATACAGACCTTTGTTGGCAAAGTGATGTCTCTGTTTTGTAACATGCTGTCTAGGTCTGTCAAGGCTTTTCTTCAAAAAGCAAAAAGGAGCAAGGGTCTTTTAATTTCATGGCTGCAGTCCCCATTCACAGGGATTTTGGAGTCCAAGAAAATAAAATTTGTAACTGCTTCCACATTTTTCCCTTCTATTTGCCACAAAGTGATGGCACCAGATGCCATGATCTTAGTTGTTTGAATGTTTAGTTTCAAACCAGCCTTTCCACTCTTCTCTCTCACCCTTATCATGAGGCTCTTTAGTTCCTCTTCACTTTATGCCATTACAGAGGTATCATTTGCATATCTGAAGTTTTTTATATTTTCCCCAGCAATCTTGATTCCAGCCTGTGATTCATCCAGCCTGATATTTCACATGATGTACTCTGCATAAAAGTTAAATAAACAGGGTGACAATATACAGCCTTATGTATCTTTTCCCAATTTTGAACCAGTCCAGTTCTACCTGCTGCTTTTTGACCTGCATACAGGTTTCTCAGGAGATGGATAAGGATAAGGCAGTCTGGTACTCCCATCTCTTTAAGAATTTTCCACAGTTTGTTGTGATCCACATAGTCAATGAACTAACCCTAACCCTAACCTTAACCCTAACCCTAACCTTAACCCTAACCCTAACCTGGAGGGTTTCTGGAACTTCTTTACTTTTCTCCATGGTCCAATGAATGTTGGTAATTTGATCTCTGGTTCCTCTGCCTTTTCTAAACCCAGGTTGTACATGTGCAAGTTCTTAGTTCATGAGCTGCTGAGGCCTAGCTTAAAGGATTTTAAGCACCTTACTAGCAAGTAAGGAGAAGGAAATGGCAACCCACTCCAGTATTCTTGCCTGGAAAATCCTATGGACAGAGAAGCCCAGTGGGCTACAGTCCCTGGGGTGGCAAAAAGTTGGAGACAACTGAACACACACTTTTTTCTTTTTATTAGCATGTGAAATGAACACAATTGTGTGACAGTTTGAACATTCTTTGGCATTGCCCTTCTTTGGCACTGGAATGAAAACTGACCTTTTCTAATCCTGTGCCCACTGCTGAGTTTTCCAAATTTGCTGACATACTGAGTACAGCACTTTTACAGCATCACCTTTTAGGATCTGAAATAGCTCAACTGGAATTCTATTACCTCCGCTAGCTTTGTTCATAGTGATACTTCCTAAGATCCACTTGACCTCACACTCCAGGATGTCCGGCCCTAGATCAGTGACCACACCATCTTGGTTATCTGGGTCATTTAGCAACTATAGTCATTGTTTTCTTAAGTCTAGTTACCTTTGTTTTCATTCAGTTGGGTTCAAATATAACTGACTATATAAGTTTAAGTTGTACAGTATAATGATTTGACTTACATACATCATGAAATGATTATCGCAACAGTTTAATGAACATCCATCATCTCATGTAGATAAATAATTAAATAGAAAAAAACATTTTAAAAAATAATAAAAAGAGACCTACCATATGACCCAGTAATCCCATTATTGGGCATATATCCAGAGTAAACCAAAATTCAAGACACATGTACTCTGATGTTCACTGCAGCACTATTTACAAAAGCCAGGACATGGTAGCAACCTAAATGTCCATCAACAGAGGAATGGATAAAGAAGATGTGGTACATATATATGGTGGAATGTTATTCAGCCATAAAAAGGAATTAAATTGGGTCATTTGTAGAAATGTGGATGAACTTAATGACTGTCACACACAGTGAAGTTGGGAAGAAAAAAAAGTATCATATAGTAACACATATATGTGGAATCTAGAAAAATACAGATGACCATATTTGCACAGCAGAAGTAGAGACACAGACGTGGAGAATAAATATATGGATATCATGTGGGAAAGTGGTGGTAGTGGGAGGGATTGGGAACTGAGATTGGTATGTATACACTATTGAAAGTATGTTTAAAATAAATGACTAATGAGAACCTACTACATAGCATGGGGAACTCTACTTGATACTCTGTGGTTACCGAAACGAGAAGGAAATCCAAAAAAGAGGGGAATATGTGTATATGTATTGCTGATTCACTTTGCTGTCCAGTAGAAACTAATACAACATGTAATACTCTAACAAAAATTAATAATAAATTATTAAAATAACTTAATTTTAAATGAATAAACATTTAAAAAACTTCTCAAATGAATAAACATTTTAAAAATTTCTAAGTTTGTATCTCTAATACAATAAACATCACCACCACCTATGAACCAAATAAATGAAAGTTCTTTAAGGGCCCTCAACAAATTTTAAAAAGAGTCCCCCCCCCCCCAAAAAAAAAGAGTCCCCAGACAAAAAAGTTGAGAACCACTGTACTACACACATAATGAAACAGGAAAATGTGAAAAATACAATCAAAGGATATCAACCCTGAAATAACCAAGAACTTGGAATTAGTACACAAGGATTTAAAAAGAGCTATTACAAGTATGGTCATGATGTAAAGAAAGATACCTATAATGTTTGAACAGATAAGAAACCTCAGCAGAGAAATGAAGCTATAAAAAGAACCAAATGAAAATCTAGAACTAAAAAATACAAAATAAGAAATTTCCTAGCTGGGTTTAATAGCATATTAGAAATTATAGAAGAGTCAGTAATCTTGAAGGTAAGTCAATGCAAATTATTCAGTCTGAAGAACAGAGGGAAAAAAGATGAAAAGGAATGAACAAAACTTAAATAATCTACAGAAGAATATAAAGATATCTAAAATACATGCAACTGGAGTCCTAGAATAAAAATAGAGAAAAAAAAAAGGTGGCTCAATGTTCTATAAATGTTAAGTCAATAGGCCAAACCTGGACTGCCACCTGTTTCTGTATATAAAGTTTCAATGCAATACAACTCATTAATTTATTTACAAGTCTATGGCTGCTCTTGCTCTACAACAAAAGAATTAAGTAGTTATGATAGACACTCTATGGCCAATAAAACCAAAAATACTTGCTGTGTGATTTAGATAGCTTGTTCTCCCTGATGTAGATCTTTTATGTCCTAACTGAATTTTTTGGTCTAGTACTCCATCAATTATTGGGAGAAGGTATAGTACCAAAACCTCCAACTAGGATAATAAATTTATTCCTCACTTTAGTTGTCAGATTTTGCTTGATGTACTTTGAAATTCTGTTATTGGGCACTTACACATTCATGACTGTTCTGTCTTACTGATAAATTGATCCTTTCATCAATTTATGGCCCTCTTTACGTTTGGCAGTACTCACTGTCTTGAAGTTTGCTTTATCTGATATTAATAAAGACAATTCAGATTCCTTATGTTTACTGTTAGTATTACATATCTTTTTCTGTCTAAATGTGTTTCTTGTAGGCAGCATACAGTTGAGTCTTGCTTTTTATACACCTAGCGATCTCTGCTTTTTGCCTGGAATATTGAGTTCATTTATACTTTTCTCTCACTGCTTTTAAGAATTTCTTTTTATCAGTATTGAAGTGGATATACCTTGTTTATGGGTTTTGAATACAATGATATCAACCATAAACACAGATGAAACAACTTTGCTTGTCTGCCAGAAAATAATTCTTGATCATAAGATTTCAGGTCTTCATTTTGTTTTCACTTAAAGTAATAAAAGGTGCTTGCTGATCATTAACTAGGGAAAGCTATAAAGTCAGTGAATCTGGAAACTAACATTTATGACACACAGAGGGCCAAGAGGCACAGGAAAAGATGCTCAACATCATTAATTATTAGGGAAATGCACATCGAAACTACAATGAGGTATCACCTCACACCAGTCAGAATGGCCATCATTAAAAAGTCTACAACAATAAATGGTGGAGAGTGTATTAAAAAAAGGGAACCCTCCTATGCTATTGATGGGAATATAAATTGGTACAGCCACTGTACATTCTTTAAAAAACTAAAACTAGATCTACCACATGATCCACCAAGCCCACTCCTGAGCATATAACTGGAGGAAACCAATATTCTAAAGGATACAGGCATCCCAATGTTCACTGCAGCACTATTTATAATAGTCAAGACATGGGAGCAACCTAATGTCCAACAACAGAGGAATGGATAAAGAAGATGTGGTACATATAAGGAATGGAATATAGCGTACATGCTCAGTCATGTCCAACACTCTTGCAACCTCACAGATTGTAGCCCGCCAGGCCTCTATCCGTGGAATTTTCCAGGCAAGAATACTGCAGCGGGTTGGCATTTTCTACTTGAGGGAATCTTCCCAATCCAAGGATTGGACCCGTGTCTCCTGCATCTCTCACTGACCCACCTGGGAAGCCCTACAATGGAATATTACTCAGCAATTAAAAGGGATGAAATAATGCCATTTGCAGCAACATGGACAGATTATCATACTAAGCAAAGTAAGTCAGAAAGGAAAGACAATTATCATGTGATATTTCTTATATGTGGAATCTGAAAAATCAAACAAATGAATATCTACGAAACAGAAATGGACTCACAGACATAGAGAACAGACGTGTGGTGCCAAGAGGCAAGGGGTGAGGGAAGGAAAGATCGAGAGGCTGAGGTTAGCAGACGCAAACTATCATATATATAGGATGGATAAACAACAAAGTCCTATTCTATAGCACAGGGAACTATATTCAATATCCTGTGATAAACTATGATTGAAAAGAATATGAAAAAGTAAAGTAAGGCAGACAGAGAAAGACAAATATCCTAAGATATTACTTACATTCAGAATCTTAAAAAAAAAAAAGTACTTATTTACAAAACCAAAAGAGACTCATGGGCTTAGAGAGCAAACTTATTGTTACCAGGGGGAGAGGGTGGTAGGGAGGGACAGATTAGAATTAACATATGCACACTGATATATTCAGGGTTCTACTGTATAGCACAGGGAACTCTGCTCAATACTCTGTAATAACCTTAATAAGAAAAGACTTTGAAAAAAGAAAATAAAGGTTTCAATAGGGAATGCAGCAGGGAGATCTGATGTTGGTTAAATTATGCACTCTTTTTAATTAATTGGCTCTCCCTCCAAAGCAAATGTACTACAAATAAAATGAATTCTTTTTTGAAAAAAAAAAGATTTTTTCTTTTAATCATTCTTTAAGCAATCTGACTGTTAACATGCCCTGTAGTTTTCTTCCTGTTTCCTATTCTTGGTATTTGTTGAGCATCTGAGATCTGGGTTTTTCTGCTCCAATTACACACATAATAGACCTCCTATAAAGTTGTCCCACAGTTCATCAAAGCTTTGTCTGTTTTTTCCTGTGTTTTCAAAATTTCTTGTTTCATTTGGGACATATTTCTGTTGCCATATTTTTAAGTATTCCTGTAGTATCTAATGGCAGGATAAACACTCTCTTCAGGTACACAAGGTATATTCACCACAATACAGCATATGTTAGGCCAAAATAAGACTCAGTGAATTTTAATACTGAAAAATTTATATCATTAACATTTACATTAAAAAAAACAAAATACAAAATTAATGAAGTAAAGTTCAATCTTAAGTGCAAGGTAAATCCAAAGTAATCAGAAGGAAGGAAATTAAGAGCAAAAATCAATAAAAAGAAAGCAATGAGAAAAATTAACAAAGTTAAGAATTGGTTCATTTTTGGTGTAGCTGCTCTGGAAAACAGTTCCTCAAAAGGTTAAACATAAAGTTATCATATGAACCAGCAATTCTACTCCCGTGTATATACCCAAGAGAAATGAAAGCATATGTTCACACAAGAAAAATGAAAGCATATGTCCACACAAAAACCTGCATATGAATGTTCCTATCTGAATTATTCATAACAGCCAAAAAGTAAACAGCCCAAATTTCCATCAGATGATGAATGAATACATAAAATGTGGTATATCCATATAATAGAATACTATATGGCAATAAAAAGAAATATTATAACATGAATAAATGAAAATATTATGCTATATATTTTTTTAAAGCCATAAAAGACCATACATTCTATGATTCCCCTTACATAAAATGCCCAGAATAGGTAAATCTATAGACAGACAGAGCTTCCCTGGTGGCTCAGACAGGCCAAGAATCTGCCTGCAATGCAGGAGACACAGGTTCTATCCCTGGGTTGGGCAGACCCCCTGGAGAAGGAAATGGCAACCCACTCCAGTATTCTTGCCTGGGAAATCCCATGAAGAGAGGAGCCTGGTGGGCTACAGTCCACGTAGTCACAAAGAGTCAAACAAAACTGAGTGACTAACATTTTCACTTTCACAAAGACAGAAAGCAGACTGGTAGTTGCCTAGACTGGGGAGCTGGAAAGAAAACAGGTGTGCAGTTTCTTTTGGAGGTGAAAAAAATGTACTAAAACTGACAGGCGATGTTTATACAATTCTGTAAATAAACTAAAAGTCACTGAATTAAATAGCTAATTAGATAAACTGTATGGTAAATGAATTGTATCTCAATAAACTTGTTATTTTAGAAAGCTGAATCATTAGAAATGTTTCTTTAATATTATAAATTCCTCACTGGACTGACGTAGGAAAGGGAAACAGAAAAACAGAGGACACAAACCGCAAAATTTAGGAGGAGCTATCATACCAGATTTTACAAACAACAAAAGGAAAATGGGGCAAGATTATAAACAATTTTATCCAATATATTTGATAACTCTATCCAATATATTTAATAACTTAAAAGAACTAAACTAATTCCTTCAGATACATCACTTAGCAAAATAGACTCAAAATAAAATAGAAAATCTGAATAGTTCTAAATCATTGAAGTAATTGAGTTAACTGTCAAATGCTCCAACAAAGAAAACGTAAAGTTCAGATGGCTTCAGTGGTGAGTTCTATCAAACATTTAAGAAAGACACAAACACAAACCAATCTTACACAAACTCATTCAGAAAATATACCAGGAGAGAGTATTTTTCAACTCATTTCATGAAGGCAGCATAATGCCAATACCAAAATTAAACAAAGATATTGGGGATGGGAGGAAAACTATAGATTATCTTGATAAAGACAGACCCCAAACTCCTTAACAAAGCATCAGTCAATGAAAGCCAGCAATGTATTAAAAGGGTACTATATCATGATCAAGTAGGATTTATCACAGCAACTCAAGGTGGTTTAACATTTAAAAATAAAGCAATGCATTATTATGAATACATAATAATACATTGCCTACATTGTGTATCTGCCTACATATACATACCTATACACACTCCCTAACTTTTTTCCCTGAGGTGTCCTGAAAATAGCAATATCTGAACAGCAACAGGCACAATTAATATTCAGATGTCAGCTTCACACTATTCTTTCACTAAAAGGAACCAGGACTCCCTGGAGAAAAGACTGATACCAGGGCTGGGATAGGAAAGGTAGAAAAACCTAGAACATCTTATTCTATCAGTAAGTAAGCCCCAAAGAATGATGGGAACATGTTAAGACACAGAAGCCCCCAGAAGGGCTTCTCACTGGCCAAATGCAGAACAATTTGTACATCAACAAAAATAATGACAACAGATTTTCAACCACTGAACATAATAGGGACAATAAGTCCTATTATAAATAAATATTCATGTTTGAATTTTTAATAATTTTTTTTCCTGTAATTGAGATCTAATCTTACTGCACTGTGGTCAGAAAAGATGACTGGAATGATTTCAATTTTTTTGAATTTATCAAGACTAGATTTATGGCCAAGGATGTGATCTATTCTGGAGAAGGTTCCGTGTGCACTTGAGAAAAAGGTGAAGCCCACTCTCACTACTATTCAACATAGTTTTGGAAGTTTTGGCCACAGCAATCAGAGCAGAAAAAGAAGTAAAAGGAATCCAGATAGGAAAAGAAGAAGTGAAACTCGCTGTTTGCAGATGACATGATTCTCTACATAGAAAACCCTAAAGACTCTACCAGAAAATTACTAGAGCTAGTCAACGAATATAGTAAAGTTGCAGGATATAAAATTAACACACAGAAATCCCTTGCATTCCTATACACTAACAATGAGAAAACAAAGAGAAATTAAGGAAACAATACCATTCATCATTGCAACAAAAAGAATAAAATACTTAGGAGTATATCTACCTAAAGAAACTAAAGACCTATACATAGAAAACTATAAAACACTGATGAAAGAAATCAAAGAGGACACAAACAGATGGAGAAATATACCCTGTTCATGGATTGGAAGAATCAATATTGTCAAAATGGCTATACTACCCAAAGCAATCTATAGATTCAATGCAATCCCTATCAAGCTACCAACAGTATTCTTCACAGAACTAGAACAAATAATTTCACAATTTGTATGGAAATACAAAAAACCTCGAATAGCCAAAGTAATCTTGAGAAAGAAGAATGGAACTGGAGGAATCAACCTGCCTGACTTCAGGCTCTACTACAAAGTTACAGTCATCAAGACAGTATGGTACTGACACAAAGACAGAAATATAGATCAATGGAACAGAATAGAAAGCCCAGAGATAAATCCACGAACCTATGGACACCTTATCTTCGACAAAGGAGGCAAGGATATACAATGGAAAAAAGACAACCTCTTTAACAAGTGGTGCTGGGAAAACTGGTCAACCACTTGTAAAAGAATGAAACTAGAACACCTTCTAACACCATACACAAAAATAAACTCAAAATGGATTAAAGATCTAAATGTAAGACCAGAAACTATAAAACTCCTAGAGGAGAACATAGGTAAAACACTCTCTGACATAAATCAGCAGGATCCTCTATGACCCACCTCCCAGAATATTGGAAATAAAAGCAAAAATAAACAAATGGGACCTAATGAAACTTAACAGCTTTTGCACAACAAAGGAAACTATAAGCAAGGTGAAAAGACAGCCCTCAGATTGGGAGAAAATAATAGCAAACGAAGCAATCCTTTCTCTAAAGGATTAATCTCAAAAATATACAAGCAACTCCTCCAGCTCAATTCCAGAAAAATAAATGACCCAATCAAAAAATGGGCCAAAGAACTCAACAGACATTTCTCCAAAGAAGACATACAGATGGCTAACAAACACATGAAAAGATGCTCAACATCACTCATTATCAGAGAAATGCAAATCAAAACCACAATGAGGTACCATTACACGCCAGTCAGGATGGCTGCTGTCCAAAAGCCTATAAGCAATAAATGCTGGAGAGGGTGTGGAGAAAAGGGAACCCTCTTACACTGTTGATGGGAATGCAAACTAGTACAGCCACTATGGAAAACAGTGTGGAGATTTCTTAAAAAACTGGAATTAGAACTGCCATATGACCCAGCAATCCCACTTCTGGGCATACACACCGAGGAAGCCAGATCTGAAAGAGACACGTGCACCCCAATGTTCATCGCAGCACTGTTTATAATAGCCAGGACATGGAAGCAACCTAGATGCCCATCAGCAGACGAGTGGATAAGGAAGATGTGGTACATATACACCATGGACTATTACTCAGCCATTAAAAAGAATTCATTTGAATCAGTTCTAATGAGATGGATGAAACTGGAGCCCATTATATAGAGTGAAGTAAGCCAGAAAGGTAAAGACCAATACAGTATACTAATGCATATATATGGAATTTTAAAAGATGGTAACGATAACCCTATATGCAAATCAGAAAAAGAGACACAGATGTACAGAACAGACTTTTGGACTCTGTGGGAAAAGGTGAGGGTGGGATGTTTCGAGAGAACAGCATCGAAACATGTATATTATCTAGGGTGAAACAGATCACCAGCCCAGGCTGGATGCATGAGACAAGTGCTCGGGCCTGGTGCACTGGGAAGACCCAGAGGGATGGGGTGGAAAGAGAGGTGGGAGGGGGGATCGGGATGGGGAATACATGTAAATCCATGGCTGATTCATGTCAATGTATGACAAAAACCACTACAATATTGTAAAGTAATTAGCCTCCAACTAATAAAAATAAATGAAAAAATAAAAAAATAAAAAATGAAAGAAAAACAAACAAATAAATAAATAAATATTCCATGTTCGCTTAAGAAAATAAATGTAAATGAATAAACTGAAAGTTTGAGGAGAACTGGAATATTCATATCATTTCAAAGAACCTCCTTATAAAACATTTATTAATTAAAAAGGGAAAAACAGCTTTAATCAAACAGTCAAAGTGAAAATCTAATAAGACACAATGAAACTGTATACCACTTGATAGGATGAAATATCATTTTTGTGATATTCCTGTCAAAGACGCATATATAATCTAAATTGAACGGCGAGGACACAACAGACAAACCCAAAATAAGGGACTTTCTACTCTACAAAATAGCTCTCCTATAATTTTCAAAAGTGTCAAGGTCATGAAAGTCAAAATAAGACAGGAACTCTTTGAGATGGAAGGACACATGACAACCATATGCAACATTTGATTACAAATTACAATCCTTTGCTATAACATATAGCACATTATTGGGACAACTGGCAAAACCTGAAAGGGGTCTGATGTTCACATGGTATTAATGTACTGGTGCCAATGTCCTGATTTTAAAAGTTGTATTGTGGTTTTATAGGAGAATGTCCTACATATTTGGAAATGATGGAGAATCATCTCAGCACCTTACTCTCAAACAGTCCGCAAAAATAAAGGTTTTTACTTTGTACTTGAAAGTTTTCTGTAAACTTGAAATCAGCTCAAAAAAGATTTAGTCTTAAAAGAAAAATATACACATACACACACACAGACAAATATACCCAGACACACACACTGAAGTCTAACAGTTAATAAGCGAGAATCTCCAGGGAATACAGGATTCATGTTAAAGTGAAGACTTTAATATATTTTAAATTCCTTAAGAAAAATTTTCAGTAATCCTACAGTCATGATAGCAATGTTGAAGAAAGCTGACTGTATGACATTTATCTACAATACAAATAAGGATGCCACTGGTCATTCCCTGTCATTCTGCCATGCTACTTAATAACAAGTGTATTGTTCCTGAAAAGTCAATGCAAACAAAAGCCTGTCTCCCAGCATACTTTGCTGTAGAAGTATGATTAGACTGATTAGAAAGGTTGTGGGCTTCATCTTTGGTAAATAAATTCAAATAAAGCTGTTTATTCATGTAAACTATGACAAACAAGATTTTCACCAAAAAAATACCTGTTTGCCATTCCTCACTAAATGTCAGGGAAGGTTTGAATTTACCTGCTCAATAAATGTTCTCACAGCCTAACAAATGTGATATCACAAGCAAATAGGTCACATGGTTTTTCTGACTTTGTTTACAGTTTTAGTACATATTTTAGATTCTGAGATCTTATCTGAGTTCAAATAAACTGAATAATACAAAAAGTATTAACAAACATCGATAATTAGATCTTATAAAAATAAAAATTTCTGCTCTTCAAAAATGAATAAAGAAGCAATAAAAAGACAAAGAACCCAATTTTAAAACGGGGTTGAACTCTCTTCAAAACAAACTTCAAAGACAAGACTTAAATTTTTTTTTATTATTTTGAAATTTTAAATGAACATCTGATGAGACATGAGATTTTTTTAATGGATATGACTTAATATTTTGTTTTGAAATACATTAAAAGTACATTTTGAAATATATTTAAAAACTCATTTTCCTCCACACAATAAAGATTTAAGCTGGCTAAGAATTCTACCCACTGAAAACTTGTATCATCTTAGAAACATGAACAATCATTTGATATTGTTAGTAATTCAACTTTGAAACCAATATATTCCTAAGTTTTGAATAGCTTTAATTGAAGAATAATCTAATATGGATCAGAATGGAATCAGAATTCCTGAATTTATAGAATTTACTGAATTTCATGCAACTAGACATAACACAGAAATAAATGAGGTGTTCAGGAAGATGTAAGACTACAGCTGTCATTCACAGCTCCTGATTTTGAGAGTTTGTGTTCATTAATATAGATTCATCAGTTTTATGGATAGATTTTATAATAAAATACACAGGCATTATAGTAAATAAATGCTAAGATGAACTTATAAAATCTATATAATAAAATGATGCTTCTCTCAATTTCATATTTAGTGTTGTGACATAAATTTGACAAAGTATTCTACTGCTTTAAAAACTCTGAAAAACACTGCTGGATTTAAGACCTGCTATACATTTTACTAAGGCCAAGAGATCCACAGGCCTGTGAGGACACACTCACCGGGATAAAGGCTAACTGCCTCGGTACACTGAATAGGTCATCACGTCACTGAGATGACTGCTCCACAAATATATACAGTTCTTATCCCCACAGCATTTTGCATGGCATATTTTACTGCAATACTTACTGGTGCCACTATTTTTCCTGTCTGTCCAACTTGCAAGTCATTGGGAACAAAACCAGCATCAACAGCAGCACGAGAAGCACCAACTAAGAAAAAAATAGTTGTTATTTTTTTAAAGCTCTATTATTCAATTTGTTGGGGGCATTCACTGATAACAGTTTCTTAAAAATTTTTAAAAAAAAAAAGACTTTTTTTTTACCCTCTCCAATCCTCTCCAGCAGATGCCGCCTTGGCTGCCACTATCCTCATATGACTGGGGCCTCAAGGTGGTACTCCAGGCCCTCACTGCAACTCTCAAAAAGTTTTCCCTCCTTTCTCCTTAAAAGCCTTCAATTTTGAATCTCATGTCATCGGATAACGTCACTCGTGTATTGCTTGTGTCATCCATTAACCAGCAGGTCAATTCCCTTCATTTCTCTAGGATTTTAGCTTCTGGGTCTTTGTTACTCTCTCCAGTACTAGTCTTATCTTAATACTTGAAGACGTTGACACCTTGGCTCCTCAATTCTTTGAGCAATCTTCCTCCAGTCATCTTACCCTTCATGCTGCCTCAGCCACAGCCATGGTCATATCCTCAATCTGTCCATTACCAATATCATCAACAATCTCGATTTCCAAAATCTCTGTGACCTCCCCATTCCAGCTGACCCCTTTTAGTACCTGACTCCAACAACCCTCTGACCTCACTGAGGTCTATAATTCTTTGCACTGTCCCTCTCTCCCCTTATGTTTTCTGTTCTTTCTTTACCCAGCTCAGTTTCTATTGTCAATGACTCTAAGCACTCCTTTGCATGTGCCTTCAATTTCCTTGCCCTCCTCTTATATCATCTTATTTCCAAATGGTGGAAAACCTCCATCTCTGGTTACTGACTAAGCAATCTTTCTCCCCTTTGCATACCTGTCCTACTACATACAGTTCAGCATGACTGGAGAAAAACACTAATACTCAGCCATGGTAACTGTTTTGTACTTTAAATAAATAGGGTTTATTTCTCTCAGACTGTCCTATATTGTAATTTTGTATCTTTCCTCTCTCTTCAAACTTTCAATATTCTTTTAACATTCTGCTTCCAATTTCACTAAAAAATGGAAACCTGCTCCAACTAACACATCCACCCATCAATTTGCAGCTGTGTTCATATTCTCTCCCACCAACTCAAGAACATCGCTCCAGTAACTCTCATCTCACGTATGATTAACCTCTCCCTCTTAACTAGAGCATTCCCATCGGCATATAAAGCATGCTATTATCTTCTAACCTTTAAAAAGTTCCTCTGCTGGTCCTGCTCCCCCTCTAGCTACTGTCTATTTCTCTGCTCTACCATATGGTTAAAAGCCTCTAAGGACTCGTTTGCATTCATTGTCTTCATTGCCAGGCCTCCCATTCTACTTCTAAAAACTTTTTAATTAAAATATGACACACATACAAGTAAAGCACACAAATCACAAATGAACTTAGCTCATGATCAGCTTCGATGGCTGATCATGAAGTGGATACAACCATGTAACTACTTATAAACACTCCAATCAGGTTTGTGCCCCCACTACCCACTACTACCATTACTAAAACTGCTCAAAGTCACCAATGACCTCTAAGTGGCTGATCAATGAGGCACTTTTCAGCGCTCATCTTCCCTGACCTATGGGCAGCATTTGACATAGGTGATCACGCTTTGCCTTACTGAGACACTTCACTTAGATTCCAGAACATCAGACTGTCTATCCTGGTTTTCCTGCCTTACTTTTCCATTTGTCTTTGGTCTTCATTCTCCTCTTCTCCCCTACCTCTTAATCTCGAAGTATCTAAGGCTTAATCCTAGGACTTCTTTTATATCTACACTCTTGGTGAATTCATCCAGTCTCACAGTTTCAAACACCATCTAAATGCAATTGATTCCCAAATTTCTATCTCCAGTCCAAACTTTCGAACTCCACATTTCTATACCAACTGTTTAACTGACAATTCTACTAGGGTATCTGTTATTAGACATGTCAAAACTTTGTACAATCATTTCTTGGTATCCACAAGGGATTACTTTCAGAACCCTTCCAAGGACACCAAAATCCAAGGATGCTCAAATTCCTCATAATGGAACAGTATTTGCATATAACCTATGCACACTCTCCTGTATACAGAGGATATCTCTCAGAGATATTGGTGGTTCAGTTTCAAACCACCACAATAAAGCAAGTTAAGTGGATTATTTTTTGGTCTCCCAGTGCACTCATTGCTGTTTAGTCACTAAGTCATGTCTGACTCTTTTTGCAATCCCATGGACTGTAGCCTGCCAGGCTCCCCTGTCCATGGGATTCTCCAGGCAAGAATACTGGAATGGGTTGCCATTACCTCCTTCAGGGGATCTTCCTGACCCAGGGATCGAACCCACACCTGCATCTCCTGCATTGGCAGGTGGATTCTTCTACCACCGAGTCACCTGGGAAGCCCCTAACATACTATTTTATTATTTACTAATTTACTATGTTTACTGTCTGTAGTAAACAGAAAAATGGCCCCTCTAAAGATATATTCATTTTCTAGTTCTCAGAACTTGTGAATATTACCTGTGGCAGCAGATATGATATAAAGTTAAGGATCTTGGGAGAAGGCACTTATCCTGGACTATGTAGGTGATTTTTAAATATCATCACATGTATCAGTGTAAGAGGGATGTAGAGGGAGACATGATACAGATAAAGAGGAGAAGGTAATACAAAGACAGTGGCAGAACCTGGAGTGACACGGCTCTAAGTCCAGGAATGCCAAGGCAGCCTCTGGTAACTGGAAACATATTCACTCCCCAGTAGAAGTGTGGCTCTGCCAACACTTTGATTTCGACGTGCTTCTGGCCTCTAGAACTTTGAATCATTTTGCTCATTTTATTCACTGTTTTTTGCCTAGCTCCTAAAAATAGTGCCTGTCATACAGCAGACACTCAATAAATATTTATTCAGTGAATGAATAAATGAAATATCCTCAGTCAAATACCATCATCTGATTATAGAGTCAAGATTACATCTTTATTCAGACAAAACCATAACTATTTCTATGGGTACATATATTAGGTAATATAAAGCATAAAAACCAGAAAGTTATACACGAAACTCTCAAAAAGGGAAGAACAAACTAGACATTAAGAATACACTCATTTATAATTGTATAATTAAAAACTAAAATATTTTTAATGTTCTGATTTTTTTTCAAAAACCATCATTTCATTCTTAATACACTTTTAATAACAAGATCTATCTTCCCTATAAATTTTTAAAATGTTAAATGTTAATTTCTATTTGTATGAGAGATTTATGTTGGACCAGCAATAAAGAGAAAAACAAGGGCATTCCTGAATCTGAAGTAGGCAATGAAGCTGACATTTAATTTTTTTTAATGGAAAAACTCCTAAAATTTGGCAAATGGTAAGAGTATCATATAAATAATAAAGAACAAGGACAACCTTTCCTCACTGAATGCTACACCATTTACGTGGAGATTAAGAAAAACTGTTTCAGACAGAAAAGTTGAAAACCAGAGAAATCAAAAAAATCTGTAGCTTTGAGTGATTTATATACAAATGAAATAATGAAGAAAAAATATTTCCAATGAAATGGAAATATTTTTCTAGTAAGGAAAATAAACTTACCCGCAGCATGTAGTTGATCTGCCAGATCATACAACAACTTAAAGTTCTCTCCACTCTTCAAACCCCGACCTCATTTAAGAAGATGGGGGAAAAAAAAAAAAGAATTAAGCAAATATAAACTCCATTCTATAAAAATTTTGAACTTCATATACATGAGTGAATCTTCATATTATACAACTGCCACCTCCTCTATAAAGCCTTTCCTAAGTTCTCCAATGATACTCTTGCACTTTTCCAATAAAGCATTCAACACTACTATAATTCTGTAATTAACTAACTGGTTAACTAGCAGTATAATTAGTCTTTAAAATCAGTCTTCCCCACTAGAACAAAAACTCTTTAAATATAATATTCATACCTATCTTGGTCACAGCTATATTTAGCAATACTTAACTGAATAACTGAAAGAAGACATTCCACTAGACTTTAAACTCCTTAAGAGCAAGAATAATCCGTTTTTTCCTGTTTCTCCAGCACTTTGCAATGGGTCTGGCAGAGAACATATACCTAATAAACATTTATTGAAAAAATAAGTGAATAAACTAGTCAGATATACCTTTCTGAAATATAAATTATTTCTTCTCAATGCCACTTGCAATAAGAGGTTGTTTGGAAGCTTAATTATTTCATTTGATGTTTAGTTTGGAAAGATTTTTCAATCATAGCAGTCACTGTTTTAAAAAGTCAGCAGGCTATGAAATATGGGTCTTTTTGCTTGTTTCTTGGGGTTTTTTTCTTTGTTTTGTTTTTAAATAAGAAGCATGATGTACAAAAAGAGGCAAGTCTTATGCAATATTAACAATTTTCATATTAAATGTGAAAAAAACTTTGAGTTATCCATAGAGACTTGGACTGTGCTGCAAGACTTTTAAAATAGAGCAAAGGATCACACAACACAGCCTTGAGATTCCAACCAGTCCTTTCTTTGCTTCAGAAGTTAACCACACTCCACAGAATAACACAGGAGTCAGTCGAAATGACAAAGATACCAAGTTGCAAAGCTACGGAGTTGAGATTTGTACCATGCTCCCCCTGGTGCCAATGAAACAGATTTGCAACAGAAGTCCAAACTATTAAACTCAAGATTTCATTTTCCTAATAGGTAAAATGGGACTAATACTCACAACTTACTTTTTACATTTGAAAAAACACCTGTGCCCCATTAAAATTAAGTATTAATAAAAGCAAAGTATTTTAAGTTTACATCATTTTTAAAATTACAATATCTGACTTACCACCAGACACCACCACTTTGGCACCTGTGAGCTCTGGTCGATCACTTTTTGTTAATTTCTGGTCAAGCCATTCTGATATTCCCACTGGGGAAATGCTTGATGCTGCGTATATTGATACACATAACAAAACAAACAGTATGAGTTCAAGGACTACAGTAAAAATGATTTTTTAAGAGAAATACACAAAGAATTAATCACAGGAAATTTAACTTTGTTAGTGTGATTTTTTATTTTTTGCTACTAATTTCATTCTCTCTGATTTTTGGAAAGACTTAAAGGGACTGGATTCTGGCCTTCACCGTATTAGCTATATGACTTTTGAGAAGTCATTTAATTCTCTGAGTCTACCTATAAGACTGAAATAACCCTTTCTCTATGGGGTTTAATAAGATACTGTATATATTAAAGTGTTAACACCTTCCATAAGTTTACTATTATTATAGTCTCCCATTATATTGAAGTTCTTTTATAATAAACAATGACAGGAGAGTAAAAAAATCCTTACATCAATATAACAAATTAATCTTAATGCACCCCACTCCTACCCCTTTGATATATACCAAACTATCACAGTACAAAAAAATAATGTAAATATTCCTTACTTTTGCATAAACTTGGGAATATCATTTATTTAGATGGAGCTCTCAAACAGTCTGCATTAGAAATTTAACTAGATGCAATCTCTTATTCTAATATAATGTCTGAACTAAAAATAAGAAACTAAAGCAAATACAAACAAACACTCACCCTTTTCTGAACTGGCACTGCCTCCACTTGTTGCTGCAGCTTCAAAAGATGTTCCTCGGACAGAAAACACCTTCACTTTCTCATCACACTTCACTGTACATATAGCATTTCCTGAAAAGCACATTTATTTTTAAAAACAACCATGAAAGGCAAAACATCCCCCAAGTATTCCTTTGAGGTTCAGAATTTACTTCACAAAGATAAGGAAAAAATAACTGTAGACCAGTTAGGTTTTTTCTACCTTTACTAAATACAGGAAAAGGACTATAACATTGAAGAACATATCAGTGGCACTCTATGTAACCTTGGATGTCTTTAAAAACAGAACAAGTGCTGACCTGCATGGAAGAAACAAACTGGAAAACGCTGTCACATTAATCAGGTACATTCTTCCTAAAAGGAATATAAACAAAAGCTTTCTTCTCCAAAACATGATCACTAACTTAACAACATGAGTTGCAATAACTTAATAAAGACAAAGCTACCACGCCTGCTAAGGCAAGATAATAAGTGAAAACATGGTAGGGGTATAGAGGACAGGAAGTGTGATGCACCAAGATTTTAAAAGTATTTGAGACATTTCTTATGGATTAGCAATTACATTAAGAGTGACCTAAACTATGACCAAATACTTACTTCCCTTTAAACACTACTAAAGATGAGAGGTTTGATTTGAGTTCAATCAGAAAGATCAAAGAGTTCATTGCCTTCTTCAGCCCCACCAGAGACCAGTGTGCTTAGCAAAAGATCAATTGACTAAAAAGACACTGAACTGAATTTCTTAATGCAGACAGAAATGAAATAGAAGCAGCAAAGACGACTGAAATTATTTTTAAAAAAACAGAAAGTTTTATTTTTCAAGAGCCACTTACAAAATATACTGAAAAGAAACCTAATTTTTATTGATCACTGGAAAAATCTCACTCTGTACATGGAATGACCAGGAAGGAAAAATGTGTGTTTTAAATCTATCAGAGAGAATGTCGTATCACGGTCCAGCACCAATTCTAACACTAAGATAGAGAATGTCATATCACAGTCCAGCAGCAATTCTAACACTAAGATCTAACACTAAGATTTTCTTCAGGAATCTTTAGGATGATCCATGCTTCAAAATCCTATCTTCGAGATTAATTTCTGCTTTAAGAATTTTCAAATATTTAACATTCTGATTAACTGTTTTCCTTGGGTACCCACCTGCATAAATGGTTCTCACAAATGTGTCAGGTGATTTGATTGCAATGATGTCAGAAATAGGGGCAACATCAAGTTTGGCTGCTATTCTGGGCAAAAGGTTCTAAAAGCAAAATAAGTAGTGAGTTACGCAATACATGCTAATGGATGGCTGTAAAATATTAGCAATAACATTCTCTAAAAGCAAATTCTGTAGAAACTTTATTTTGAATATTTTATATTTCACATGCATCTTTAGACATACCACAACTTCAAGCACAACTTTTTGGATAGTCTTTGAACATAAGTAAGAGTCGATCATTACTCTAACTACATTAAGAGTTTTATGAGTTTATAGCAATAAACTACCTTAACTCAGTACATTGAATTATGAGATATGATATTTGCTTTAGTGATCATCATTTACAAAGTGTGACAATTATAGATTACTGAATTTAGATAAGATAGAAAAATAATTAGAGTAGTAAAGTTCTCAAATACTAAAAAAGAATATCCTTATATGTTTACTTAATGTACATGAAAGAAAAAATTCCAAATCGGACATGTTCACCTTTTTAAAAAGTGAAGCTGCATTAAAAAAAACTAATCCAAGTATCCATCAATAGGGCATGAAAGTGAAAAGTGAAAGTGAAGTCTCTCAGTTGTGTCCGACTCTTCGCAATCCCATGGACTGTAGCCCACCAGGCTCCTCAGTCCATGGAATTTTCCAGGCAAGAGTACTGGAATGGGTTGCCATTTCCTCCTCCAGGGGATCTTCCCAACCCAGGAATCGAACCTGGTCTCCCGCACTTCAGGCAGACGCTTTACCGTCTGAGCCACCAGGGAAACCCTCAATAGGGCATAGGTTTACAAATTATAGTAAATCCATGTAATTTAAAAAATGAGAAAAGTAAAGCACAGCCTTTCTCTCTCTCTCTCTATATATATATATACACACATATACACTCATGTATATGCTTTCTCTGTATATGCATATAACATCTCTGGAATAGATACATGTGGTAACTTTGTTCCCACTTAGCAGGGATCACTGGGCAAGCCCCAATAACCCCAGGGCTTAGTTACTTCACCTCACAGTAAGAGGAAGAGAATCTCTATGCTTTTATTCTAAATTTCTTGGGCTCTAAAACAGAATCAGTTAGTGAAAAACAAATATGCATACTTTCTAGATGCAAAGGTTCTCTTAGATGATGACATCATCTAAGTGTAATTTTAAAAGTGAAGTGTTGCTTTTATCACACAAATAGAAAGGGTAAAATTCCCCACTGCTTTCTACACAGAGCTTACTCTACAGCATCTCCTAAACTCAGTACATGAAACCAACTCTAGCAGGTGAACTTTCATTGTAACAGCACTCAAGTTCCTCTCATTCCATCCCCAAATCTTCTCTGTTCCTCTAAGAATTCTCTCAGGACTATCCTCTAATCACTCCTTTATTCTGCATCCTCTCACATGCATATACAACTATTGGCACTAACATGTATTTTGTTTTAAAAGTTTTAATATACATATTATTTAACCTTGAACTAAGTTTATAAGCACCCCAAGAGCAGAGGCTGTATGTCTCCACTTCTCATGTCTCTACCCTGTAGCTAATAAACAGTTCTATATAAATTGATGCCAACAAGTATTGAAAGCTTGAGTCAAATTTCCTCCTGCTACATCCTCCAACTGTAAAGATTTTCTAATACTCAGTCTATTGTTACCTATATTATATAGTGATTCCCTTTCAACCATAATAACAGAGCTACTGAAAAGTACCATAGTTTATAAATCCACAATCAGAAAGAAAATTAAGATTTTATAGGAAATAAAGGGCTTGGGAAAATAATTAAAATGCCATTAAAAATAGTTCTAACTTGGTAAATAAGAGGTTTAGAAGATACCTGCTTTTAAAACAAACCACATTTGTCGGCATTTAAAGCCTGCTTTAGTAAGTAACTCTTTCCTTGAGGCACCTTCTTTAACCGTTCAGGAAATATGACTGGAATATTACTACCTGGCTGAGCAGATTCTCACATAGATTTTATGATATTCAGACTGTGTTTCTTTCTAAAGTTTTAGAGTTTTTTTTAATTCCTTGAAATTTAATACTTCTTGTACTTCTACTATCCCTTGTTTCATTTTACCACATCTTGAAAACAAAATTTACCACAGCACTTAAAGGCACACGTCTCAATGTCCTGAAAGGATGGATGGTAAACAGATACATCTCAACACTATCTAACAGGCTAAATAAACCACATGGCTTCAGGGAAGGAGAGGTAATAACTAACAGTGTTCTTTTGATGCACAAAAAGATGGCAGTTATAAAATTCTAGATTACCAATATAAAGTTGTGGTATCTTAAAAAGACAATCAGTGAAGAATTATTATAGAGCAAATTGTTTAGCTTCACCTGATGGACACTTCCTCATTCCAAATCCACTGCAGCACCAGCTATAATACTATTATGTGACCTTTGTTCTCAAAACACCCATACAGCAATCAAAGCCAGAGTATTAAAATCTAGCGAATCAGCTACAACAAATACCCTTTCTTGGTTTAACACTTTTAGGTGAACTGTCATCACAGAAACTCAAGACTCATGAAATTGTTTAAATCATCTAACACAGAAACAAAACCCTGAGCGGGAAGGGTCCCCAGTGATCTTTTAGTCAACGCTGTTCTGCAACATCCCAAAATACAGCAGCTGGATGGCAAGCTTCTGACTTAACCATTTCCAAGGAAAGTGACAACTGCTATAGAGAAAACCCATTCCATCTTTTAATAGTTCTAATTGGCAGATTATAGACATCACCTGGCCAAAGTGCATCATGTTATATATCAGAAAACATATTTCAGGAAGGTAAATAACTCATGCAGACCACTACCCATCTCATAGCACATTCAGACATATCACAATGCATATGATCAGATTACACTTCTCTTTACCCTAAGGATGTCTTCAACCACTACACAGTCCTTTCCAAATCTCTCAAATAGATAAACTTGGCCTTTCTAAATATCCACCAGTCACCAAAACAAACACAATGGACATAGGTTTGGGTGGACTCCAGGAGCTGGTGATGGATAGGGAGGCCTGGCGTGCTGCGGTTCATGGAATTGCAAAGAGTCAAACACAACTGAGCAACTGAACAGAACTGAACCAAAACAAATCCATTTCTTATAATGGGTACTAATTCAAATGGCGTTCACACAATGAGACAGTTCCACATTGTTACTTAAGAAAAATATGTTTAAAAATAGGGCTTTCCCCATGACAAAATCTGAAAATCTGGAAGTGGCATTATAAAAAATTATGACAAAGTCTCAAAAGAACAGAGTTGTTTCTATGACCACAGCTCAAAGCCTGGAGATGGCATTTTAACAGAAATTATATCAAAATCTTGAAAGAATAAATTTTAGCAAAACTATCACATTAATTTTGAAAGCCAGAATTAGCTATCTAAACAAAGTCTGTTATACATTTTCAGCACCATGAAATCTAACCCTTCCAACTAGTGACATCAGATTCCACATTCTAAATCTCACCTTTCCAAAGGCAGACGCTCCAGCACAGATGTGTGTGTGATTAAACTGCTTCTGAGTTGCCAAAATCAATGGTGTCAGTTCCTCTGAGAATTAAACACATTTGATAAACACATTTCATAATATTTTCACAGTCAGATACTCAAGCTTAATTTAGACATTAATTTTTTTCCACTGGAAAAGCTCACCTGGAAGGAGGCCTTTGTACGCATCATGCTGAGCCACCAGAACTTTTGCTACACCTGCTACTTTACAGAGATCTTGTGCCACCTACGAATAAAAGTTTTTAATTATCCATCTAACAGAAAGGTACTAATAGAGCCACCATTACAGATCCAGCAGAGTATAAAACCTTAACGGCCACTGTAAGAACTGTTCTTATGAGAAAAACGGCTACTTAGGAATAAAAGAAAACTATTTAACACAGAAAATCTTAAGCCAATTGATCTTACGGTCTACGGACCCTAAACAAAAATTCTTGCTTTGAAAAAAGTACAAATTGATAAATCAAGATCAACTTAGCTATCCACGCAAATGTAACTGTTTATTGTACTCTTCCCTTTTGCTCAATGCAAACATAAGCTCATCATTTTAGAAATGGTTAGGTTCTTTCGCTCATAATAATGACACAGTCAACACATTTCAGACATTTCAGATTTAAGGTTCCTAGAACTAAAGAACAAGACTTAACCACTCTGGTATGCAAGCCACTGCACTTTATCTGACAATAATGATTTCTGCTGATACTAAAATCAGTGATTCTGGGCCATCGAGAAAACCATATAGAACCTTAGAAAACTATAGAGAAAACAGTCCACTGTCAACCCCTGAGTTCCTGCCCATCAATATAAATTTATCTATAATGAAGCAAAATATTTTCTATTTTAATTCCTCTTTTCTCTTGTTTAGAATCAGGATGGGGTTCTGGGAAAGCTCTTTGACCACTCAGATTTTCTGTATACAGAAAGCCATTAGAATTCCTTCTTTTAAATCTCTAAGTACAGCATTACTGGTTCCTGTTTCAGCAGAAACATGGCAGTCATATTCTGGTCTACCATCTTCTTGTTTACCTTCATACTGATTCACTGATGAGTAAATATAAAAGGCCACACCTTCTGCCCTCCCTTAATAGAGGATAAGGTTAAAACAACATTCACTCAAGAAAGAAGGCAGTGCAAAAGCAACTCTTCTAAATCAAGTATTCACTGGCAGGGTATATTGTACTGTCATATCCATCTCTTATTTTAGGCACTACATAGAAAAGTTACTTGCTGTCTAGGATAAACAGCTATATTTTAGTATAAAACTGAAATCTGCCTGGGTTATTAACAGAGTCTCTATATACAGGTACTGACTGTTTTTCTTTTAGAATGTGACATGATAATAAGACTGTAACTGAAGAAGAGATGATTTGTTTCAATTTTTCTCGAAATACTGTAAATAAAATAACATAAAATATCTTCCAAGTTATATTAGATTAATTAAAATCACAGTAAAAAATAAATCAAATCCAGAACTTGTATATCTGGAAGTAGGGCAACCAAAAAGATAGTTTAGCTATCTTTTATAACTATGCAAGAGTCAACAGTTGTTAGCAGGATTTAGGTAAAGAAATCCACATAAGCACACACCTGCTTGAATACATTATTTTAAGATACCAATTGCATGTAAGAAATTGGCCAAAACAACACTAACTGAACCTGCATTATATCACATGCTCTGCATCAAGCTCATCTAAAAAAAAATAAATTGTCTACAAAGTAACAAGCTCTCTTATGGATTTCTTCCCCTGAGGTCCAAGCCCCCAACTACACAACTGACAAATCCTATATGGTGTGAGAGGCAAATGGTGGCTCAAAGTGGGTAAGCTTAATGAAAGCATGATTTCAACTACACTGAAGTCCAAAGGTACAGACTGTGCAAACCTCATTAGAGTTCCTTTTCAGGGGGTTAGTTTACAAAGCTGTCATTGTCTTATGTCAACAACCAAACAAAGAACATCTTCTAGTATCAGGTATAGTTTTGGGAAAGTCCTTGCATTTGAATTCTTACACCAATTAAAAATTAACACCCATGATACTTTTTCCAGATTTACCACTTTCAGGAATTAAAAGCAATTAACAAGTATATTCATCAATGCTAAAAACGGATTGGCTATTAACCTCTAAGGGGACTCAAATATTATCTCTACTTGGTACCTGATGGCACATGATGGTGCCAGTGGAACTAAATCAAGTATTCCACCTCATTTCAAAAGACAAAATGCCTAATGAGCAAATCTTTTAGTTTCTTTTTCACACACAGTAATAGTTGTGAAACTGACCGTTTAATGAGGTTTAGGACCCAGTTTGGGCTACAGACCTCATTATGACTCTCTTGTTGCTATCTTTCCCTGTCTCTTGATGGCGATTTTATTTGCTATGGTTGACCTTAAAGATTTCTCACCTTGTCACATTTGGTTCCAGCTACTAAACAGGACACTTCACCTCCAACACGTTTGGCTGCAGTGATGGTATTTAATGTAATGGGCGCAAGGGTATCATTTGCATGCTCAGCTATCACCAGGGTACTCTGAAATCGTAGCAATGAGGTCTAAAAAGAGAAAAAAAAAAAAGGAAAATTATGTTGCAATATAATTTTTTTTTTGCTCTAACTGGTAAGCAGGTGTGCTTTAAAGAGAAGTGTATGCAGTACTCAGTTCTATAAATGTATTTATAAATACTTGGTCAATAGCAAAATTGGGCTATTTATATCTATCACTCTATTACTGATATTCCTGCCTAATAAAAATAGAAAATACAAACTAGTATTCTACTTTAAAAAAAAATTTTTTATTATTTCCAAACAACTTTCCTACTAATCTATGCTCAACAAGAAACTGATTTATGTATCTGAATTTAAAATCCTTAAAACACATTCTCAAACTAGGTGTCAGCTACCAATTACATTCACTTGTACCCAATACTACTAAAGAGCACAGTATATCCAGGAATAATGATAATGTAATCAACTACTAACGTTCTATTGCTTCTGGTAAAATGAATTATTTAATACCAAAATAACTGATAATGTAAATATGTCTTTACAATACAACACTACACAGCAATTTTACTAAAGTGTCAATTGTTTAAATATGCTTTCAAATTCAAAAAAGCTTTTGGACTGTATCCTGGAGCCAGTTAAAATCCTTCCACAGGTACTGTGGACTACTGAGAAACCACCGTGCAGTCCATGGTCATCTGAAATAATTTCAAATACCAGAAACAGAAGGATGAACAAGAATGGTCCCTGCACTCAAAGTTTTCAAGGGAAATAAGGCTTGTTCACACACAATTACAAGACAGAATAGTTTCCAATTAGTGAAGAGAGCCAAAATGTTGGCAGCTGCAGATCACAGATAATCAAGAGGAAGAATGGAAGAAGTTTAGGTGTTCTGACATGTGAAAGGATAAGGAAACACACCACTGGCATGAGGAAAGGAGAAAATCTGAGAACTATCCTTGTGGAAAATGGCAATGAGAAAAAGAGGCACTAATGATCACATGTCATGGTTCAGTGGTTTGAATTCAGCAATAATCTGATCTGGAGTTGGAGTGAAGAAAACCTAATATAAAATGTACCCAGAGCTTGAATTTTATAAGGAGGGTTTAAAGGGAAGCCAGGCACAGGACTATAACGCTGGTCATGCAACTAAATCAACAGAATACATACTTTTTGTTTACTATATTGTACATATCCTAGTAGCTCAGATGGTAAAGAATCTGCCTGCAATGCAGGAAACCTGGGTTCAGTTCCTGGGTTGGGAAGATCCCCTGGAGAAGAGAATGGCAACCCACTCTAGTATTCTTGCCTGGAGAATTCCATGGACCATGGGATCATAAAGAGTTGAGCACTACTGAGCAACTAACACTTTGATCTTTTTATTAATACTTAGGCATACCAGTTCAACTAGTTTCCATAATCATTTGGGTTACCAGAAATCTTTTATGATTATAAACAATGCAGAGATGAACCTTCTCAAAGCTCTCGGCACTCTTCCTCAACAGATGAGATATCCTTTTAGTCCAGTAAGACTAAGAGTTCAGATTGGAACTTGGCCAGGTTACCTCAGCTGCTCTGCCTTCATAGATGACTAAGTCAGGTTCTGTACAATCTTCAACAAGATAGGGGCCCCTCTTCTCCTAAGCTTCCTACCTCTACAACTGTTACCCATTCCTTCTCCTCAGCCCTCTCAGCCTCCTCGATCTCTGATGAACCAATCCCAGGGCTGAGGGCCACAGAGGCCAGAGCACGCATTCAGGGGTAGAAATGCTTCCGGAGCCACAGAGTGAGGATGGGAAGAGGACAGTGAAGAATAAACCAGAGGACAGAATTGCTACATTGTTTATTAGTGGATGACATTTATCTCTTTCTTCCTTTTTTGTTTACTCAAAGTGAGCAAGAAAGGGGGCGAAATGGAGACTTCTGTTTTTGCTGAATCAAGTCTCTGTTTGCATAGCTTTTATGTTTTTACAATTAAAAAAAATCTCACAGGAGGTAAGAATTTTTATGGTTAAGGTTAGAAATCTTTATGCACATCTTAAGATTCACTTATGACAAAATCCTAGAAGTAGGAATGTTAGATCAAGAGAGAGACACACTTTCAAGGCTTTTAACACTGATTGATGCAAAATATTCTCCAGAAAAGTTGTAGCAATTCACAATCCCTGAGATGGCACGAAAGTTCTTAGAAAGCAAACACCATGCCTGTTCATTTTTGTATCCTCATTGTCTAGAACAATGTTTTTTCCGATTGACACCTGAAGAATTATATGGTACTTCTTTTTTAATCAGAAGAGCACACAGTAAAGAACTGTGTAATTAGGATCCAATGGCATAATTTATGATTCAAATCACATTTAATAAGAATTGCCAGTAACAAACTATTTATTACCAATATATATCAGACACCATATTTTTGATTATGCTTCACATATCATTTACCATAAAATTTATGAGCTTTTCATCACCATTTAAAGAATAAATTCAGGATTTGGTGGCAGAAGGCCCATATTTGCTATAAATTATAGGTCTATAATAAGATAAATCGGGTAGTTTCCTAAGGAATTGTCAAGCTTTTCAGAACTTCCAAGGGAACACTGCATATTCTTCTTAAATGGCTATTCAAAAATGTTTGAAGAATAAACAACAACAAAAGAATATATAAGAAACTACTCAGTCCATCCATCTGACCAGTCTTTACTAAGCACTACACATGTCCTAAGACACTTCACATTACTTTACCAACTGACTCCTTTATAGTTTAATAGTAAGGTTTCTTTTAATTATCCAAGATTTCTTCTAATTCAAAGTTCTACCTTCTATTCTCACATACCACCTAAAGAGAAGCTGCAGAACCTAAACATGGTTATGTAGCTTAATTCAGCAATAATAGCTGTGTGTAGCCTACAGCAGAAGAAATTGGTCTGTGGCCTTTAAAATGATTCCTTAAACCAGAGCCCAGTTTCTTCACCTTCAAACCGAGGGAGACAAACTAAACCGGTGGTTTTTACACTATACTCCATCCAGGGAGGTACCGCTGGAACCACCACATAGAATAAAGTGAGCACCAGGCAGGCAGGCTGCCAGAATGGTCGCTCACTTTGCTTTAACCAAATTAACCAAACTATTATTACTGAGCCCTCTGAAAAAGAAAGGAAAGCAAAAGTCACAGTCGTGTCTGACTCTTTGCGACCCCGTGGGCTATAGCCTGCCAGGCTCCTCTGTCCAAAGAATTCTCCAGGCGAGAATACCAGAGTGGGTAGCTGTTCCCTTCTCCAGGGGATTTTTCCCAACCCAGGGATCAAAGCCCTCTACTAACAGTAAATCACATTTAAAACTCAGAAGCCCTTTACGGTGTGGTCCTATTACTACCTTGAGTTTACATATGAAGGAACTGGGGCTTAGTGGCTTCAGCCCTAAGGAAAGAACCAGGTAGTTGGGCTCAGATCTGAGGTGTGTGATTAACAGTTCTCAAAGCCATCACCATTTTTAGCTGTTTTATATATGGGTCATTCCTGTAATATTTCACCTAGCAAATACTCTCCTGCTAAAAATAATAGAACTGGTCAAAAAGATGACTTCAAAGGCCTCTTTTCCAGCTCTAAAAATCCTACAACACTAAAATTCTATTTTAAATACAAGTGGTGTAGCATATCACAAAAAGATTAAAAAAGTACAGGTCCCATTACTGAAAAGGTTTTTAAATGCAAGTTGTTTTATTACCTTGTGATCCACTGCATCTGTAGACTTTTGGGCCCCCTTTATTTATGAGGAAAAAAAGAAGCCAAATCTTCAACATTTAAAGATAACTTGAAATATGCAATACGGTAACTGCTCAGAAAAGAATCTCATCTCTTCAAAACACTGCTACTTAAATTAATTAATGCAGACTGGTGCCACCATCCATTTTCGGTCATCAACTTTTTTGTGTGTGCGTGTGTGTGAAGGAAGTTTATTGGGGAGCACTCTTCGCTCCCCATGAGGTATCAAGGAAATATAACTGGGCAGTGGAAGAAGCTGAACTGCAATACTGCAATACAGCCACTAAGAAGCGCTCAGCTGATCTCACAAGGGAACCCTGGAACTAGGATGGCCCATCAAACTTGCCCAGAACTGAAGCAAGGGGGCCACAGACTTTAGATGCGCTTTTATTTGGGTTTTTTTTTTTTTTTTTTTGAACAATCAAACTAACATGACTGATGCACTTTTCTTTCTGTTTCAAATTCAACCCTGGAAATAATACCATGTTTAAAAGGCAAGATATGTATCATATAAGAGATCTCCCTGGTGGTTCAGCGGTTAAGATTCAGGGGTTGGGGGTTGGATCCCTGGTGAGGGGACTAAGATCCCACAAAACCTGAGGCCAAAAAACAGAACACAGAACAGAAGCAGTATTGTAACAAATTCAATAAAGACTTTAAAATACTTTTAAAAATTCCTAAAAAAAAAAAAGCACATACAGTAAGTACTGAATTAAAACAAAAGGTAAACAGGTGATTTAAGATAGCCAAAACCCAAAAATGAAGTGACCTTTTTACCTAAAGAAAATCTTTTACCCTTACTATTAGTTCATCACCCACTAACAACAGTTGTAGTTCACCTTAGTTCACAAAGTAATTTCACAGGTTTCTCCAGCCCCCTAACTAGATTAATTCTCTCCCCCAATACCTATTCCCCAGACCCTATAAACCTTTCGTGATCACTCTTAAGATAATGTGTTCAACATCTGTCTTCCCCAGTCTGTCTGCAAGGCATTGGGCAGGGACTAGGTCTTTCTCACTCTCCACTGTGAATTCAATATCTGTCTTTGAGAATGATACAGAGTGGGCATTCTGTGAATGTTTACTACCCAAGAGAGAATTTTCCCCCAAAATGATCAAAAACTAAAAAGCAACAATTTTACTGCCATTGATAACTTAATTATCTAAGTACTTTAATATGTGTGTCTACCAAGAACAGTACACAAATATGCTGTATCACTAGAGATACCCTATCATACCTTTTTTTTTTTTAACTGATTTTTGGCTGCGCTGGGTCCTCGCTGCTGTGTTCGAGCTTTCTGTAGCTGTGGTGAGCAGGGGAAACTCTTTGTTGCAGTGTGCAGGCTTCTCAATGCAGTGGCTTCTCTCGTGGAGCACAGGCTCAGCTGCCCTTATGGCATACGGGATCCTCCAAGACCAGGGACCAAACCAGTGTCCCTTGCATTGGCAGGCGGATTCTTAGCCACTGAACCACCAAGGAAGTCTTCCCACTCCACCATATTTTTAGGGAACTTATCTGAACTTACTGACTAGACTTAGTTCCAAGTAGTAAAGTGAAGTTTTCTTTTACGTACCAGCTGCATACCCTTATTAAGTTGACTGGCCTTTAAGAGACAGTATTCTTTTCAAGGATAGGGCTTAAAGAGATTACCATCTTCTCTCCACCCTCTCAAGTCTAGACTTCTTGAAAACAAAGTCCTTACTCACAATCTCTGCTGCCTCACCTCACTCCTTCTGAACCTTTACTCACAGCAAACTGGCTTTCACTTCCACTCAACACTGAACACAATCTCTTCAAAGTCATCATCAACCTAGGATAGCTGAAGTTCAATGAACACATTTTCGTCCTCTTATTCAGTCTTAACAGTTTTGATCCTGCTTGCTTTTCAGTTCTTTCAGGAGCAACCAAGGATTGCTATTGCTGGTAAATCGTGTACAACTCTTTTGCAATCCCATTGACTCTAACCTGCCAGGCTCCTCTGACCATGCGATTATCCCAGCAAGAATGCTGGAGCAGGTTGCCATTTTCTTTTCCAGGGAATTTTCCCGATCCAGGGATTGAACTCACACCTCCCACACTGCAGGCAGATTCTTTACTGTTGAGCCTGGGAAGCCCCTTTAACTATATGTTTTTGTAGTGAACTACAACAAGAGTTGGAAGAAAAAAAAGTTGGGACCCTAAATCCCTACTTTACCCTTACAAATCTACTCAAAACATAAAGTTGTAATAAGAATAAACATAATCTACCTCCCCCACCACCTTTGAAAACTAAACGGGGTTATGGTAAATGGGCGGAGATCTTTTTGTTTAACTCAAAAATTAAAAAGCAGGAACAAACTATAAAATCTTTCAACTTCTACTGAAAAAGACAAATCATACATAATTAGTTACCCATTCCTATTTTAACATAACTTTTGTAATTTTAAAATGTATATTACATCTCTGAACTTTAAATTACTTTAACTTCTTTAGTAATAAAATACGGTAGCTTTTAATCATGACTAGAAATGTCATATGACATTGACTATATTATTAAAAACACAGTCAATTTACTTCTCTTTAAAAACAGACAAGACTCTTGAAGTAGACACATTGGCAGCAGCATAATTTTACTGCATTCACCTCATGCAATAAATCTTTCAGTACCACATCAAAGTTGGCTTTCTCTCTTCCTTCAAAAGAAATTAAAATCTGCATGTGAATTACAGAGTTCAATCTCATTCATCAATGATAAACCATGGACTCTGAAAAATGTCATGTTCCTTCATACCAGTTTCATAGCTTCTGAATCATAATAGATATGCCTTTTGTCTGGGAATGAATACAGTAATAGGAAGATTCAAATAACCTTGAAAGTGTTGCTATATTCTCTGTGTAAAATATCTCTATGGTATCTTGAAAGTATAAGTCGCTCAGTCGTGTCCAACTCTTTGCGACCCCTATGGACACTGTAGCCTGCCAGGCTCCTCTGTCCATGGAGTTTCCCAGACAATACTGGAGCAGATAGCCATTCTTTTCTCCAGGGGATCTTTCCGACCCAGAGATGGAACCCAGGTCTGCACTGCGGGCAGATTCTTTACCAAATGAGCCACCAGGGAAGTCCCTTTGATATCTTACTAGTCAACAAATCAACCTTAAATGCAAATGAATAATACTAATAATTCAGATTAATATCCTTGCAAGAATATTAACTACCTATTTTCCTCTTAGTGTGTTCCTCAGCTCTTTGTTTTGGATGGAAAACACTTTCATTAACAGGTAACACTGAGGAGCCCCCTCCAAAGATGAAGGACTTTGCTCAAGGCCATAAACAAGCCAAAATGGAAATGGAACTTAGATACCAAATGTGAGTCATTTAACTTACATTCTAACAGCTTAAGGTATCTCTTTTCTTTTTTCACTAACTGCAATGAAAAACAAATATAAAATTTACCATCTCAGCCAATTTTAAATATATAGTTTAGTAGTGTTAGCTATATTCACCTTGTCATGTTAACAGCTTTATCTTTTAAATCTTTTAGTAGATTAATCTATTGTTAAACATATGACTTTGTAGAAGTGTATCTTTCTAAATTTATTCAGTTAACTACAGAACAATTTTTTAAATTTCTAGAGTAAGGAGTCAGTTAAGCCATTTGACTTAGAGTATCATAGTGTAAGTAAACAGGCCAGACTGAAGGGACTTGCACTTCAGAAATCTGGCACAACTTGAGCACCAAAACATTTCACAGTAGTAATGGATTATAACTTACTGAATGAAGCATGGTTCCATGAGTTCATAAATAATAATACAAGGCTAACAAATGTAGAAGGAACGATGGAATTAGAAAAATCACCATTTTACATCACAGTAATCATTTCTCAGGGAAGACGCATCACCAGATAAGACCAGTGAATGAAAGGCTGATGAGAAACAGAAGAGTTATAGTCTCAATGTATATTCCCATAAATTAGTTAAAAATCACAAAGGGAGGAGTAGTAATTTGACAGTGGAGAAACCTGGTGAATAACACTTTAGCCAAGTAATTAACACCAGCAACAATGGAATAAACCAACATTATGAGCCTCCTAGAATGATCCACTGAGAACACACCACCTCTGTAATACTCCTGCCAGAAATACATAACCTGAAAGTACTCAGAGGAAACACCAGACAAACATAAATGGAGGACAGTCAACAAAATAGAAGGCCTGGAGTCTTCAAAAATGTCAATGTCATCAAAGCCAAAGAAAGGCTGAGGAGCCGTCTAACAAAGACTGAAGAGACATGAGAACTAAATGCAAGGCCTGACTCGACTATCCTAGACCAGAGTAAGAAATATGCTACAGAAGCAAACTGGTACTTATAGAAATGAATAAACCCTAAGGTCCTACTGCAGAGCATCAGAGAACTATAGTTAATATCCTGAGATAAACCATAATGGAAAAGAATATAAAAAAGAAAGTATCTATTTGTATAACTGAATCACTTTGCTATATAGCAGAAATTAACATAACACTGTAAATCAACTATACTTCAATTTAAAAAACAATTAAAAAATACTGCTACAAATCATTAACAAGACAACTGGTAATACATGAATTAATATCTGTAGATCAGATAATGCATAGTATTGTATCATTGTTAAACTTGCTGATTTTGCCAATTATACTGTGCCAAAGAATTGACGCTTTTGAACTGTGGTGTTGGAGAAGACTCTTTGGAGAATCCTTCAAACAGCAAGGAGGTCCAACCAGTCCATCCCAAAGAAGATCAGTCCTGAATATTCATTGGAAGGATTGATGCTGAAGCTGAAACTCCAATACTTTGGCCACCTGATGTGAAGAACTGACTCACTGGAAAAGACCCTGATGCTGGGAAAGATTGAAGGTGTGAGGAGAAGGGGAGGACAGAGGATGAGATGGTTGAATGGCATCACTGACATGAGTTTGAGTAAACTCCAGGAGTTGATGATGGACAGGGAGGCCTGGCATGCTGCAGTCCATGGGGTTGCAAAGAGTCGGACACGACTGAGCAACTGAACTGAACCGAACTGTGGTTATGAAAGGTGCATACTCCTTGTTCATAGAAAATACACTAAAAGTTTTAGGAGTAAAGGGCATGTCTGCAATATACTCTCAAATGGTTCAGAAAAATAACAGGATGTATATATGAAGAGAAATAAAGCCAATGTGCCAAACTGTTAACAGCTGGTGAAATTCAACAAAGGGTTTTGAGATTTCTTTGTGCTATTCTTGAAACTTTTCTGAAATTTCTAAATTTTTAAAGCTAAATATGTATGTATATTTATGTATTCATTCTAGAAGTGTTTCCGCTATTTTCCTATATCCTTGAAATTCAAATCTCTTAGATGTTCCCAATGACTTTGGAGGAGTAACTTTACTTAGTGTGATTTTAAATTCTGAAAATGTCATAAAGGTCAAAGTCTTTCACAAACCACAGTAAAGATTTGGAAATACTGTCCATGTATATTGGCAAACTGTGTTTATAGTGATTACTTAGTCACTCCATTTTTTTTTCTGTTGAAGTGAAGTCGCTCGCTCGTGTCGGACTCTTTGTGACCCTGTGGACTGTAGCCCGCCAGCTCCATCCATGAGATCCTCCAGGCAAGAATACTGGAGTGGGTTGCCATTTTCTTCTCCAGGGTGGTCTTCCTGATCCAGGGATCGAACCCAGGTCTCCTGCATTGCAGGCAGACTCCTTACCATCTGAACTACCAGGGAAGTCAAATAACTGAGTTAATAACTATAAAATAACGGAGTCCTAAATGCCCCCTCCACAACTATTTCTCTTCGGCCAGACTTCTAACCTGTCCACAAAACTACCTTCTCATTACTGTATACATTAAGAGTGTCACTCTGTTACCTGGGACTTTTTCCAAATCCATGACTTTAACTTGTTCATGTCTGGATCCGCTGAGGAAAATATCTGGAGAAAGACTGAAGGCTGACCTGAAGGATGTGGGTTTGAACTCTGTGTGTATGAGGGGGAGGGGGAACGGAGGGTTGGTGTTTTGTTTTTTTTAATGAAACAAAGAATACACAAGAAAAGGACCTACAGATATCTAGAAAAATTGCTAACTATGTGTCAAGGAGAAAGTCCCAGCAGGATATAAGAAAATATGCGTGCACAAGAAAGCTTCTGACCCAAGTTTAGCAATCTTGTCACTTAACCTAACTGTAAATTAGAAAACCTTCAGAATCTACAATATAAATTGTTACTTGACTTGTAACTGGTCAATCTCCAAATACTATTGTCCCATAGCGTTAGACAAAAATATATTTTCTATCAGTCTTTCTCAATAGAAAAATGTGGTAAACTCATATGAGTTGTAACTAATAAAGCATCAAAAACTTAGCGCTACCAATAGTTCCCCAGCTATTTAACCAACAATCTGCTAGATTAAAAAAAGCAAATTGGCCAAAGTTGTCAATACAATCACCTAAACTCACTATTGTCCCATATACCAGAGAGCAGACCAAGTTTCCAAAACCACATCGCCCCTCGCCCCCAGTACTTGACAGTGAGTGGATTCGAGCAGCCATAATGAGCCCAGGGAAAATGTTTAATTCTTTCAGAAACGTCACCTTCGAAGCTGAACTCAGGTTTTTAATTTTCTACAAGAAGGCATCATAGCGGCGACATTTTCCTCCCTCGGGTAGATTCCCCGGGGACGCAGATGCTCGCTCCCCGCCAAAGGTGGAAAACCTGGCGGCCCAGCAGTGCAAAGAGGAAAGCTGGAGGGCTTTCCTCCTGGAAAAGGGCTGCGAAGAAGACGCGGAGGAGGGGCAGCGGGAGCGCAGGTTCGGTACTTTGAGCTCTGACCTCGACCCCCAGCTGGCGACCCGGAAGGAGGCAAGGGCAGGCCCCAAAACTTTGAACCCGAGTCCCAGTTCAACCTGGGCCTGCCAGCGCGAGGACCAGCTAGGTCTGGGGACGGCAGTGACCTTCGCCCAGACCTTCACAGGAACAGCAGATTAAGGCCGGACCGTCACCGGGCTCGGCCCTCACCGCCCGGACTCACCGCCCGCCGGAGCTGTCCGGGAGCCACGGCTCGGAACATAGTCTCTGCACCGGTTCGCCTCACGGCAGCCGAGAGCGGACCGAGCTGCAACCTCTCCGCGAGTCACCGTAAAGCTCGCGAGACGCGGGAACGAGAGCTGGCGCCCCAGGCGATCAGAGAGAGCGCGAGCTTAAGGTTTCTGCCCGCCGATTGGGCGGTCGCGCAACCAACGGGGAGGGCGGAAAGTTAGGGGCTGAACTTGGGAGTGGGCCCAGAGTGGAACTGTGTTAAATAAGGAAAGGCAGGGGCAAAGCGGGGCAAGTGCTGGTGACTGTAGCTCAGAAGGCCTGCTAGTCCCAGCGTGCAGCGCTGTTACACTGGACTGATGACGTCACTGTCCCGGCTTCCCAGCCCTCTCGACGAAGTCCACCGCTCAAGCTCTAATTATTCGTCTGCCTGTTCATTTGTTTACAGATACCAGTGCTAAGACCTGCAATATGCTAAACACATTTTTCAGGTCAGGGTAATACAATAGAAGGATGCATGAAAGGTTGACTTCACCAGACTCTGAAGGAAAACGTATCATTACTATTACGGAAGGAATGATTCCTGGAATTGGTGATGTTTGAGCTGAGTTCGAGGAGGAGGACAAACAGGGAGCCCAAACGAGGAAGGAACAGGACAGGAAGATCCCAGGACAAGGAGCAGGCTGCTGTGTGCTGCCTATAGAAGGAGGCAGATTGGGAAATGTCTTGAATTGGGGTGTGACATGCGGCCCCACCCAGGCCCTCTTCTCTCCCCACTCAGTCCAAACCACACCTTGGCTTCAAGCCCATGACTGCTAAATCTCTCCTGACCTTTGGATCCATTTATCCACTTGGCTACTGGGCAGCTCCTCAGGATGTTTCTCAACACCTCAGAGCCACACATTCGCAACTGACTGGGCATTCCCATCCAGGCTTCATTCTCCGCCTGTATTCTGTTTCTCAGGCAAAGCTTTCCATCTCCACCCAAAGGCTCAAGCCAGAACCTGAGGGTCGCACTTGACTTGTTCCTTCCTTCATTTTCTATCCTATCAGTCACTAAATTCTAGCGATTCCACCCCCCAAACAGCTCCCAAATCCACCCAGGACTCTCTTCTCGTTTTGTGTTTACACTGCTTCAGTTGCTTATTTACTGTTCTCCCTGTTTCCAGTCTTCTCCATCCTTCAATCCATCTCACACTGCAACCAAAGGGCACTTTCAAAAGGATAAACCGGTGATGGATTCCCCTGCTGAATACACTTCAGTGGCTCCCCATTGCTTTTAGAATAAAATGCAAACCCCTTAATGTGAGGTATAAGCTTTGTGTGAGCTGATCCCTTCTTCTTTTATTCCCTTTCCATCTTGCATGGCCATGCAGAACTTCCTTCACATCCTCCAATACCCTATTCCCTTCACCTCCCTACTCTCTTCCTCCTTCTCCCCTTTATTCCTTCAACTGTTTAATATTAATACCTATTCATTCTTGATATTTCAACTTAGACTTTCCTCTCCCCCCCGCCACTGCCACGAGTAACTCTGAATTAAATCTCTCTTCCATGTGCCCCTATTTTCACCTATACTCCTTCCCCTGTATACGGAGGCAGTTGTCACATGTCATATGGAGGCAGGTGAGACGGGTCTGTCTCACCCATCTGTCTGTAAGACCTGTAAAGGGAGAGTCTGTCCTACTTGTTTTTATTAATGTGTCTTCACACCTTGCACAGAGCCTGTCTTATAGGAGGCATTCAATCACTATTTGTTGGATGAATCAGCAAATCAATGAGTGGCTTGCTAAAGAGTCTGAACTTTAAGCAGGGGAGTGATACGTTCAGAAATTCTTAGTTCCCAATTTTGTAACAAACTACCTTTCCAGCCTTGTCGAGACTACCAACAAATCCCACTGGCTCTACCTTCAAAAGATGTACAGATTCCAACAAGTTCCACCAACATGTCTTCATTCCTCCACCACTGCTGCCTTCCCTCAGACCCCTATCGTCTCTCCTCTGGATCATGGCAGGAAACCCCTGACTGGTCTTTCTGTTTAAACCTGTGCCTCCTGAAGTCTCCTCTCCAAGCAGCAGACTAATCATGTCCTCTGCTCAAAGTCCCCCTCTCCACTGCCCCTGTCACTATGCCCCCCTCCCACTCTGCCGCTCCTTGAACACCCCAAGCAGCTCCCATCTCTGACCTTTGCACTCCCATTGTGCCCTCTGGCTGCAATGCTCCTCACCTGGGAACACGTGTCTCTGTTTCTCACTTCATTCAGGTCTCTGTTCGATAGCCATTTTCAAAATGATTGACCTTGGCCACCCTACAGAAAACAGTCCTCCTCCCTCTGCACTCTCTGCCATCTCCTTTGACTTTCCTTGTTGACATTTATCACCACTTAATGGCTTACAAGTTTCTGTTCTTTTGTACTTCTTGCTAATCTCCTTGCATGGGATATAAATTCCCTGGAGCAAGAACTTTGAGCCAACAAACATTTGCAGACCTCATACTTAGCTTGTTCTTGCCTCGTCTGGACCTGGCAAGATTTTTCCATCTGGCAGATTCCTTTGCCATCTTAAATATTCAGCTCATAGGCATTTCTTCTGTAAGGCCTTCCCCAAAGGTGAATGAACCCTTTCCTCTTCTTTACTCTCCTGGTTCTGTGACCATAACTTGAACATCAGTTACATCTACTTAGAACACATCTGCGCCCACAGGGTGGGCTGGAGCTATGGACCCCCTCTAGGAGTCCGCATGTAGGAGGTGCCATTTAGTACTCCTTCTATCACTGCATTGCCTCCCAACCCAGTTTCCCAATTGGACAGTCCTATGGAAGTGGAAAGAAGAGGGCACAGTGCTTTAAGTAAAAACTGAAAGGAGTATTTTACTAAAAATGATGTGGAAAAATTGGTACACAATCCAACCTCCTTCCCTGCCTTCACACCCATGACAAAGCAAAACCCAAAAGAGAAGAGAGGCTTCCCCACCCCCATCCCACCTCCACCCTCACTGGGGCAGCTTGGGCACCACCCAGGCTCCAGTGAATCAGCAGCAGCTGTGCCCAGCAGAGGCACGCAATGTCCACGGGGACGAGGTGGTTCCTGGCAGAGCAGAGCCAAAACCAAGGAAAAGGCAGAAAACTGTCCAGGTCTGTGATAACTGACCAGAGCTGCTCATGAGCACACAAGAGACATCCCTTGGGACTTTGCGGGGGAGTGGCGGCCAGTTAGTTCTATGTTCACAAGCCAGACAGCAACCACCGAAAAACATGTGTACTAAAACATCTCTCTTAGAGGACTTCCCCTGTAGATATCTGGGTGTCTGTCTTTCCCCCTCAGTTATGAGCTGCTTTTGTGACAGCCCCAGCCAATGGTCTTTGTTATCTGGTTCATGTTTGCTGAGTGGTTGTAGATATGTTTGTTCAGAGAAAAGAGGAAGGGAAAGGTGAGAAGAGGGAGGAAGGAGTTGCCACAGTCAAACCCTGAAGTCTCCACAGTTAACCTCCAATCTCTTTGAAAAGACACCTCACCTCACCTCTTTCCTCCCCACAGGCCAGTTTCAGGAGCAGCTTCTCTAGGATTCCTGGTGAAAACTTAAAAGAGGAGCGTTCGTGGGAAGAATTACAGCCCCAGCTGCAGCAGCTCCCTGGGGGCCACACCCGGCACTCACTGTCTCCTTCCTCATCAGCCATGCCAAGTTCCTCTGCCCTCAGCTGGCACCTCCTCTGGGCTCAGTGGTCTGCCTGCTGATCCAAGCCCCTGACCACTGGCCCTGCTTAGCCCAGGGTAGTTGTATTTGTCCATTTATTGTCACGACTGGGCAAGAGAGCACTGAGAAGCACCCAAGTGGGTCACTCTTGGCCAGGATGATGACTCTGCCTCTAGCCTGCTGGTCCTTGCGTACAAGGTGCCCAGAATGCCCAAGTGGCAACTGTAGCGATATACTTCAATGGAAGTAAATACTCTGGGAAGTGAATACTCTAAATACTCTGGGCTGTGAAGCCTGGAAGCCCAAGCTCCTCAAGAGCTCACAAGAGTGATGGTAAAGTAGGTCCCTCCTGCTTCCACCCCTTGTTTCCTGAACTCACATATTCTTCTTACAGAAGGCATAGCACCATATAAAGTTCTGTGATTCAAGATGCACATCCAACATTAATACCAGCTATGGAAGCATAAATGGCCAAATAGCCATACTGCTGGGACTACAGCCTGGATCTGATATAAAATCTTTTTCTTCCCTGAGCTAGCCACCTTTTGTCCATCTGACTGAGTTAGTGAGATGTCATTGATGTAATGGAGCAGTGTGATGTTTTGCACGGTGTCTAAATGGTCTTGATCTCTTAGGATGTCTTACCATAGAAGCTGAAAGTTAACATAGCTCTGGAGTAAAGTTATAAATGTATAACATTGATGTTCCATGTGAATGCATACTGTTTCTGATCTACTTTCCTCATAGGTATAGAAAAGAACTTAGTCACCAAAGCAGTGTCCACATAAAGTGTACCTGAGGCTGTGTTCTTTTGCTCTAGCTAAGATGCCCGAACTGGTGTGGTGGCTACAGGAGGACTACTCATCAGGTGAGTTTGGGGTGGTCCACTGTCATCCTCTGGGTTTAGTCTGGTGTCTTCAGGGATAATATTGATGAACTGATTGGAAAAATGAGGAGAATCCTTTAGAGTCTTAAAGGTTGCTTCATTATATGCTGCCAAGGAAGCCCTCCAACTTTTACACAGGTTTTAAATTGACTATTAATCACTCCTAGTTTTTTATATTTTTTTCTAGGGCATCAGTAGAGCTTAGCAATTGCCACCCAATGCCATTGTCTCATAGTAACTATTTCCCCTGTTTCTATCAAATGCCTCGCATATTCCCTTCCACAAGCAAAGTATCCAATTCACCACCATTGAAAGCTGTAACAGCTGCGCCACTACTTTATGCAAAGGGTTATCTGTATTCCAGCTACTGGCAGTGAGAGGGGCCTCAGAACTGGTCTAGCAAAGAGTAATACAGCTTTCTCAGACCACTCCACTTCCAACAGAAACACATTTCTGTTTCTTTTGGAATCAGGCTCTGAGAAAAGTTTAAAATACCCGGCAACTGTTGGGAGGGGGTGCCCTTAAGATCCATATCTGTATAAAGGATGAGCCAGAAAGGATGGGGCAGAGGGAAAAACTGGGCAGACATGCAACCTAAACAATAATCCAGTGGAATGTGAATTATTCTGTTACTGAATTAGATGGTAAAGCACTGTGTTCATTATGCAATAACACTATTGCCATGCTAAAAGAATACAGTATATATCAACATTAACAGACTAACCACATTACTGTCCACCCATAGGAGAACAATCATCAGAAAAAGCAGAAAATTAAAAATGAAATGTATCATCTGCCGTATTTAAAACTGAATAGCTCACTACACCCGGAGAAGGCAATGGCAACCCACTCCAGTACTCTTGCCTGGAACATCCCATGGACGGAGGAGCCTGGTAGGCTGCAGTCCATGGGGTCGAGAAGAGTCGGACACGACTGAGTGACTTCATGTTCAATTTTCACTTTCATGCATTGGAGAAGGAAATGGTAACCCACTCCAGTGTTCTTGCCTGGAGAATCCCAGGGACTGTGGATCCTCCTGGGCTGCCATCCATGGGGTCGCACAGAGTCAGACACGACTGAAGTGACTTAGCAGCAGCAGCAGCAGTTCATTACACCAGAATTTCTTTACAAGTGTAAAGAATGAAAACAAATCTGCAACCAAAGTAAAGTTCTGAGTGGCTCATTGTTAACCAATCACGGAAAACTGTTTTACTGATATTGAGTTAATTAAATTTGTTTTGATTGTACCAGCTGACAAAATGTGTCCTAAGAAAATTAGCTTGCTTACTACAGTTAGATTTGGGGATAGAAGAAATGAGAGCATGAAAAGCAACATCAATAATCAATTAAAAATCAACGTAAATTATTTCAAGTAGTCTTCCTTAGCTTTGGATGAGTAAACAGGTATTATTAGTAATAATGTTCAGTTCGTCTTGTTTATTCAAAGAATCAGAGCCAAGTTTGAAATGACTGCAGAAGGCCTCTGTGAATAGTTTGAATGAACAGACTGTTTCCTAAGAAGCTGAGAAGACAAATCAGTACAAACTTAAGTGAAATCTGCTGTGATGCATTATAGCTAATGGTGGCAAAAACACGTGTGAAGCAGAAAAAGGTTTAGACAAATTTAAAAACTTATGAAAACATAAAGTGTATAAAGCCTGTATTTATTCACTGTATTATTTGTCAGCAGATATTTTGTTGAAAATATTTGGAATCTATCATTTGTCATTGTCTCCATGTCAGTGGTGAAATTCATTCACTCTCATGGACTCTTACCAGTTCTGTGATTGTTTATTCTTTTTTTTTATTTTTTAAGTCATGTAAGTGTGATAACACAATTACAGGAGACTTTACAGAACAAAGTTACATCTAGTTCCACTATATATTACAATTTTTAAGTAGATAAATTAAGGTTTTTAGTTTGAGTTTCAATATCAACTGTAAAAAATTAATAGAATGAATAGATAGAAAAATAAGAGGATAGAGTAGACCTGAAAAGCACTATGAACCAATGCAACATAATTAAGATTTATACAATTTTTGCACAACAGTAGGATACAAATTCTATTCAAGTTCCCATAAACTATAAACTTGGAGACACTGGAACATCAGTTCTGTGAATTTTTTTTTTTTTTTTTTGGTCTGAAATAGAAGCTGAATATTCCAACTTGTTGTACTACATACAGTTTGACAGTTTAGCAATGATAAGGTTTTATTGTGGCTTTTAACTCAGGAACTAGATTGAAATTGTACTCAAATGTTTATAACAGCTTATTATCACAGCCCCAAATGGGAAATAACCCAAATGCCTATTAACTGATGAATGAATTAACAAATCATAGTCTATTGTATTCCACTGTGCTGTGGACTGAATTGTGTTCCCTGAAAATTTATATATTGAAGCCCAGTTTGATAGATTTGAAGATAGGACCTTTGAGAGATAATATGGATCAGAGGAGGTCATGGAGGTGGGGAACTGGTTGTGAGATTACTGCATCGCTCCTTTCTCCCCCATTTGAGGACAGAGAGAGAAGGCAGCTGTCTGCCAGCCAGGCTTTGCAGAACCCTACCACAATGGCACCTTGATCTTGGACTTCCAAAACTGTGAGAAAATACATTTCTGTTGTTTAAGCCCCTAGTCTGTGGTGTTTTGTTATGGTAACCCAAGCTAAGTATGATCTGTTAGATTCCATTGTAACACAATAAAAAAGACATACTATTGATACACACAGCAACGTGAGTGAATATCAAAAGCATTATGCTAAGTGACAGAAGTCAGACACAAAAGACATACAATTCCATTTATATGACAGTCTGTAAAAGGCAAAACTAAAGGAACAAAAAGCAGATAAGTGGTTTCCAAGCGCTGGAATAGAGGGTGAAGACTAAAGGTAAATGGGCATGAGGGAACTTTTCAGTGAGATGAAAGTGTTCTGTATTTTGATTGTGGTGTGTATGTTTGTGTGTGTGTATATATATATATATATATATATATATAGTAGAAGTCAATGGCACCCCACTCCAGTACTCTTGCCTGGAAAATCCCATGGATGGAGGAGCCTGATAGGCTGCAGTACATGGGGTTGCTAAGAGTCAGACAGGACCGAGCGGCTTCACTCTCACTTTTCACTTTCATGCATTGGAGAAGGAAATGGCAACCCACTCCAGTGTTCTTGCCTGGAGACTCCCAGGGACGGCGAAGCCTCCTGGACTGCCGTCTACGGGGTCGCACAGAGTTGGACACGACTGAAGCGACTTAGCAGCAGCAGCCGCATATATATACATAATGTGGTATATATATATATATATATATATATATATATATTATGTTTGCCCAATATAAGTTTGCCCAAGTTCACATCCATTGCATCAGTGATGCCATCCAGGCATCTCATCCTCTGACACCCTCTTCTCCTTCTGCCATCAATCTTTCCCAGCATCAGGGACTTTTCCTTTGAGTCAGCTATTCACATCAGATGACCAGAATACTGGAGTTTCAGCTTCAGCTTCAATCCTGCCATTAGAGTGGTATCATCTGCATATATATATGCATATCTGCATATATATATATATATATATATAATATGGTATGTGTATATATATATATATATATATAATGTGGTATATATATATAGTATCTGTCTATATATAATGTCTGTCTATACTTATCAAAACTCAAAAAACAGAACATTTAAAATTGGTGAATTTCATTATATGTGAATTTCACCTCGATAAAGCTAATTAAAACCCATCCACACACACATACAGCAGTCAAGATTGCCAGGAGAAATATCAACAACCTCGGATATGCAGATGATACCACTCAAATGGCAGGACTGAAGCTGAAGCTGAAACTCCAGTATTCTGGCCATCTGATGTGAATAGCTGACTCAATGGAAAAGTCCCTGATGCTGGGAAAGATTGATGGCAGAAGGAGAAGAGGGTGTCAGAGGATGAGATGCCTGGATGGCATCAATGATGCAATGGATGTGAACTTCGGCAAACTTCAGAAGTTGGTGAGGGACAGAGAGGCCTGGTGTGCTGCAGTCCATGAGTTCGCAAAGAGTTGGACACAACTGGGCGACTGAACAACAATGACAACAACAATGGCAGAAAGCAAAGAGGAACTAAAGAATCTCATGATGAAAGTGAAAGAGGACAGTGAAAAAATTTGACTTAAAACTCAACATTCAAAAAACCAAGATCATAGCAACTGGTCCCATCACTTCATGGTAAATAGAAGGAGAAAAAGTGGAAACGGTGACAGATTTTATTTTCTTGGGCTCCAAAATCACTGTGGATGTTGACAGCAGCCATGAAATTTGAAAATGCTTGCCTGGAAGATAAATTAAGACAAACCTAGACAGCATATTGAAAAGCAGAGACATCACTTTGCCTACAAATGTCCATATAATCAAACCTATGGTTTTTCCAGTAGTCACATATGGATGTGAGAGTTGGACCATAAAGAAGGTTGAAAGCCAAAGAAATAATGCTTTCAAATTGTGGTGCTGGAGAAGACTCTCGCGAGTCTTTTGTACTGCAAGAGATCAAACCAGTCAATCCTAAAAGAAATCAACCTTGAATATTCATTGAAAGGGCTGATGCTAAAGCTGAAGTTTCATTACTTTGGCCACCTGATGTGAAGAACCAACTTATTAGAAAAGACCCTGATGCTGGGAAAGATTGAAGGCAGGAGGAGAAGAGGGTGGCAGAGGATGAGATGTTTGGGTGGCGTCACTGACTCAGTGGACATGAACCTAAGCAAACTCCAGGAGACAGTGGAGGACAGGGAAGCCTGGTGTGTTGTATGCAGTCCATGGGACAGGAAAGATTTGGACACGACTCAGTGGCTGAACAACAAAGCTGATTAAAATTCATCTATTCAAACATACATCAGATATGCAATTTATACAATTTATGCAATTTACAATTTACAATAAGGATGTTGATGCTAATGTAAATTGCAACATTTCTTTTTGTTTGTAATCTGACTCACAACCTACATTCAATCCATCAGCAAATTCTTAGACTTTAGGCTTCTGCTTCCACTCTAGTCTAAGCCACTGTCATCTCATCCTGGGGTTATTGAAGCAGCCTCCTAACTAGTCTCTGGGTTTCTGCCCTTGCCTTCAAAGGCAATTCTCAGGACAGTTAGTGATGCCCCTAAAACATAAAGCACATTTCATCACCCTGGTTCAATTGCTTCCATCATGCTGGGGAAACACTCCAAAGCTCTGCAGAGACCTCCTTGATATGGACTCTGCTTGGCTCTCCAATTTAGTGGGTTGGCCAAAAAGTTCCTTTGGTTTATATAGTACAAGTTAAAAACACATTTTTCATTTTCATCAAGAACTTTATTGAACAACATACTCACCATTTTGTTCTACTCTGCATGTGTGTGTGCTCAGTCATTCAGTTGTGTCTGACTGTGACTCGACGGCCAGAGGAGACGGCCAGGCAAGAATACCGGAGTGGGGTTGCCATTTCCTCCTCCAGGGGATCTTTCCAACCCAGGGATCAAACCTCCATCTGTTATGTCTCCTGCACTGGCAGGCAGATGCTTTACCACTGTGCCAACTGGGAAGCCCTTTTTCCACTACCCTCTGTCATTTTTCAGGCAACTTCATAATTCCATCTTCCCAAAGCTTTTTATCTTTTTGTGCAAAGAACTGTTCTGTGCCTTTAACAGTCTTTCAGGGAATTGGAATTTTTTCCATTAAGAGAATTTTTTAAAGACTGAAATAAATGGACATCTGAAGGGGCAATGTCTGGTGAATAAGGTGGATGAGTCAGAACTTACCAGCCAAGTTGTAATGGTTTTTCCCTGGTCATCAAACATGCGGTCTTGCTTATCCTAACGGCAGACTCTGCATTTTCTGCTGACTAATTTCGGGCACTTTTTTGTCAAGTGATGCCTTCAGCTGATTTAATAGGGAGCAGTACTTGTTGGAAGTAACCATTTGGTTTTCCAGAAGGAGCTCATAATAGAGGACTCCCTTCCAGTCCCACCATATACACAACATCACATTCTTTGGATGAAGACTGGCCTTTGGTGCAGTTGATGGTGGTTCATTTCACTTGCCCCATGACCCCTTCTGCTCCACATTACTGTACAGTATCTATTTTTCATCAGCCATCACAATTTGTTTTAAAAACAGAATGTTTTGTTATGTTTAAGTAGAAAACTGCATGCAGAAACAGCATCAAGGTTTTTTTTATTAACTTATGTGGAACCCAAACATCAAAGTCATTAATATAACCAAGCTGGTGCACATGATTGTCAATGCTTGATTTGGATATTTTTAAAAATAATTTTATTTATTTATTTTTGGCCATGCTGGGTCTTCATCGCTGCTCTTTTTGTTTGTTTTGATTGTAACAACAGCTTTCTTGAGATATAATTATATACCATTTCATGTATATAAATTTTTTAGCATATTCACAGAGTTGTACAAGCCACAGTTAATTTTAGAATATTTTCATCACTTCCAAAAGAAACCTCAGACTCTTAGGCTATCAGATCCCTATTTCCCTGTACCATCAACCCTGAGAAATGACTAATCCACTTTTTGTCTATGAATTTGCCTATTATTTTGATGCCTTGAATCAAAAAAGCAAGGGAGTTCCAAAAAAAAATCGATTTCTGCTTTATTGACTATGCCAAAGCCTTTGATTGTGTGGATCACAATAAACTGTGGAAAATTCTGAAAGAGATGGGAATACCAGACCACCTGACCTGTCTCTTGAGAAGCTTGTATGCAGGTCAGGAAGCAACAGTTAGAACTGGACATGGAACAACAGACTAGTTCCAAATAGGAAAAGGAGTACGTCAAAGCTGTATGTTGTCACCCTGCTTATTTAACTTATATGCAGAGTACATCATGAGAAACGCTGGACTGGAGGAAGCACAAGCTGGAATCAAGATTGCCGGGAGAAATATCAATAACCTCAGATATGCAGATGACACCACCCTTATGGCAGAAAGTGAAGAACTAAAGAGCCTCTTGATCAAAGTGAAAGAGGAGAGTGAAAAAGTTGGCTTAAAGCTCAACATTCAGAAAACTTAAGATCATGGCATCTGGTCCCATCACTTCATGGCAAATAGATGGGGAAACAGTGGAAACAGTGGCTGACTTTATTTTTTGGGGCTCCAAAATCACTACAGATGGTGATTGCAGCCATGAAATTAAAAGATGCTTGTTCCTTGGAAGGAAAGTTATGAACAACCTAGATAGCGTATTGAAAAGCAGAGACATTACTTTGTCAACAAAGGTCTGTCTAGTCAAGGCTGTGGTTTTTCCAGTGGTCATGTATGGATGTGAGAGTTGGACTATGAAGAAAGCTGAGCACTGAAGAATTGATGCTTTTGAACTTTGGTGCTGGAGAAGACTCTTGAGAGTCCCTTGGACTGCAAGGAAATACAACCAGTCCATCCTAAATGAGATCAGTCCTGGGTGTTCATTGGTAGGACTGATGTTGAAGCTAAAACTCCAATATTTTGGCCACTTGATGTGAAGAGCTAACTCATTTGAAAAGACCCTGATGCTGGGAAAGATTGAGGGCAGGAGGAGAAGGGGACAACAGAAGATGAGATGGTTGGATGGCATCACTGACTCAACGGACATGAATTTGAGCAGGCTTCGGGAGGTGGTGATGGGCAGGGAATCCTGGTGTGCCACAGTCCGTGGGGTCGCAAAGAGTCAGACAAGACTTAGCATCTGAACAACAATGAAGACAAATAAATCGAAGGAGCACCAACTTATGAACAGCATGGCAAGTTATTCACCTCTAAGTATGTGAGTAAGGAGTACAAAAGTCATCTCATAAGCCATTTTGGAAAGATTTAGTTGAATCCCAAATCTTATTTTTACTCTGGACTGGAAGGCAAGATGCAAGCATTTCTTCTCTTCTTAATACATGGAATACTTAAATTGTACCTGACTTATCTGTTCCTCTAACATTTTGGAGGGTTAGTCTCTGACACCATATTAATGTAAGGCATTTCAAGGGGCTTTCACTATTATTTTCAATTCTTATTGCTAATTGTCAGCTCTTATAAAGCCTATTTTGTTAAATTATATTATCCTTGAAAGATAAACATTTCATCCATATTCTACTTTATATTCTTGGATTTCAGCAAACTCTCTTTTATGTTTTTAATTCCACTCATGAAAAGTATAAATTCTTTGAAAATTAAAATAGCTCTAACATTTTTGTATTTCCTAAGAATTAATATTTCATTTTTCCACGTTAACCCTTCTCTTCTTTTCTTGGAGTTGTTTTGGTATTTTTCTAATTTTGTGAATAGCAGGCTTAATTTAAACACACTTAAAATCAATACTTTATTTGTTAAAATTACAAATAATTTTAATTTTTATATTAATTTATATTATTTAATTTATATTATTTTATTATATATATTTATATTATAAATTTATACATATAAATGTATAATATTTATATTACAGAGTTAATATTCTGATGTAAACTTTGTGCTTTGGCTGTCTGCCAGTGGTTCTTACATGTTTTTAATATTGGTATTTTTCTAGATAACGTGCAATTTTATTTTGGGTCAACAGCTTATCCCAATATGATAAGAGGTTTTTAAAACAGCAAATGATGGCATACTATATTAAATTAAAACCTGTTATTTCCATACAGCAGAAACTAACACAATATTGTGGAACAACTACACTCCAATAAAAAAATTTTTAATCTCATAATTTCCTTTTGCTCAAAATTTTAAAGAAATGGATCATCCTCTCTTGAGATGGATTGCCTTTTGGCCTTATGGCCTCTATTGCTCCTTGTTTCCTTGGTAACTTGTAAAGTCTGGTCTTTTGATCTTTATCTTTAGAAGCTACCTTGTAATATGGTATATATACCCACACAGAATTCAATAAAGCACCTGTGTTCCACCAGAAAAAAAAAAAAAAAAAGAAATGGATCATCAACCTAAATGTAATAGTTAAAGCAATGAAACTCTTGGAAAAAAAAATAAAAAATAAATCTTCATGATCTTGGGTTAGGTAAAGCCTTCTTAGATATAACATCAAAAGCATAAGCAACAAAAGAAAACATTGATAAATTGGACTTCATCAATACTTAAAAGTTTTGTGCTTCAAAGAACACCACCAAGGAACTGAAAAGACATCCCAGAGAATGGGAGAAATATTTGCAAGTCACATATCTGATAAAGTATTTGTACCCAGAATATATAAAGAACTCTTCCAACTCAAAAAGGCAACCCAATTTTCAAAACAGGCAAAGGATCTGAATAAACTTTTTCCCAAAGAATGTATACAAAAGTCTTCAAGTGCCAATAAGCACATGAAAAAACACTCAATATTGGTCATCAAGGAAATGCAAATCCAAACAATGAGATTCCACTTCAACCACACTAGAGTGACTATAATCAAAAAGACAGATAAAAACAAGTGCTTGTGGGGAAATTGGAAACCTCACACATTGACGGGGGGAACCCTCATAAATGATGTAGCTGGTTTGAAAAACAATTTGGCAATTCTTTGAAATATTTATCATATTGCCATATGACCTAGATATCCCATTCCTAGGTATATGCCCAAGAGAAATAAAAACATATTCACACAAATCTTGTACATAAATGCTTATAGCAACATAATTCATAAGAGCCCCAAACTGAAAGCAACCCAAATGTCCACCAACTGATGAATGGATAAATAAAATATGATCTATCCATACAATAGACTATTATTCAGTAATAAAAAGGAATACTGACACAGTACAGCATAGATGAACCCTGAAAATATTATGATAAGTGAAAGAAGCCAGTCACAAAAGACCATGTATTATATGGTTCTATGTATATAAAATGTCCTAAATAGGGAAATCTATAGAAATAGAAAGTGGATTAGTGGTTGCCTGTGGCTGAGGGGAAGTGAGGGAAGTGATTGCTAATGGGTATGGAGTTCGGGGAGAGGGTAATGAAAATGTCTACAAGTGAGGGAAGTGATGATCTTGCAACTCTATGAATGTACTAAAAACATCAAACTCTATACTTTAAATTGTACAGTTTATAGATTCACACACACACATCATTAGGTTATAAGGATGAGGGACATTGTGATAAGTCCTCTCATTTATTTTCTGTTTAAAAAAAAAAACACGAACATTTAGGAACTTTCCTGGTGGTCCAGAGATTAAGACTTCACCTTCCAATGCAGGTAATGCAAGTTCCATCCCTGGTCAGAGAGTTAAGATCCCACTTGTCTTGGGACAAAAAAAACCAAACATAAAATAGGAGCAATATTGTAACAAATTCAAAAGACTTTAAAAATGGTCCACATAAGGAAAATTACAATTAAAAAACAAACATCTGAAAAAAGCCAGCAATTCAACCATTAATGATTACAAGGTCTTGTAGCACCTTGCACACACCAACCTGGACCCACCAGTGTTTCAGGACTCCATGAATGAGAACTGCTGCTTTACACCTTTATTTATTATGCATAACATCCTTCAGTTCTCTCTGCTCTTCATCTAGATGGCTTTAATTCACTGCTTTCCAGGGCTGCTCCAGAATTTCTCTCCAGGAGTATTTTAGGGGCAGCAGTCTGGTTTAGAAGGAGCAACACCAGGGATTTGTCTTGAAGCCGCATATGCACAGCAAACCCACTTTTTCACTTAAAATTCAGAGGCTGATAAGATTGGTACACCCAGAGTACTGCTTTTGGGTGGTCCCCTCCTCTGCTTCAATAGGGACCACATAGAAATGGGCCTGTATTCTTAAAACCTGCTTCATAGTTTCAAGGCTCACTTGTGCTTCCAACAAGCAACTATCCTGCAATGATATTCTGCCTTTCTAAATATAGCATATGGAAATGGACCTCCCCGTTTTAGCAGTGTCTGCCAACAAGACTTCTTTCCTGGTGCTAAAAATACCTGCAGATGATTTTAACTGCCACTTTCAGATTCTCCTTTCACTGTGCCTGTTCCTTCCCATGTGTTGTCATTTTTCTATTTGAAAATCATGACCGTGAGACCTCGAACATTTACGGGTTATACAAACAGCTTCCGTTGGTATATTTTTAATAATCACCACTCTTATTATTACCAGATGTTGAAATCCCAAGTGATAGCAGAGTGACAGACTTTAACAGTATGATTATTTGGGCAAGAGACATGTGATGTTTTTGTTTTCTGAGAGAGCAGGTGTTTTGCTTGAATTTGTATCCACTTTCCCCCTCATTTGGCTGAGATGTCTTAGACAAATTCTTTAATATCACTGATCCTTTGTGTCTTCATTAGTGTGTGTGTGACTGTGTGTGTGTGTTCATGTGTGCTCAGTCGTGTCTGACTTTTTGCAACTCAATGGACTGTAGCCTACCAGGTTCCTCTGTGCATGGGATTTCCCAGGTAAGAATACTGGAGTGGGTTGCCATTTCCTGCTCCAGGAGAGCTTCCTGATTCAGGGATCGAGCCCGCATCTCTTTCATCTCCTGCATTGGCTGGCAGATTCTTTACTACTGTGCCACTGGGAAGCCTGTCTTCATTAGTAGAGTGCTGCTAATGCCTTAAAGGATTTTGATAAGGAACATGTGGGATTTTATGTTATCCATTATTAGATTTTGAATTAGATATTAGTTATCTATTGCTGTGCAACCAATCCCCACCCCACCCCCTGCCAAATTTAGCAGCTTGAAACAATTTTATTGTCTTATACAGTTTCCAAGGGTTAGAAATCCTGGAGCAGTTTAGCTGAGTGGTTCTGGTATATAATCTCTCACAAGATAGCACTCAAATTATTGCCCAGGGATGCATTCTCTCTCGATTGCATGAGTTTGGAGGATTTGCCTCCAAGATCACTCATATGGTTATTGGCAGGAGGCCTCCATTTATTACCATGGGAACCTATCCAGATGGCTTCTCCCAAAGTCAGTGATCAGAGGGTAAGATAGAGATACAGTGTATGCCAAGACACACACTGCACTCTTACAACCTAAATTTGATGGCGACATACCATCATGACTGCCATATTCTGATCACACTAACCAACCTGGATACAATGTGGGAGAGGACAGCACCAGGGTGAAAAGAACAGGAGGCAGGCATCACTGCAGACCATCATGGAGGCTGGGTACCACCTATGGATGGAGCATCCAACAGGCACACCTGGACACTAGCAATTCAACAGCCATTTATTGAGCCCTTCTAGGCCTAAGAGGTATAACATAGACATTGTCCTTGCCCCAAGGACTCTCATTGTAGAGGCTCATAGTAAGTGCTCAAGAAATATATTTTTCCCTCAAGAGAAAGAAAGAAACAAAAACTCCATGAAAGGAGATCTTGATAGTCAGAGGTACAGCCACTATCCAAGTAATGCCCTTTAGAGAAAACCCCCCCAAATGTAACTATTATGAGTTGGAGGACTCCGTGATTTTCTGTTTAGTGTCTGAGAATTTACGTTAAGGATCTGAGCAGAAGTAAAGACAATCATTATAACTGTCTCTGAGAAAAAGGTGTACTAGGCAAATTGATGGTATCCACAGTCCAGCAAACATAGTTATTTTCCAAAACAATTATTTGGCAAGCTAATAAGTAAGGTTCTAAAACTCTGGGCTCTTATCTCTATGTGAAAGCAACTAAGGTGTAAGCTCTCTTTGGCAATGATTCATCCACTGTCAATTTTGTTGATGTTTAATCTAATGTACATACAGATAGTGTATGTACTAAAGAATAAGGTGACCTTGAGCATAAAATCTTCTTCTGTTAATAGAAGGCACTCTGACCTCCCAGTCTATCCTAATTAGTGAGATGTGACTCTCCTGATATTTTACCTGTGCTAAAATATTTATATTTCAGGCTCTTAGAGGAGACATGTATGATTCATAGGATTAATGGCAAAGGAATTTACCTCCATTATCAAATTAGCCTTGCATCTCACCAGCCTTCACAAGGCTAAAGTGAAGCTTGAGATTTATACATAAATATTGAAGTCTGATTCCAAGTTATAAAACATGCATACCTTTCCGATATACCCATGGAAAGAAATGGACACTGGAACTTTTGCTGATGTAGAAGAGCCCACAAGTGTCTGAGAAACACCAACTAAAGTCCCATTGGATGGCTGTCGTTTCCTCTAATGCCCTTGACCAGGCTTTTCAGGTCACCAAAATTTCTGTGGTTCAGTAGCTCTTTGCTGAGCCTGCTGTCCTCTGCCAGGCCTGTGGAGGATGCAGGAGAGGAGACTGATACTATCTCTGAGCTCATAGATTTAATGAAAAACACTTGTCCCGGAGTCTCCTCCTCCATGAGAAATGGAAGGGATTATAGTTGTCTTATTCACAGCTGTATTTTCAGTGCTTATAAAGCGAGTTTCAGGCAATTCCCATTAGGGAATCCCTAGCATGCCCATAAGAACTAAAGCATCATGTGGCCCCCAGGAGTCTCTGCACTTAACCATACACACCATGAAACTGCAATGAGAACTTTGGGGCCAAGCAGGGACCAGACCCTCCAAAGTCCCCACATTTTGGATTCATTCCTGTCTCCCTACGTTGCTGCCATGTGCCTGATGTTGGTGCACCCTTCTCATTTTCAAGACTATACTCCAGTAGTTCCCAATCTTCAGCCAAAGAAAGAGTATTTGGCCTTTTGCAGTCAAATGAGAAAAATAGAATAATGTAATTCATTTTTCACAAAGCTCAATGGGAAGGACTATTTATTCTGAGAATAGGCCTTTCTTTATTGGTGTTAATATGTTACCTCTTTTATAAAATTATGGTAGGAGACAGTGAAATTTTTTTTAAAATAAAAAGACAACAATATTTTATTTTGGGCACTTACTCAGTATTTCACAGATCCTCAACAAGTTTTGAGGTAGGTTAATATTAGTATTTATTTTACAAACTAAAACTCAGGCAGAGATTACATCACTTGTTGCAAACCATAACAGGAGTCCTACCATAACCAAGAATAACATGGTGTTTCATATTAATCTGATGTGTGAATTTAACAGTGATAGCTTGCAAATAGTCATTAAAAACAAATCAAAACCCAAACCCCACTACATATTACAGAAATTCTACTTTGTATATTTTGTAACTCTTAAGTCAGTCCTACAATGATTATACATGCTTTTGAATAACCTACTTACTCTCATTACAAATATATTTCTGCTGGATCATCGAAAAAGCAAGAGAGTTCCAGAAAAGCATCTATTTCTGCTTTATTGACTATGCCAAAGCCTTTGATTGTGTGGATCACAATAAACTGTAGAAAATTCTGAAAGAGATGGGAATACCAGACCACCTGACCTGTCTCTTGAGAAGCTTGTATGCAGGTCAGGAAGCAACAGTTAGAACTGGACATGGAACAACAGACTAGTTCCAAATAGGAAAAGGAGGACGTCAAAGCTGTATGTTGTCACCCTGCTTATTTAACTTATATGCAGAGTACATCATGAGAAACGCTGGGCTGGAGGAAGCACAAGCTGGAATCAAGATTGCCAGGAGAAATATCAATAACCTCAGATATGCAGATGATACCACCCTTATGGCAGAAAGTGAAGAAGACTAAAGAGCCTCTTGATGAAAGTGAAAGTGGAGAGTGAAAAAGTTGGCTTAAAGCTCAACGTTCAGAAAACTAAGATCATGGCATCTGGTCCCATCAGCATGGCAAATAGATGGGGAAACAGTGGAAACAGCGGCTGACTTTACTTTTTGGGCTCCAAAATCACTACAGATGGTGATTGCAGCCATGAAATTAAAAGATGCTTACTCCTTGGAAGGAAAGTTATGACCAACCTAGATAGCATATTAAAAAGCAGAGACATTACTTTGTCAACAAAGGTCTGTCTAGTCAAGGCTATGGTTTTTCCAGTAGTCATGTATGGATGTGAGAGTTAGACTATAAAGAAAGCTGAGTGCCAAAGAATTGATGCTTTTGAACTGTGGTGTTGGAGAAGACTCTTGAGAGTCCCTTGGACTGCAAGGAGATACAACCAGTTCGTCCTGAAGGAGATCAGTCCTGGGTGTTCATTGGAAGGACTGATGTTGACGCTGAAACTCCAATAATTTGGCCACCTGATGCGAAGAGCTGACTCATTTGAAAAGACCCTGATGCTGGGAAAAACTGAGGGCAGAGGGAGAAGGGGACAACAGAGGATGAGATGGTTGGATGGCATTACCAATTCAATGGACATAAGTTTACGTAAACTCCGGGAGTTGGTGATAGACAGGGAGGCCGGACGTGCTGTAGTTCATGGGGTCGCAAAGAGTTGGGCACAACTGAGCAACTGAACGGAACTGAATCCTTATCGTTGAAGAAGGAAATGGCAGCCCACTCCAGTACTCTTTTTTTTTTATTAGTTGGAGGCTAATTACTTTACAATATTGCAGTGGTTTTTGCCATACATTGGCATGAATCTGCCATGGATTTACATGTGTTCCCCATCCTGATCCACCCCCCCCCCCACCTCCTTCCCCATCCGATCCCTCTGGGTCTTCCTAGTGCACCAGCCCTGAGCACTTGTCTCATGCATCCAACCTGGGCTGGTGATCTGTTTCACCCTTGATAGTATACTTGTTTCAATGCTATTCTCTCAGAACATCCCACCCTCGCCTTCTCCCACAGAGTCTAAAAGTCTGTTCTGTACATCTGTGTCTCTTTTTCTGTTTTGCATGTAGGGTTATCGTTACCATCTTTTAAAATTCCATATATATACATTAGTATACTGTATTGGTCTTTATCTTTCTGGCTTACTTCACTCTGTATAATGGGCTCCAGTTTCATCCATCTCATTAGAACTGATTGAAATGAATTCTTTTTAATGGCTGAGTGATATTCCATTGTGTATATGTACCATAGCTTCCTTATCCATTCGTCTGCCGATGGGCATCTAGGTTGCTTCCATGTCCTGGCAATTATAAACAGTGCTGTGATGAACATTGGGGTGCACATGTCTCTTTGAGATCTAGTTTCCTCAGTGTGTATGCCCAGGCCACTTCAGTACTCTTGCCTGGAAAATCCTATGGACAGAGGAGCCTGGTGGGCTACAGTCCAAGGGGTCGCAAGAGTCGGACATGACTTAGCAACTAAACCCCCACCAATCCTTATAGTAACAAATTAGCACATTATTGATTTTGTTGTTTTCTGCTTTTGGGGTAGGTGGAGCAGGAAGATAATCAGCAAGCTTTCCTCAGAGTGCTAGGCAGCCTTTAGGTGCAGGCACTATGCTCAATGCACCATCTATGGTGGTTTGGGGTCAAAGGAAAGCAGGTATCTAATGAAGCCAAGATCCAGAAAAGATGCCTGGCTCCAAAAGAGGTGGAGGCCTTGCACAAGTCAAAGAAGAAGAAAAAAGCATTGTCATCTCAGGCTACTGATCCCTAGCGTCATGCTACAGCATAACAGCATATGGGAAGAGCTCTTAAAAGACAGTAAATTTGTCCCAGCAGTCTGTTAATTAAAGTTCTTAATAACTAGACAAACCACACATACAATTAAATTTACATTTTATTAAAATGACATCTTTATAAGCAAAATATCTAAATATGTTTTATCTGTTCCACCTATCATGTAAATTTCTCTAATTGTCACAAGTCTAATTCACTTAGCTCATTATAATCACTTAAAATCCAGCTCATCCTGGGTAGATTCCTGGGCCAGTCTTCTCAAATAACTTGTTTTATTATAAATTTCCTTTTATTTAAACAAATGTCAGTAATAGCACAGGATTCAGTTCACTTCAGTTCAGTTCAGTCACTCAGTCATGTCTGACTCTTTGAGACCCCATGAACCGCAGCACACCTAGCCTCCCTGACCATCACCAACTCCTGGAGTTCACCCAAACCCATGTCCATTGTGTTGGTGATGCCATCCAACCATCTCATCCTCTGTCGTCCCCTTCTCCTCCTGCCCTCAGTCTTTCCCAGCATCAGGGTCTTTTCAAATGAGTCAGCTCTTCACATCAGGTGGCCAAAGTATTGGAGTTTCAGCTTCAACAGCAGTCCTTCCAATGAACACCAGGACTGATCTCCTTTAGGGTAAACTGGTTGTATCTCCTTGCAGTCCAAGGGACTCTCAAGAGTCTTCTCCAACACCACACACACAGGATTAAGAGTGGTTAATTAACAACTGACAAATTATAAGGAAAATGTCATTATTGGGTTAGAAAATACAGCATTTAGCAGAGCAAATTTCAAGAGTAAAGATGTAGACACTTATGTTTCTGAACAGGCTGAATGGCACAGCTCAACACAATGTGAGTCAAAGAAGCAAGAAAAAAAGAAGGGAGGGGGCCACAAGAGGCAAAATATTTTATTCTAGTATCACCCAAATTGACTGTGGAAGTAAAAAGTTTCTACATTAAAAAAGTTGGTATAAATTATATGAATAGTAATTTTGATAAAAGTCAAAATGAAATGTTCTGCATAGGACAAAAGATATGCCTAAGCAACACATCATATTTGCACAAGGCCACTGAATGTCATGGGTACTAGTAACAAATGAAGAAGCTTAAGTCTATGGCAGACTGAGCAAAGACTTCAGTTTGATATTCTATAACCCCAAGACTATAAACTACTCTTACTATACAAAAGCTCTAATGACATACAGAGTCTTTTGTAGGGACACTTGTGCTTTTGGTTGGCACATTATCTACTCTTTAATATGTGAAAGTAATACAGAAAGTTGTTAGAATTTGTGCAAAAGTATTGTATTTGCAAAAATGGCACAAAAGTGAATCAACAGTCAATGCACATGTACGCTTCATTCACATCTTCAGCGACAAAAGGTATTCTGAACACTATAGAACTGATTAAGAATACTAGCTTCAACAACAGCTGCTAAGCAATAGAGTCACGTAAGTTACACCAGAATGGGCAAATATTGCCCAAGTAAAATTCTGTTGTTAAAGCTGAAACATATTTAAGGCCATTCAAGTTTAAGCATAGGATACAAATCTTTTGGAGCCCCGTCTATTTGTGTTTGAAACATGTGACCTTTTCTTCTAACTGTGGTCTTAAACTTCTGTTTTACAAAACCCAAAAGGAAAATCCAAAAGAAATTAACAGTAAAGGTTATATGAAATAAGAGTAAAATACAAAGCTAAAATTAAAATATATTAAAGAAAGTCAACATTAAAACTGCGAAACTTGTTACTTGTTGTATCTAGCCCTACACTAGGAGTTAGGTAATATATACAATTATTTTTAAGTAGATTACTTTATGTTGCTCTAACATGTTCTTTTCATCAGTGCACTGTTAAACTAATCAAAAACTCTATACATGTATATTCTCTTACATTAGCAGCACATACTACCGCTACCTGAAAAGCCATCACTCTCAAATAACTTAATGAATAAAAGGAAATAAAAAGCAGAGGAGGAACATATTAAGGAGAAATAACGGGGATTAGAAGATTCATGTGGTTCAGCTCTTTTTAATCAGCCAGCCAGCTTGCTAGGAACAAGAGATGGTTTCCATTGAGGAAGGTCCTGTAGAGTGGGATGTAGTCACCAGTGACCTCTTGTCTTATCCGAGGTTGCAGTAGGAAGTTGCTTGTTCTTTATTTTTGCTCTAGCCACGTTGTAATCCCCAGAGTCAAGATATTTTTACCCTTTATGCAGTCATTTACTTAAAAAATCTGAACCTCCAGGATTTTGTCTCAGATGAGGATACCTTGCTGTAACTTTTGCTTCTTCAGCTTTCTCTGGACTAATCACTTTATCTTCCATTTCCTTCTGCTCCACTGCAGAGGCTGCCTGGGGGACTTCTGCGGATATACTGCTCCCTCTACGGACAAGAGGCTGAGAAGAGAAGTGCCCGAGACAACGGAATTTTTTAATGTGTCACCTGGCATCATGGAATAGTGGCAGTCCTGTGTGATGTCCCTACTGGTTTTTCCTTGGTTCTTGAATTCCAAATGTTTGAGAACCTCTGTCATACAAGAACCAGTTCAATCCCCACCTCACCCTTGGGGTCTTCCCTGTCCTTTAGGGCTCCCACTTTTCCTTTCTTTTAAAAAATATCAGTTAGGATATTTTCCCTGTAAAGTCGTAAGTATATAGGTGCAGGACAATTGGTAAATGAAAAAACTCGCAAAGGAGAATATAGTAATCCTCTATAGTCTCACTTCTTAAGTGAAAATAAATATTGCCTAAGAGATGCCCTTCTATTCTGCTTTCTGAGTTTATCATTTAACTTTTTAACATTTTGTATAAGTTGTATGGTAATTTCATAGTATCCTATCCTCCTCTTCCTACACAATTAAGTGCTGACTTGGTCTAGCTCCTGGGGTAAGCATTTACATATATGAGCCACTTAATCCACACAACCTTGTAAAAGTGGGTATTATTATTATTTCCTCTTTGTAACTGAGGCTTAGAGAGTTTAAGATATACACCCATTTTACAGAGCTGCTAAGTAGTGGAATCTTTCTAACCAGGGGAGCCTGGCTCTGGAGCCCAGACTCCAAAATAGTCTGATCCAGTACACTTCCATCATATGGATTTACCAGTTTACTTAACCATTCTTTTATTTTTGCTCCTTTTCCTTTTTTCCTCCAAGTTTCTGGTATTATAAATAAAGCTGCCATGTATAACCTCATGATTAATTATTTGTGTACATTATCCATAAGTATTTCTGTAGAATAATTTCTGGCAGAGGATTTGCTTGATCAAGGGGATTACAGTTTTAAGGCTTTGACAAAATTCACCAACCTGCATCTCAGATTGTTGTGTCTTTTCAGAATGTTGTATCCTTGATGCTCCATCCAACAAGCTAAGCAACGAAGAGCCAGTGCAGCCAAAAATAAATAAATTAAAAAAAAAATACTTTTGTTATATGATGCTTTAGTTACTAATATGGTAATAATCCACAGTGATCCAAACCCTTGTATAATTCAGTCCCCATGAATACCTGTGACTTGTTTCTAATGAACAGAATATGGCAAAAGTAAAAGGATCTTGCAGGTGTAATTAAAGTCCCTAATCAATTGATTTTCAGTTAATCAAAATGGAGATTATCCTCCGTGGGTCTTACCTAATTAGGTGAGCCCTTTAAAAGGGCTTGCTGAAGTTAGAGCAGTAGAAACTGTTACTGACTTTTAAGAAGTAAATAATCATGAAATGAAGCTGCAAGTAAATGAATTCCATCACCAATACGGGAGTTCAGAAGTTTATCCTTCCCTACCACACCTCCGTATGAGAATGCAGTCTGGCCATCATCTAGATTTCAGCCCTGTAAGGCCCTGAGCAGAGAACCCAGGTAAGCCATGCCCAGACTTCTGAGTTGCAGAAACTCTTAAATAATAAATGGGTATTGTCTTAAGCCACTGAGTTGTATGCTAATATAACTAACAAGACCACAAATTTTCCAGGTGTTATTAACCATGATTTTTTCTTCTTTCCAGCTCATGTTTCTGCATTCATCATTTTCTTATTTGGGTTGTTGATACTTTTTGTTTTAAAGATATCAACCCCTTTGTCTGTCATAAATAATAAACAGCCATTGCATTTTCATGTGGTCAAATCCATTGGTCTTTCCTTTTGTTGTGCCGCTTGGAAAGTTCATTCTCATCCCAAAGTGACAGCATGAGTCACATACATTTTGTCTAGTACTTTTGTGGTTTCATCATTACATTTAAATCTTTAATCCATCTGAAGAGGTTTTTGGTAAACTGTGGTACAGAAAAGCCTAAATTTCACTGCTTTCAAATATACAAATGATATCTGCTGAATAATCATTTGCTTTTCAACTGAATTTATATCAGATCAAAAGTCTAAATTTGGCCTTTTCCATGTGCTACATTAGGTCTATCCTGTTCTACTTTAGTATCAAACTGTTTTCATTATTAGAACTCTATGATGCATTTGAGTATAGTAGAAAAAAAATCACCCCTCATTTCTCTTCTTTCATAGACCTTCCTCATGATTCTCAAACATTTCTTCTTTCATTTTATCTTTGGAATTGTTTTGTCAAATTCCATTGGCAATTTAATTGTATCTGTGGCATACTGAGATACATTTATAGATTTGTACACATATAGATTATAGAATCGACTTCCCTTATTTCCATACCAGAACATGTTTAGAACTGTGTGTCTTTTTCATAACCTCGTCAAGATAGGTTTAGTCGTGTACACCTTCCATGTGTCTTATTGGATTAATGACAGGGCTTTAAATATTTTCATTTAAGATATCCTACCTAGTATATTTTGATAATTGTTTATTTACTAGGTTATAGGAAGATTTTTTTTAACTTACCTGTGCAACCATAAATCAGTAAGAGTCTGGCAAAAATCAATGAAAGCATTATGTGAGAATCAGTTCTTAAACAATTATCAGTACCCCCTCGTGGGATATATGTACCTATGCTGATTAGTCTAAACCAACAAGAGAATCCCAAATTCCTTGCAGTAATTGGTTCAGGAATGGACAAATCTAAGCTAAGTTGGGCCAGTGAAACAGAAAAGAGGTTTTCCAGGGGATTGTGATAAGAAGCTTTCTTGCTCTTTGATGAGAACCCTAGGAAGCCAGCTTCTCCCATTGGCCACAGTCAAGGAGACGCGTGTATTTCGGCAGCTGTTGTGTGACCATAAGAAGCACCCTCAGAATGAAGCTGAGTCTGTGGATAGCAGAGCAGAGACACCAAAAGACTGTGCTGATAACACCTTTGAACCCCTGGATCATCTAACTTGAGATCTGCCCTGCCTCTGTGCTTGTTCTTTGAGCCAGTTCCTTTTCTGTTTGTGCCCCTTTCACCTGGGCCGTTTTTAGCCCAAAGCACCCTGCTGATATATGAGGACCGAGTGAGACAGATGAAGGACAGTTCCCAGCACAGAGTGGTTGCTCAGTATATGATAGCGCCACCCGCCACCATCCCTGACCCCTAGCCCCGCCGGGCCTTACTTCCCTGTCCAGTGCAGACCTGCATCCAGCCTTCGCTCCCACACTGTCTCCCTCCTCACTCACATTCAGAGCTGTCTCACCCTTACAGACCCTGCTCAAATTCTATCTCCTTCACAAATGCTGTTTAGCTCGTGGGGAATTCTCCTCCATGCTCGGCTTGTCTGAGCCTCATCACATACTGCCTCCCGTGGCTGCCTTTGCCTTCCTGAGTCTGGTCCATCTCCCCATTCCCCATCTAGAGTGAATCCCTTCCGGGCCTGGACCACCCAGTGTACCTCAGCCTCCTGCACTGGTCTGCCTCCTGCAACCTCTTGCCCCTTGTAATGTTCAGTGAGTACTTGATGCCGAAGTTACCAGCCTTTAAATTTCTTCTCTCCCTTGTTTTTTACAATTTGTGGGCACCGGGATTCAGCTGAATGAGATTCCTACAATAGCAAGAGGGGTGTTGTTATTTTGTTCTGAAGGTCTCTACAAGTGTAAGGCATGTCTAAAGTGGCTATAAATAATTTATATTGTCCATAACTCAAGTCGATCAAAATAGACCTCATCACAGTGATGCGGCAAAATCTGGTACAAGCTGCTTTTCTGCTGCCTCCAAACCCATTACACACTCGGCGCAGATGAAAATCTGCCTGGATTCCCTCCTGAATCGGATTAATGCCCCATCCTCAATCACATTAATCACAATCTGTCTGAGATTAGACCCTGGCTAATCCCATTGGACAAGAGGTGACAACCCAGATTCTATCATCTCATTTATTATCTGTTTTTGGAATTTGCTAGTAACTCTAGCCTCCAGAAGATGTTTTCTGGTGAAAAAGGATCCTCTGTAGATTCTTTTGAAAAACTGTCAGTTCATGGGCTTTGAATAGAGCCAAGCACTTGGGGTCATTGCTGTCTCCTATTTTGTTTCCAGGTGATGAACAGACAACAAAATCCCCAAGTCCGTAGTCTTTGTTATGAGAAACACACACACATTTAACTTTTTACAAACCTATGTTGGAAAGAATTAAAGACATCCTTCAAAACCTTTAAATGATCAGGACAACAACTTTCTGAAGAGACAGCTTAATGTTTGAGGATATATTATATTTTCTTTTCTGCTTGTTTTAGTATCATAAAGGTAAGTATCTATGGTTGGTAAAGGGGCTATAACTGGCCCCCAAAGTCTGAAAATCCGCCCCCCCCCAACACACAGCCACACATCTGTGCAGGATGGAGGACTTTTTACAATATTCCATTTCCTGCTGGCAAGTCAAACTGAACTCTGATAGCTGATGTTCCTCTTATTTGCTCTAGAAATACTGCTCAAGGGAAATGCTAGGACCAAATGAGTCAGGGCGAACCAATTCCGTGCCCACATTCTCAGACCTCTGGTGCTGGAGCACTGCAGAGAAAGCCAACCCCAGGAAGGATACAGCCCACATAACAGGACTGTTGCCCACAGTATTGGTGTCTGTATCTCTAACTAGATGTATTTTTCAATACCTTTAACAAGTAAGTTATAAATGAGTGGTATTCTTTCCCTCATTCTTCTGGACTACGAATAGAAATGCTTCCCTTTATCCCATGGAAATGGTTGGCAGGAACTGATCACCAGCTAACGCTCCCTAAACTAGCCTGCTGCCAACCTGCTGTTTCTAGGTTTCTAGGTGGAGAGAGGAGCCGTCCATCCATAGGATCTCTTCCTTCAACCCCTGGCCCCTTACCCCCTCCTGACTCACATCCTTGTTTTCTCTTGTCTTGCTTGATGCACCCACTCTTTCCATAGCTCTTGCTATTTTCCATCCAAATCACTCCGGCCAGGCAACAGGATCACGGATGTTCCCTTTGGCCAAGAGAATCCCTCAGACTCCTCAGTGGAAGTTCGAGGCTACGCACAGTCTGACACTAGCTTCCCTTTCAGTCTTTCACTCATGCTGACTCCTCCACGAAAGTCCAGTCACACAGACCTGCCCTAGGTGGCTACAGGGTCTTTCCTGTCCCCCTTCTCTAAGGCTCTGCTCGTGTCACTGTCCTGGTTCATTCTGCCTCTCCCAGCTGCTCACCTTTCCCCCAAATGCACTTGCGCCACTCATCTCCTCTCTCTATCTTTGAGACCATTTCCTCTTCCAAGCAGACTTTCCTGATCATTTTCTTCTTGGTACTCATCCTACAGGGCTCAGATACGATGCCACAGGCTCTAAGAAGTCTCTCCGGCCAACCCATTCTGTGCTCCCTCCCTGGTGTTACTGTTCCAGGTTTGGTAGCCCTCTTCCCAGAGCTGATCATAAGTCAAAGGTGAACAAAGTCGGACATGAGGTAAAGTGGCGAGGACAGATTTTAACTAATAATGTCTTTTGTATCAGGGAGAAGAGTCGCATGAACTGAACTCAACTGCAATTTGTACAGAGGTGACCAGACATCTTAAAGGGAGAGTGAGGGAGTAAGGAGGGCTCATAAGAGTCAGCAAGGTGAAAAATTGCAAAAGACTGGAAGTGGGGGTTGGTCCATGAGAAATCCATTGGGGTTTGCTAATGGGTTCTTATCCAAGGTAGGCTCCTGCCCGGCCAAAGAGGCTGGAAGATAGGAGGCTGGCCCTATCTTCAGGTGTTGGTTGGAACAAAAGGTAAATTCTTTCCGCAGCCTTGAGTGTTTTCAGGTAGACACTTTAAGCGGGGCTGGGATGATCTTAGGGATGTGGACTTGAGATGTGAGAAACTATGTTCGTGTTTTGCTCATATCTATAGGCTAAGACTGAGGCCTGGTTGAGAAAGGGCTCAGAGGAGCCTGGCTAAAGTTTGGTCAAGGAGAGACTGTGTGTCGCCTCCCTTCATCATCCTCTCCTCCTTAGCCTTGTTTCAGTGAAGGCACCCTGTCCAACCAGGGCCCCCAGCCTTAGCCTGGACCATTTGGTAAGAGGCCAGCCCTTCTGCAAAACCACCCAATCTTGGTTTGGTGATTCTATTCCTTTTAGAGCTCAATCTTTCCCTCTTTCCTTCTCTCCCTTTCTTCCTCACTTTGCTCAGTATCCTGATCTTGGCAAAGGGAGGGATAGTGATAGGATGAAACCATACTTTAGAAGGTAGATCCTGTGAGGCTGACAGAAGTCAGCCAAGAATGCCAGTGCCTGGGGCCAGACTGCTCAGAACCACATCCAGGTCACCTAAGCCAGCTGGGGATTCCTCTTCTGGAAAGACAGGCAAAACACAACTGTCCCTAAAGCCATCAGCATGGGTCTTTTTTATGATCTCCTCCCCTCCTGGGATGTAAGCTTGGCAGGTTATCCCCTGCAGCTATGAGGGTGTGATTTGGAAAGAAACAAAGGCTCCCAGGTGGTTTTGTTTTTAACGGGCTACTTTTTCTCATCCTTCTGTAAAGATCGGATTGATCCCCCAAGGGCAAGAGTGCTACAGACTCTGGGTTTCTTAACACAGAATGACCTTTGTCACATGTCCACTATAAACAAAGTAGCCAACAAGTAAGTTCATCCCATCTGGACAGACTCACATAGCAAAAGTTGATAACTGGTCTCATGGACTAGTGGGTCCATGACTCAGACTAAGTCTGAGTCCCACCTCTTACTAGATGTATTAACTCATTTAGGTTATTAATTTATTCATTTCTGAGCTGCTGGAAGATGGTAAAAGGACCTGCCTCAACATCTCAGATGCAGAGTCAGCTTCAGGAGCTGCACCCGGTGGGGCCCCGTCCTTGGCTTCATGCTTTGACACTGCCATCTTGAAATTCCTACTAATTTTTAAGCAAGGGATGCCACATTTCATTTTGCACTGGTATCCACATATTACGTAATCCAGCCTGTCCTGGGGGTTGTTGGGGACTTTAAATGAGACCTCTTAAGATGGCTGAGCCCCAAGCCTGGCCAGAAGCAAGTGTTCAGTGAATGTTAGGGAGGGACGGGACCGCCCCATGTCACTGGGTGCCTATTGGCTCAGAGGAAGCTGGTGGGGATCAGGCAAGAGAGCCTGGGGAGAAAGGATGGGTTTGGATATCAGGAGGCCTGGAATCTGACTCTGATTTGCCAAGTTTCTTGCTCTTCCCAGGCCTGAGCTGCTGTCTGAAACATGGTGCCCAACTCCCCCCAAAACGAGCTCTCAGAAGCCTATGGTGATGATGATGTGGGTGCTGAGACCCCTTCTGGCCTCTTCTGTACAATGTCTCCAACTGCCTTTGGAGACAAGGGTGTGGGCTGGGAAGGGGATGGAGGCAGGAGCCAGAGGAGAGCCCGAGTCCTCATGTAGACAAAGAGAAATCCCATCCCAAAGAACTCCAGCAGGAAGACCCCTGGCCTGGGTCAAGGGACCTGGCTTATTTCTGTCACTTACATGCTGGAAGACAGGTCATCAGCCTCCAGTTTCCTCTCTGATACTCACAGTGGGATTAATGCTCCCATCACGAGCAACAGCTTTCTTTGTGTTGGGTGGACAGTTTGTCTGTGACATGTCCTTTGTGAGTGATTGGGAGCCCATATAGGGTAACGATACTACCAGCAAGTCAGGGGGCAGAGAGTCTGGTTCAAACCCTGGCACCACCGGCTATGGAACCTGGAACAAATTCCCTAATATCGCCAAGCCTCAAGGTCCTCATCTGTGAAACAGGGATAATTTTATTTACATGGCTGCATTGGATCTTAGTTGCAGCCTGCAAGATTTTCGCTGCATCCTGCAGGGTCTTCCGTTGCAGCGCACAGACTCTCTAGCTGTGGCATGAGGGCTCAGTAGTTGCAGTGTGTAGACTCAGTTGTTCTGTGGCATGTGGAATCCTAGGTCCCTAACCAGGGATCAAACCACATCCCCTGCATTGCAAGGTGGATTCTTAATCATTGGACCACCAGGGACGTCCCAGACACAGGGATAATTTTAACAATAGTAACTCCTTCCTAGAATTGTAGTGACACACGGGCAGTGCTGTGCATGAAGGTGGCTCCAAGTTAGAGTCCTGTATGTTAGCTATGACGACGATGATTCTGAACATGAAGGTTAAGCCCCACATTCTTCCCCATATATGTGGTTCCATGATGATGAATAGGAGACAAAACATCTCGTGGCAGGTAAATATCACCTGAGTGGGTAAGAACAGGAAGGCAGTTAGCGGGGAAGGAAGTGGAGTGTGTGTGCATGTGCAGGCCTGTAGGAGCTGTCTGTGAGCTCTGTGCTTGAGGAGGAGGAGGCCAGGCAAGGATGACCACCTCTTTGGTCTGCAGTTTTCTCTCTGTCAGACAAAGGCCTGAAAGAGAAAGTCTCCAAAGGGTCTTGCAGCTTTTTGGTTCATGAGTTCTAGAAGGAAAGAAGGGAGGCTTGACTAAGCAAAACTGTGAGATAATAAAGCCTGCTTTGTGATCTCTGCTCCCAGGCCCCAGCCCCGCTGCCTGATTCCTTCCTGCTCTTTCTTTCAGGTTTTGCTTTCAGGGTAGGAGCTGCTGTACCTGTATTGTGAGTGACCACTGTTCTGTGCTTTCTCAAGGATTTCCGTACAGTAAGCCTATCTTTTAGGGGAATTGTGAGTAGAGTTTAAGGCAGCAATGGTGGGGTGGGGGAGGTCTGGGGAGAAGGAATCCAGAGAGACTTCTCTGTGCTTCCAGAATCTTCCCAGGAGGAGGGTCATAGCCGGGGCTAGTTTTATGGAATACATAGAGCTCTGGAGCTCAAGCTGCTATTCCCTGTAAGGGTACAGACTGCTCTAAAGCCCAGAAAAGGAGGGCCCCAGATCTCCTGTGCCCTGTAGTCTGGGACATGGAGAAGGGGCCCGTGGGAGTATCTGGGAAGCAGATACCCAAGGCAGGCTCAGATCAATGGCACCTTGTGGCTGTGCTAGGGGGAAAGGATTTTTGCTTCTCTCACTCTTGTGCTCACTCTCAAGGATGGCTGAGACCCAGGAGACCCACATGGAGGGGTCTTGAAAACAGTCCTTGATTTTCTAGCTCCAGAGAAGTGAAGCTGGTGACAGATGGAACCACACTCATGTGGGTCTTCGACCACAGTGGAAGCAGCAAAGCCTATGGCGCCAGGCAGACCTGCTGTGAATGCCAGCTCTGATTTATCCTGTGACCAGAAGCAATCATGTCACCTCCCTAAGTTTCAGTTTCCTCAGGGATTGAAGGAATCTAACACTACCCAGCTCTTCATGTGCATGTGTGCTAAGCCACTTTGGTCATATCTGATTCTTTGTGACCCTATGGACTGCAGCCCACCAGGCTTCTCTGTCCACGGGATTCTCCAGGCAAGAATACTGGAGTGGGTTGCCATGCCCTCCTCCAGGAGATTTTCCCCACCCAGGGATTGAACCCGCCTCTCTTGTGTCCTCCTGCATTGGCAGGTGGGTTCTTTACCACTAGAGCCCCTGGGAGGCCCACCCACCTCATCACATTGCTGTAAAGACCTAATAGGCTAATAACAGGGCATTAGCACATGATGAAGACTGAAAGAATACTGGTTTATGACCTGGCTACCTGACATCCCAGGAGATATCAACTACTCACCCTACTGCCCCCTCAACACCTCCCCTCCTTCCCACTCTTGCCCACGGCCCCCACAACACCCCCTTCCCTAATAAGGTCTCAAACAATTGGTTTTTTTCTAGGTTGTAGGAGGAATTTCTGGCTCAAGAGCTCAACAGCCTAGACCTAGGATTCCAGCCCAGAGCCGCCCCCTCCTGGCTGCCTGAGTCATTGAGTTAATTGATTTGCTTGCTCGTAGTTGGGAGCTGAAAGTTTGGCCAGGCACAGAGCGCCTGGGGAGGGAGGACAACCAGCCAAGAGCACCTTTTTCGTTCACTACAGAAGGGTACCTACCACATATGGCCTCCCTGTTCTGAGACTGTGCCCAACTACACAGACATCATCTGTACACAAACTCCTCACTCAGACCACACTTTCTGAGACTCCATCCCCGCAGAAGAGACACACAGAACAAGCATACATGGAAATACACAAAGAAACCATCAGATGACACATACACACAGATACACTTAGACTTCCCCTCCACACCCAGAGGCAGGCAGGCACCGCGAACAGGTAAGGCACAGTGTACCCAGAGACTCCCAATATAAAACCGTAATGAGTGTCATATTTACCACGTATTGCACTATGTGCCGGATATTGTTCTAAGCCTTTTTCAGAGAATAATTCTTACAACAGTAGAGGTAGAAACTATTTTTACCCCCCTCCCCCATTTTACAGATGAGGAAACTGAAGGTCAGGGAAGTAAAATAACATGCCTGAGGTCACAGAGTTGCCACGTGCAGCCATATCCACCCATACCCCCCTCGTTCCTCAACCCCATTTATTTTCATAGACACGTTATTCAAACGCAGCATTCTCCGCACCCCGACGTGCTCCACATACACTGAGGGTGAGTGCTGTTTGGGGCGCTAAGTGGCCAAAGACTCAAGAAATGCCATGTGGGCACAGCAGCTGGTAAGCTGTGCTGAAGAACCGGACAGTGAGAAGACTAGACGTTCCAAAGGTAGTGGCGGTGGTTGAAAGTCTTACAAGCCCGACGGGGCTACCACGTGAAGCGCTCAGCACAGCGCTGGCTGGCGGAGGGGCGCTCGCAGGCTGTGCAGGGACCGTCCTCGGGTAGTGAGTTCAGTGTGCGCTGAGGGTCTAGCCCCAGCTCTCCGCAAAGCCTCTCCCTGCATACTTGACTGCACCCATTTCCCAGCAAGCAGTCCAGAGAGTGAGGCCGATAAACCTTACGTTTTTAGCAGAAGGGCCGTGGAGCTCCACCGTGCCCTCAGGCCGACGTGGGCCGGGTCTGAGATTCCCGTGGAGAATTTTTATGCCTAGGAGCCCACCTGCGCCCCACTCGAGCGTACACCAAATTATTGGTACACCTTTTAATGGGGAAAAACAATAGCCACCCTGGTTGGGTAAGTGTGATTTATAATTCATGGGCCAATCTTTGAACCCTTTCAGAAAAAACCCACAGCAATTTCTTTGAAAGAAATGCCTGGACTTTGCTCAGAAGTCGCAGGTTTTCTAAGGAACGACAAGCCACTGCACAGATAGTAAATCACCCTGCGCACCACATTTGTTTCTAATTATTTGCATTGCAGTTCGTTTGTGAGATAAAACAGAAGAGTTTATAAATATCGTTTATTCTGGAAGTGAGACACACATTCGACCCCAGTCTTGTTCCTAGGAGCTGTGCCATTCGAGTGGGGGAAAGAATGAGGGAGTCCGTGTCAAATTACACCCCCGCCCCAAATGCAAGTCAAGGCTGGAGTCTGGATCCGGCGAGGGTCTTCGGATTCTGCGTTCTGGTGCTACCCACCTAACGCTCCAACTCGGAGTTTTCCGCAGGCGGACGGGTGGGGAACGTCTAAACAGAGTTTACCCAAACCCTTAACCTCTCTCTTTAGCTTGGAACCTGAGAACAAAGGCGTCTGAGAGAAGAACGCTGACCGGCTGGACGGTGAAGGTCTCGTACCAAACAGACCACCTTCTCCCCAGCTCTCGTCACAAGAGGGTGAATTTTTTTGTTGTTGTTAATGAAAGAAAGGAGCATTTAAAAGAGACACCTCCGCCCTTTACTCCCCCAGGTATTCATCACCCTGCTCGAGCACGCCTGGGGAGACCGCCCCGTAAGTCTAAGAGGAAGCTCAGAGCTGCAGCGATCTCGGAGACAGCTCAGCAGTGACGCAAGATCCAGCCGGGATAGCCCGACCTGGGGCCAGAATGAGGATCCTTGTAGGTTTCCGGGGAGGGGGCCGCGCTCCATTGTTCACTCTGGCCCAATCAGGGCTGGCTTATTTCCTTCCAGCCAATCCCCTGTCACCCCCGCCTTCCGCCCACCCCGCCCATCAGCCCCCAGGTCCCTAACACCTCCCTCGCATCCCCCGCGGTTCTGGGGAAGCTTCGTGACGCCACAGGTCCCGCCCCCAGCTCCAGCCACGGGCGAGTGCGTGCTGACGTCATGCTGCGTGCGGGCCGGTGCGGAATCGCTCCTTCAACTCCGTGGGGCAGGAGTTAGTTAGCAAAGAACCGAGGCTGGGCGCACGACCCTCGTCCTTCTGCCCCTGGCCGCACGCTTTGCGCACATCTCTTTTCTGCATGGTGGATATTATTTTTCACTATCCTTTTCTGGGTACTATGGGGGATCATTCCAAGAGTAAGTCTTTCTCTGTATATGTGTGTGGTGTGTGTGTGTGCGCTTAATATGCAATATTTCTAATGCAGAAGAATGTTTAGCGGATTCTACAAGTGGCTTCTATTTGACAGGACACTGGGAGAGAAAAAAATCAAAACGAATTCATTTTCCTGCAGGACCGTTTATCCTTTGGAATCCTGTTGTTTTAGTTTATAATTAAACATTCTTTCTCAAGCCTGCCAGGCTGACCTCGGGCTGTGAAATCTGCTTCTGTTTTGCGCTAGGGCAATAGTTGGATTTAGGGATGTGGGGTTTTTTTGTTTGCTTGCTTGCTTGTCTTTCGGCCTTTCAAATAAGGAAGATTTCTTTAGCTTGATCTAGGATGTTTAAGCTAAAAAATGTCCAAGAGGATGAGCAGAGACTCCGCTAAAAGCTGATGTGTCTGTGTTGGGATAGGAGGGAGTCGCGGAGAGAGGGAGTGTGTGGACGGAAATGCCGGAACATCACCGTTCAGTATTGATGGGGTGGCGTCCGCAGGGCTTGAATGTCTATTTGCTCTTTCTTCTCACTTACATCTTAGCTTTTAGTTATAGGGACATATCAATAAAACGCCTGTGTCCAAGTGAATGTAATACCGTAAAAAAAAAACAAACAACAAAACAACTGAGGAGGGGGTGGGGAGAGACGAAAAGCCTTCACAGATTCAGAAGATTGTGTTTTTTCGTTTTTTTTTTCGTTTCCAAATATCTGGACCTTTGCAAAGCCCATTTCCTTTTTAACTTGTGGTCCCAGTTCTTGAAAGAGAGCGCGAGCGGGTTGGGTTGGGGCTGGAGCGGCCTTGGCCGGGTTCCGGGCAGCCAGGCCTGACGCGGGCTCCGCGCCCTTCCCCGGCAGAGAAGCCCGGGACGGCCATGTGCGTGGGCTGCGGGAGTCAGATCCACGATCAGTTTATCCTGCGGGTGTCGCCAGACCTGGAGTGGCACGCCGCCTGCCTCAAGTGCGCCGAGTGCAGCCAGTACCTGGACGAGACGTGCACGTGCTTCGTGAGAGACGGGAAGACCTACTGCAAGCGGGACTACGTCAGGTGAGGCCCGCAAGTGTCCGGGCTGCTCCACTGCCCGCCCGGGCCGGGGCTCGAGAATGGCAGGCCGTCTGCGTGCCCCCGCCCCGAACGCGTGCCGCCACGCGTCTCCCGGCCTGGGAACCCCCGAGGGCTGGGCCCCGCAGCCACCCTCGCGACCACAAAGCCTCCTGGGCGTGCGTGCCCTGGGCGGGTAGCAGCCCGGCGGGCGAGGCCGGCCACAGGCCCTATGCTGACAACGCCCGTGCCTTGGGCCCGCAGGCTCTTCGGCATCAAGTGCGCCAAGTGCCAGGTGGGCTTCAGTAGCAGCGATCTGGTGATGCGGGCGCGGGACAGCGTCTACCACATCGAGTGTTTCCGCTGCTCCGTATGCAGCCGCCAGCTGCTGCCCGGAGATGAATTCTCGCTGCGGGAGCACGAGCTGCTCTGCCGCGCAGACCACGGCCTCCTGCTCGAGCGCGCGGCGGCCGGCAGCCCGCGCAGCCCCGGCCCGCTTCCCAGCGCCCGCGGCCTGCATCTGCCAGGTAAGCCGTTTGCGGCCGGCACTGCCCCGCCAGCTCCGGGGTGCTGTGCACATGTGGGTGTGTGTGTTCTTAGACGGGTGCTTGTGCTCCGACGAAAACTTGTCACTTGGGTGTGTTTCCGTTTGCCAGCATTGTGGGGGTTTCTGAGTGAGTGCAGAACTCTGCTAGAACGCGACGGAGTGTATGTTCGTGTGTGACCGGGAAAATTGTGTGTGGGTAAACGTGAGCCGGGGTTGTGTGTATGAGTGTTCGGAATTGTGGAGATTTGTGTTCTCAGTAATGTGTGGGACACAGTAGTAGGAGGAGGAGGACGGTAAATGACAATGGGGCATCTCAAGTGATGACTCTAAGGACCTTGTACTGGGAATTTCAAGCAGTCTGTGTGTTGCCGGAGAGAAAAGACAGGTTTGCCTGGGGGTATGTGCGTAAGGAATACAGTTCCCAGCCTAGAGCTGGGCTCAGCCAGGCAGAAGTCTACCGGTACATCTCTGAAGGCTCATCAGCCACCAGAGCGAAATGTCTGCGTTTTTCTTTTGAGGCCCAGTCTGATGAACAATGTAGCCAAACGTTGCTTGGTGGGAAAGAAGTGGAAGCACAGTGGATTCAGGGATAATGGCAAACACCCCAGGGGATGCTCTAGGTCATAATCAGATGTCCAGAGACTGGTTCTAAGTGTGTGGTTACCCGGTGGGAATGGTGACTGCAGCTGAGCAGTTACCAGCAAGTAGCCACAGACCTGAAGCATCAGTCTGCAGACCAGGCTGAGCCTCTGAGTGCTGTGTGCTCGAAGGGATCGAGCTTTCACTGGCCCTCTCTTTCGTATCGAATGAGGACATTGAGTTAGATGGGCTATTTGTGAATATTTATCCAGACCTAGAGATGCCTGGAAGGGGATATAATTTGAAACAGTGCGACTTGTATCCAAGGGTAGGTAGACCTGGTTCAGATGGGGGTATGATGCCAGTATTGAGTGAACCCTGGTCTCCCTTTTGTTTGTTGAAGGTTTCTGGCCACCGGAATGGGGCCCTAAGTACCTGACTCTACCCAACCTGGGGTTGAGAGAACCCAAGGCTAAGCGAGGAGAGTGCCAGCGGCTGCGCGCCGGCCGGGAAAACAGCCGCTGGACAGGGAAACTAGAGCCTTAAGAAAGGAGACCCTGGGGCCGAAGTCCCACGGCTGGGAGACTCACTCCGGACCCCAGGCCAGGTCTTAATGACACACGGTCTGGCCCTGTCCAAGCGGCCCCAGAATCAGGGAGACGGTCTCTTGGGGGATCCCCGGGAGAGGCAGACAGGCCCCCTTGTCCCGATGCAGCGCGGAGCTCGGGTCCCTTCCCCTTCCAGCGTCCCAGGCGCGCCTCCTTCCTCTTCTTCTGAAACTGCGTCTCTTCCGGAAGGCTTCCCTCGTCTGGCGGAGCCCTTGCGGGTATTCGAGGGTCGGGTAAGCGGAGGAGGCACAGCAGGGTGCAACCACTCCTGTCCTGCACAGGCCTTGCTCGTAACTCCCAGGCCCTGCTTGCTTTGCGGGGATCGCGGCGGGGAGCCCGGTGGAGGAACTAGAGAAGGGACGAAAGTGCACATCTTTCTCCGGGTAGGGCGAACAGACGGAAAGGGAGACCAGACGAACCAGAAAACGAAATAAACGGAAGAAAAGACAAACGAGATCGGGCCCTGCGGGGCTCGGTCGCCGCGGGGCCGGGCGCAGGGGGAGTGGGTGGCGGCCGCTGGCTCACCTCTCGCTCCCTCGCAGACCCCGGATCCGGCCGGCAGCCCTCGCTGCGCCCGCACGTGCACAAACAGACCGAGAAGACAACCCGCGTGCGAACCGTGCTGAACGAGAAGCAGCTGCACACTCTGCGGACGTGCTACGCCGCCAACCCGCGGCCCGACGCGCTCATGAAGGAGCAGCTGGTGGAGATGACCGGCCTGAGCCCGCGGGTCATCCGCGTCTGGTTCCAGAACAAGCGGTGCAAGGACAAGAAGAAATCCATCCTCATGAAGCAACTGCAGCAGCAACAGCACAACGACAAGACGGTGAGGGTCGGGGAGCTGGAGGGTCGGGTCGGGTGGAGCCTCGGGTTCGCACCGCGGCATCGGCGCGCCCTTTTCTGGGCCGGCTCTCGGGAGATCCAGGGCGGAATTGTTTACTCCAAATAGTGTGTCTTTGTGCTTTCAGAACGAGACTTACCTTGGGGTTGGAAGGCACCTTAATTATTGTTTCTGAGGTCAGGTCTTCCCCAGCCCCATCGGTAGACCGGAGTTGGGGTCCCGGGCTCAGTTCGGAGCCCAAGGCAGCCTGGTTTCAAGCTCCAGCAAGTAGGGGAGGGTTGTGTCCATCTCTCAGCGGGACTCGGTTGAAACACTTTCCCTCTGCAAACCCGGAGAGGGGGTGGGAACGCAGCCCTCGCGTTTTGTTCCCTTGTCGTGTTGGCTTCCAGCACTGAGGCTGGCCCGTGGTGGCTGTTTTGGGGCTCGGGGTGTCTTCCAGTGGAGAAGGCGGGCTCACTCGGCCGCTGCGGACAAGTGCATGCCTCCCCAAACAGTTTCAGGCTCCAAATCATGTGCCAGGGCCTGGGGTCCCGGTCTCAAAGGTGGCGGAAAACGCACGATCTAACTCTTCTGCCTTCCCTCTTCTGCTTGTTCCGCAGAGCCTCCAGGGACTGACCGGGACGCCCCTGGTGGCGGGCAGCCCCATCCGCCACGAGAGCGCCGTGCAGGGCAGTGCAGTCGAGGTGCAGACGTACCAGCCGCCGTGGAAAGCGCTCAGCGAGTTCGCGCTCCAGAGTGACCTGGATCAACCCGCCTTCCAGCAGCTGGTGAGGACCTGCTCTACCCGCCCGGAAGGCTGGACTCCGGGGGAGGTGGGGTGGATTTAGTCACTTAGCCAAGGTGGGAAGGGGTGGGGGACTCTGAGAGGAAGAGGGGCCGGGAGAAGGGGGAGGTTGATGGCTGCAACTGCACCCGGCCCATAATTGGTTCTAAACCAGGTCTCCCTGGATTAAAGCGCCAGGAGGAGAGGTCGAGGGATTAACCCACCGTGTCCCCGCCCGCCCTAATACTCCTGCGTGCGCCTGGGGGCCGGGCTGACTTCTCCAAGGGCATGCTCCCAGCCTGCTACTTGTCCCAAGGATACCTTAGGGAGTTGGCGGCCCGGGAAAACCAGCTTGGGCACGTCTTCACCGGCTCCTTCCCTGTGTCTCCGCTGCCCCAGGTCTCCTTCTCCGAGTCCGGCTCCCTAGGCAACTCTTCCGGCAGCGACGTGACCTCCCTGTCCTCGCAGCTCCCGGACACCCCCAACAGCATGGTGCCGAGTCCCGTGGAGACGTGAGGGGGGACCCTTCCCCGCCAGCCCGCGGACCTCGCATGCTCCCTGCATGAGACTCACCCATGCTCAGGCCAAACCAGCTCCGAAAACTCTCTCGCCTTTGTAATTATGATTATTGTTATTTAAAAAGAGAAAGGACTGAGAGAGGAGGTCGGGACAGCCAAAATCGCCTGGACGCAACCTGCTTCCACCAGACTGGAGAGCCCCGCTCCGAGGACTTTTATTTTTACAAAACCAGAATTTGGGTTGACTAGCGTTAGCTCTGCCCTCTCCTCTCCCTCGATCCGCGGCGCCCCCGTCCACGTACCCACCTGTGCGTGGAGCATGAGCGAGGTAGGTCCCGCTCCCGCCCGCGCGGACCATGGCTCCTGCCCCGGGCCGGCCCCGCGCTCCCCGGTGGTTATGCCCGCTCTCTAGCGGGGAAGAGGAGGGGGGGCAATCCAAAGGAACAGACACTCAATCCCCCAAAGCGCATGATTGCCGGAAAAAAGTAGAGACGAGACTTTCCTTGAAAATGTTTTAAATTATCAGTCGACGGAGGACAGAGTGTGTGAGCCTTTGCCGGACAAAACGTAAGTTATTGTTATTTATTGTGAGGACAGCAAGTTCATAGTGGGACGAATATTTTGATCTTAATAAAAAATAATAACTATGCGACGCTGCTCCTGTGTGCTGTTGGCGCAGCGGGAGGGCTGGACGAAGGCAGGTTGGAGCTTGGAGCTCTTTTCAACGAAAATGACACTCGGCCCAGGGCCCACGGCTCTTGCCCGCGCCTCGCGCGCCGCTGGCCCGCGTGCTCCCGCGCCGCTCGGGGGCGGGCCCGGCGGGGATTGGGCGTCGCGAGGGGGGCGGGGCTCGGTCTCTGCGCTCCGTGCGTCCCTTGCGGCCCCGCGAGGCCCCCGAAGCGCTCGAGCGCCCAGGCCCTCCCGGAAGCCGGCGCGCCCTCTCCTCGTTCCTCATCCCTGGAGTTTCGCCGCTGAAGCCCGCGGGGCAGCGGGGTGACTCTGTTTGGGCGGGAAACCTGCGATGATCCAGTGTCGGCTGTTCCGCTTGCTGAGGCGAGCGGTTCCGTCTCAACCTTGCCGTAGCTCCCGGAGCCGAACCCAACCTGGAGTTCTTCAAGGTCCTCCGACTCTTTTCGGCCCGGTGCACTCGGGCCCTACCTGCGTGCGGTTCTCTTCCCGCGGGTCTGGATGCCCGAACTCCCACATCCAGAACCCTCCCTCGCCTGCCACGCGGGCCCTGCCACCGAGCCACGAGGCTAGCCCGCGGGCCCCGGGGTCGAAAAGGGGGGCCTTGACGGCTCATCCTCGGTGCTGTCCCCAGAGTGGATGCGCGACGTGATCAATCTCGCTGCATTTATTAATTCCCCCGTCTAGACAGAGGAGAAGGCCGGGCGGCGGCTCCTTATCTGAATTTGGCATCACCTGCAAGCGATACACTGAAGGAGCCACAACGAGCCCCCGCTAGGATCGCGGCTGCCAGGGAAAATAAGTCCACCCAGAACCAGTCTGGCGTGTCCTTGGTTTATTTTCTTTCCAGACCCGAAATGCAGGGGGGCGGGGGCTGGCTCGGGTGGGAGGGGGCTGGGAATGGCCCCTGGATACGCCGTGCCCAGGTCACTTGGTGTGACATTTCAAACCCCTGCGACTTGTTTTCTTGAAAACTGGCTTTAGTGATCGCAGGAAATAACCGAGAGATACTGAATCTCTAGCAGGCCCCCGGGCGAGCACAAAAAACCGGGAGGCTCAGGTTTTACCCTTCACAAATATTTAACCCTTTGGCAGCCTGGGATAATTCTTTTCCTAGACCAGCCCTCACTTGGACTCAGAAAGCTGCCAGCCTACCAGTGATTCCACTACTCTTGAAGAATCTCTGGCATTGGGTTTCTGTTTCCTTGTCCCACCAAGTTAAAAGAACCCAAAGGTATATCTTTTGTCCAGGAATTGTTTTGAAAGAGGGCAACACTCTTACTAAGTTTCCATCTTAGCTCAGGTAGGGCCTGGTAAGGAAAAATGTGTCGGAGGGGGGCATCTTTGGTCGTTGGATAGAGAAGTCGATGCCTTCTATTAAAAAGCCACGGGCTGCTTGGATGGCCAGAGGCCACTGTAGGTATTTCAGCTGAGTTGATGGCTGAATTCTGAAAGCTAATTTCTCACCCCCCCCCCCCCCATTAGAAACGGGAGGCTGGCAGCAAAGCTGGCAATTACTGAAAGAAAATGGGAGGAGGTTGGAAGATTGGGCCACATTTATATTTTACTTCCTGAAAGTCAAGGTGATGCTAGCACAGACGTTAAAGAGACTATTCTCCTGCATCAGGATTTAGGAAATGGTGCTGCAAACTTAGAGATAAAGGAAGAGATATTTAGGGTTAATGAGGACCAGCTTTACCTCTCAAGTGCCCAGAAACGGTTTTAATAATCAGGGTTAGAGTCTTTGAGGGTTTGTTCCCTTAACTTAGATTCTTCCCTCCCAAGCAGAAATACAGATATTTCCTTTTACCTTTTGGTTGGCCACTGGATAGGGGGCTAAACTTCCAAAAGTCTTACTTTTGAAAACTTTTGATTGATTCAGAATATTGGGTTTTGCCTTTTTAAAAAGGAAATAACAGGTTCTTGAATTTGAAAATTTTCATTATGGTTGTTAATTAGCTTTAAATTTTTGCTTTTGACAGATTGCAGTATTTTAATGCTACAGATGGAAACATCTGCCTATCTAATTACAGTTACTTCTTCCCTGGCCAACCATAGATCAAAAATCTGATTCCTTTTTGGATATTTATATGAGTGTGTCTATTTTTTAATATTGGGAAATTATTCTGATCAAAGTGGTTATTGTGTATTTAGGATACCTGTAGCTATGTGTTGATGTTGTTTAGTCGCTAAGTTGCATATGACTCTTTGACCCCATGGACTATATAGCACACCAGGCTCCTCTCTCCATGGGATTCTCCAGGCAAGAATACTGTGTGGGTCACCATTTCCTTCTCCAGGGGATCTTTCAGACCCAGGGATCGAACCCGAGTCTCCTGCATTGGCAGGCAGATTCTTTACCACTAAGACACCTGGGAAGCCCCGTATCTGTGTGTACTGCTGTATAAAACATCAGAAGCTCTTTTGTAGTTTGTTGCTAGCTACCCAAAGGGGCACATCGTTTTCCGTGTGGGTTTCCAAGAGGCAAGTTTGACTCTAAAGCCTTATTATGATGGTCCCTGGTGAGGTGTCAGATCTACGGTTGGTTAGTTACATTAATAAATATCAATTTTACTGGCTCCCAGATCATCTTTAAACATCTCCTGTAATACAGTAGGGATTTCCTTGTAAATTAAATTACCTGTAACAATTACAAGTGTATTTTATGCTTACTGAACTTTTAAAGTGAGATACCCAATTGTGTAGTAAAAAAGTCAGTTCAATAAAAGAGGCCATAGGGTGGAAAATGGGAGTTAGTTATTTAAGTAGATTCACCTTAGAATAAGATTTTCTCAGCAGATTTATCTAATAATTTGGGTAGCTCTATGTAATTGAAGCAGGAAAGAGATTCTCAGAGATGGAGAAGTTTATGGCTGCTCTACCACAAAATTTAATACATATTGAAAGGCTACACAGTTCTGGGAAATTCAGAGTCCCTGTGGCAGTATTCCCAACGAACTTTAATTTTTAATGGGTTTTGTAACAGAAATCAGCCTTTCAGTTTTGAATATGAAATAGCTTTAAAGCTTAGTCTTGTCAGAGCTGCAAAGACTAGGTTTAAGCAAGACATTGTCTAAGATTGTTCTCTTAAAAAATGTGAGATTCTGCCACTGCTGTCTGGGGGAGGGCCTAAGTTGCCACACATTTAGTTAGCTGTGTTTTCCCATACAAGTATTCACCAAAGAGAGCAAGGGAATTTGCTTGAATAGCAGCATGCTAGAGATGGGAAACAATGAATGAATAATAAACTATTTGCAGAGGAGTCCCAATGGACTTGTGATAAAAGCAGGAAATTCAGAGAGTTTATTAAGCTGATGTAGGGAAGATTAGAGGCTTTTAAATATGGGTCTGATTGATGTAAAGGTAAACTTTCCTCAAGATACTGGCATTCGGTGCAATAAGGAGGATTGTGTGACCAATTACAGGCTAGCACCTTGTTGATGGAGACTGTGCAAGGAAGATGCTGATAAATGGAGTCAGGCTGAGAGCAGTAATAGGAGCGAAAAAGGGCACAGAGAAATACTCCATTGGGAACCAGATGTGGAGTGCTGTGGGGGAGTGGTTCAATTTATAAAGCAAGTTTGGCGCCTCGCAGAAATCACGCCGGAAAGGCTAGAGTGCTAGGTGAGTCCATCTTTTGGATCGGGGCACCGCCCGGTCGATAAGGTCAAGGGCTGGTGAGAGAGTGGGTCAGGGGGTGAGCGGAGGAGCAGGAGTTCAGAAAGGCAGAGAGTTTCCTCAGTGGGAAACAGGATCTTTAAGGCGGGGGTGTCATGTGGAAGGCGGGAGACCTCTGGGTTCCGGGTGTGGGAGCAGGGAGACGGAAATGGAAGAAGAGGGGTAGTGAAGAGTAATCCCTTCCCAGAGTATTGAGACCCAAGAATTCAGAAAGCTTGGCAAGGAGCTCTGGAAGAACTGGCCCAGGTGGCTTCTTTCCTGGAGAAGGAAGGAAGGAAAAATGGTAGAGGAGGCGAGTTCCGGACCTAGGTTCAGGGTTCGAGGCTCCCCCCCCCGACTGCCTGGAGCGAGGGAGAGGTGCCGGAACTCGGGGGAAGCCGTGGCCCGGAGATCGTGCTGGGCTTCGGGAAGGACGAGCGGCGTAGAGCTCCGGGCCAGCGAGCTGCCGCCGAGAGCGGGAAGTTCAGTTGGGCAACGGCGCTGGGCGTTCAAATGTCGCCGCTCTCGGGCCTCGGGCGGCCTTTTCCGTTTTGGCCCCAATTCTGGGCCTTAAAGCCCGGGAGCAAAGGTTACCTACGCTCCGGCTGGGCCCGGTCGCATCGTCAGCTTTACAGGCTGGACCCAGCCGAGGCTGTTCGCTTCGGCCCAGCGGGTCCACCTGTGGCCCCTGAGCCTCGGGGGACCGGGGACCTGGCCCCCGCCCCCAGGAGAACGCCAGTGGGTGGCACTCGTCCCCGTAGATTGGAGCAAGATGTGCCTGCGCTCACCTGCGCGCTGTGCTTTCCCCATCCCGGGAGAGTTTAGAAGTCGTAAAACCCAGGGGAGTTAGAGCTTCAATCACTCTGGCCCGGCGGAACGCGCAATAATAAAGTAGGGAACTTGAGACCTCCAGAAACCGCGCGGGTCGGGAGTCACCCCCCGAGGAGTCCCCGGGCCCGATCCTCGCAGGCTCCCCAGCCGGGTGGGATCGGGGTTTGTCTCAATCAAACCTCCTCCTCTCCCGGACGGGGGGAGGGCGGGCCAAATGAGACCATTCAATTAAATGTTTAATTGCGAATTCTGGTACGGTTTCTGGAAGGTTAATCACAGCTGTCTCCATTATTTATGGCTTTTTGGCAAATTTCCGACCAGATAAGTATATTTCTATTGTGAAGCGTCTTGCAGGAAGTCTTACAAATATTTGATTATTCATCTCAGCTACAAGGATTCTGCATCCACTCCCCAAGGTGCGGGAGCAAGCGGAATTTGGAAACACCTCTGGATGGGGCGCCCCGGGCGGCGGCGGGTCGCGCAAGAAGCCGGTCGCCGGTACCTGGCTCCCAGGCCCTCTGGCCACGGAAGAGCCCTGGGCCGCCGGCAGGAGGAGAGGTGCGGGGCGCCAGGGCCGAGCCCCCTCGGCCCGGTGTGCGCCGCTCCGCCCGGCCGCGGCTCAAGGTGCTTCTGCGCGCGCCGCGGCGAGGGCCCTATACCCTGGGTCTGGCGCCCCGGGCCGAGTCTTCGCCAAGCCCTGGGAGCGGGGTCCGCTGAAGCGGGAGGGGTTTCCCCCGCCCCAAGCCCGGAGCCCCGAGCCCCGCCGGGCTTCGGCCCCGCAGCCCGAGCGCGCAGAAGACCCCGGGGACGGGGCGGCAGGAGCACAGAGCGCACAGGGATTGCGTTTGCTTTCTTTCGCTTTTGTTTGAAATTGGACCTCTTTATTTTCTATTTGCAAAGAAGTAAAAACAGCATATACAAAACTCGACAGCCTTGGGAGGACCCAAAAATAAGTGTCCTGAACAGGAGGTAAGTTTGCTTTCAACAATCCGGTGTAACGCCTGTATTTTCCGTCCCCTCCGCCCCCAGTCTTGAATCTTATAGTATAATACCACCCCCCCACCCCAATCAGATCTTCTTTCTTGTTAATGTTTGATCCTTATCTGACAGAAATAATTCCCAGTGTCACTCAGTGAACGGCTTAGCACTGACCGTCGGCTTAAGGTGGAGAAACGATGAGAACAAGATATGAAAAGGTCAACATCTCCTGGCAGACGTTCCTCCCGTTCAGCTGTGAGCCTTGCACAGGAGTAAAAACGTCTATTCAGGACCTTTGTGACCATATTTTATTTTTACTTCGGCTTCATTGCAGTTATTTGAGAAAATACTTTAGGGTGGTTCACTATGTTTGATCTTTTTTGGATCCCTCATTTTTATTTTGGAGAATTTCAGTTCAGCAATCCTATTTCTATAGGAGACTCTCAGTAGTGGCCGCTGGGAAAGTTTAGGCAGACAAATGAATACAATGCTCTAAGTTAATTTCAGAGAGCTGCTAGAACATAGCTGCTAGAACATATTATGTAATTAGAATGTGAAACTGTTACAAACATCTTCTACTCAAACCTAATAAGGGAAATTTAAAGCAGGTTAACTTTTAGTAAGTCTTTAAGATACTTCCGGAGTTGGAATCAGTTTTTCTTTCAAATCTGCATTGCCTTCACAAGAAAAGTCACCACTGCAAATAGAATAAGTTATTTTATTACAAGAACAAAACAGACTTGCTAACTTTTTGTCTAATTTCACCCATATTACAAATGCAAAGTATATATTATCATAGGATGTAAGTTACCAAACTCCAAACTATTGTGCATAAATGAAATAAACTCACAGAATTAGAAAGAACATTAAAGTATCTACAGTCTTTATAAATAGTGTAAAGTATATACCATATCTACAGAGTATAAACATGTGAAAATGAACTTCTTAAGGAGTAGTTACAGTGTTTTGAACAATTTAAAATATTAATGAGGGTACTTAAACACACAACCAATCAAAACCTTTATTTTTTCTCTCTTTTTAAGAAAAACTGTCGAGCTTCTTCCCAGGCCTGCTGAGGAAATCTGTTAGCCAGTTCAAGATAGTCTTGGGAACCAAGGCATTTTCCTGAGGGGGAAAAAAGAAGAGAATAGTAAACAGGTTGAAGTCTTCAACATTTAAGAAATGAAAATTATTTTGATATCTGAGTCAAAAATGGAGACATACATTTCAAATAAACCATGATGCAAATTTCAGTAAAGGTAACTCACCTATATCTGAAGTATGAAATATATAATATGTATTTTAATTACAATCTATTTCATGCTTCTAAACTACTCAGACATTTACCTCTAGGTAAAACATTATGAAAAACACTGTTTTTGGACTCTGGAGTAAGAAAATGGGAAAAATAAGTATGGTGAACAAAATGAAATGACAGTTATGTATTCCATCCTTAAGTCAGCCTGGAAAGGCCATATCTGTACATAAACTTAATGGTTGTTTTCTAAAATAGTCTGTTTGATCTAAACCACGATTTTAGTTTAAACATAACTTTAATAAATGCTCAAATCTGGCATTCAGTTGCCCAACAAAGCAGAGGGAACTATCAGGAGCTTTACTGGCTACTGAAAGAGTCTCCTGGCCAGCCAGTCATCCAGCAGTGAGGAGGATTTGGAAACCAGAATTCTTCCTTAGCAATAAGAATGTGGTGTGTCAGAAGCTGCTTCACATTTAGAATTTAGAGGTTCACCTGGGCAATGAACTCAAAACATCTTGAAACATTTTATGGGAACATTCTAAGCAATAAGGGAACAGATGTCCAGGTGCAGACTAGCAACTTAGTGTGGCATCATTGTTTTTTAAAATCAGGTAAGCCTATTATGAGCTGTCACCAGTATAGCGATGACTTTTCTAAGCAAAGCAGAGAACAGTTCCCCATTTGCTGATTTGAAGATTAATCCCATAGTAATTGGGGAAAGCATGAAAGTCAGAGAAGATGATCCCTTGGAAAAGAGGTTGAAACCAAGCAGACAGAGGCAGCCCCTGGGACATGCCTGACAGATAGGCAGCAAATGGTGACTCATCCTTATGTCAGGAGGAAGAGGAAGAAAAAGAATGTCTATACTTCTTACTGGCAAAAACAAACAAAAAACTGCTGTACAATTAAAAATAAATACATTGGAAGATTTTTCTAGGCATTTTCAAAGTTCAACATTTAAACCATTGTTTTTAAGATATAGTAACAAATTACAATTACAAATTATGATTTTTTTTCTAGCCTCTAAGAACTTAAAAAAAGGCTGTGACTGAGTCACGACAGAAGTGAATTTGCACACTAATTCTGACTTTGGCAAATGGTACCAACTATGATGTTGACTTGAATTTCTAAAAAGGGGCATAGCTTTCTGTTTACTTGTGAGTGTCTGAGCCAATAAGAAATGACAGTTTTTCATGATACTGTGTACAGTTTTAGTTATATTCTCATTTATGTACTTTTCAGCACCTGTCCATTGTAAAGAACTGTGAGACACACATACACCCTCTGCCCAGGGTGACCTTCTCCTCCCCCAAAGTGAGGGCTACTGAATGGGTGCCCCAGAGGATCTTGCTGGGACTAGACCTCTGGCCACCTTAAAGACTATCAAGCTAATGGAAGAATTGGGGAAAATCTGGGTGAAGGTCTCATTAATTAGAGATGCTGACGTGACAGTCAGACAAAGAGCAACTTGTACTTCTTAACAGTGTGGGTAGCAGAATATTTTAAAAAGTAAAAATGCACTTGAAAATTCTACATCTCAATTCTGATCACAGGACTCACCTCAGCAGAAATGCTACAGGAAAAAAAAAATTTTTTTTTGTAAATCTTTTGGCCCCTGAACTGTGCTCTTTCTTCATGTAAAACAATTTTACAATTTTTATTTTCAATAAAAAATTCAAGTGCTTGAATTTTAGGGGAACATATGGGCTACTATCAATGACAGTTTTATTCTGAACACGGGTAGGGAACTAAATGTATGTAATTTCAGCATTTATGTGAGTAACGTAGGCCTATATTAATGATCTGATTGCATCTTCTATTACAAGGTAGGTAGCTCTTTAGTAATTATTCACCATTTATTATAACTTGCATGAGGTGAGTATAAATTATATAAAGATGTTTCATGCTTTTCTTTTACTTCCATGGATTTCTCTGTATATTCTGATACACTCATGTTTGATGACAAAATCAATTTCTTTATTCTCTGAAATATACTTGGTATCTGAACTTCAAATATTTCAGGTGATGTAATAAATTGATTTCTCTAACAGTTGCAAAGGGTGGAGTGAGAAATGTCCAGCTAACAAACACATAACATTTAATTTCAACAGAGACATACCTTTGGGCTGATAAGACTGGTTATCTGCCTGACCTGAAGTCTGTGCAAAATCCTGTGTGAAACGAGAAAAGTGTTTTTATATCAATGCTATGCATGGAGAACTTTGCTGAGAGTGGCTTTAAAAATGCCTCTGAATCTGAGATAACTATTTTTACCATGAATACTTTGGAGCCCAAATATAAAAGCTTAAGAAACTGACATTATGTAATTCAGGTTCTCATATTTAAATTAAATAGTGATGACTCAAATCTCAGTATCACCAATGGCCAGGTTGTTGCCTGCTGTGGAAAGTATAACTTTGTTTTATATCTAACAAACTGAATTCTTTAGCCAAATACTGTCTTAAAATATTGACAGACTTTTAACATTAAACAAAACCCACAAGTATAAAAGCCCTTATGTATTCTGTAGCTAAGTTTTTTTAATTGAAGTATAATTGACATACAATATCATATTGGTCTCAGGTGTGCAGCATAGTGATTCCATATTCATCTACATTTTGAAATGGTCACTATGATCTGTTTAGTTATCAGTTGTCACCATACAATCTTATTATTGACTGTATTCCCTACACTGTATGTTAAATTCCTATGACATTGATTTTATAGCTGAAAGTCTGTACCTCTTAATTCCCTTCACGTATTTTGCCCACCTCCCCATCCCACTTTCCAAACCACCAGTGCTCTGTATTTCTGAGTTTGTTTCTGTTTTGCTATGTTTGTTTCACTTTTTAGCTTTCATATATAAGTGAAATCATATGGTAATTGTCTTTCTCTGACTTCTTTCACATAGTATAATATTCTTTAGGTACATCCATTCTGTAGCTAAATCTCCAGCAATTTTACTCTTCAATGGAACATGAAAAAGGTCATCTATAATATGTGAAATTTCAGGAACCTAGGACAAACTGCTAGCTCTTATTTTTAATATTTTCTAGTAGTCACTAGAAACAAGGGGATCTTGAAGAACCATTATATAAATGAAAGTCCAATGTACTTTCATTCTCTTGAGCACAATAATTTATAGAAAAAAAACCAAACTTGTTTTTAACATCCTATCCCAAATAAGTATTATAAGAAATTTCCATGGTTATTTATAAAATCTGTGCTAAAATATATGGTTAATGTGTTAGATTTATATTAAATTATACTTAATTGTGTATTAACTATAATAGAGTCAAATTAGAAGTACTCTGAGATCAACACCAGATGAAAATACTATATATGATCCTTACTTTAGATTCTGGTACCATTTATATTTTTATAAATTGTTTTCCAAGCAGTTGAAAAAAATGTAAGGGACTAGGATGGTACAGCTACAAAACTGTCTTTGCTCCATAATCACTGTCTTGGTTGAGGCCTCTTTGCACAGGCCACAAAAAGCTGCATATCATCTCTCTGGAGGTCCCTGTCCTCCTTTCCTCTCTTGCCTTACTTTTCTCCACAGCATTTAACACAATCTGACATGCTATTTATTTTGCTCATTTATTTGTTTTTTGTTTGACTCCCCCCGACTCTACATTTCAAGGCAGGAATCTGTATCTGTGTTGTTCGCTGCTGTATTTCCAGTGCCTGGAGCAGTGCCCAGCACACCAGAGGCACTAAAAATTTACCTGTTGAATGAAAGAATGAAATTTAAGATCATGGTCTTAAAATTCTCTATAACGTATTTCCTGTTTAATCCTAAGGCTGTAAGAATATATGAAGAATCCTATACGTTGATATGATGGTTATATAAAACTTCATTAAGATTTTAATTATTAACTATAAGATTTTTTTGAATATATATACCCTACCTACAAATCTGAATATATTTGAAATTTTTTTTTGAAACTGGAATCTAGACTCAAAAACAAACAAGCTGAAAACAAAACATTTCTAAGCATAATTGATCTAGTGTGTTTATTAGCTGATCATCTAGTAGAGGATAGTTTAAGAAATGTAAACCACTTCTAAGGTGAAGAAAGCTTGGGGGATTCTTCAGCCATCCCAACCAGCTGGGCACTGTTACGCCCTTTCAAAAGCGATACATGTGTATTAGCCAAAATAAGGAACAATAACAATACAAAGTTCTGCTTTCTGTTTCATTATTATTATGAACAGAAAACACTGTCTATTAGGCATATGTGTGTCATGGAACAAACACATATTGGCTTTAGGGTGCAACATTTGAAAAAATAATGGAAGATTTTCAGCAAATAATGTCATTGTGTAATGACAGAAAAGAAATAACACGATTAGCTATTAGCAAATGTTACAGAATAACCAAACTGATTCTCTTGTCAGTTGACTGGGTTAATTTAGATGTGGAAATACTGCTTTGCTATAGTACTGATTCTGATTCGAGTCCTATAGAATTTCACTGGATCAGCAAAATATAAGGCCATAATTAAAAGTTTTAGATTTGAGAGAAAGCAACAAAATGTTTTTTTCTTATGCACACACAGTCAGTGTGTGTGTGTATACATATGAATATTTATTTAAAAATTTACAAATAAATTGCAGTTTTAATCTTTCTTCAGCAGTTATTATCTATTCCCTATAAACAGACAAAAAGCAAGATGAAGTAACAGTTAAAGCCTTAAAGAAGTCTTTTAAAAACATTTCCTTAGTACAGGCTTAACTGGAAAAATACCTTTTTCTTGAAATCCTCCAAATAGAAATATGTACAATACTCAAACCCCAGTTTTACTATCATGACAGTCAAGCACATAAATAGGTGAAATTTTGGGGTAATGTGGATGGCAAGGGTAAACAGCTGGTTCATTTTTATTTTTCAGTCTCATTAGCTTTCACACAGTCAGAGAATTTGGCATAAATACAGAAGGTACCTGAATAAACGTGGCCAGTAGAACACAGCTCATCTCTTGCTCCAGAATGATCTTGTTCTGAAGGTTGTTGTAACAAGCAGCGATAAGTGACGGGAAGAGCACTTTGATCAGCCGTGGGTCACTGAAATACTGGAAGGGCAGCTGGCAGAGCTTCTGCAGAACTGTGGGGTGGCGGCCGGACTGCACGATGACCTGTGACAGAGGAGGAACCCCAGGTCAGCTGCCAGAGAGCCCTGGCCTGCCCTGTGTCCTGCCTCCTCAGCCCGCAGTGCCAGCAAGAATCACGGAAGACGTGCTGAGGAAGTGTAAGGAGGAAAGAAAAATACTCCTAACTCCTTATCAGAGCTTAATTTAAGTGATATTTGAAAGGAGCAGAAAAGAAAGAAATCTCATTTCCTAACTTAAGGAAAAGATGCCAAAAGTTCTACATCCATTTAAAAACTCTTATAATCCACGAGGAACCATGGATTCATCATGGAGAGAGGATGCCCACAAAATGGATTTAGGATACGCACTACTTTAACACAGTGCCTCACCCTTCACACTTCCCCTTAAAGCAAAATAGCCATATTCCTTAAAACCTGCCAAGAGCTCACTCAGAAGATACCCTCTCCTATACCCTCCCACTGCAGTCTTCCCCTACCCTAGCTCATGGAATATACTGAACACAGATCAGTTTATTCCATATGCAGACAAGCCCCTGGAAAGAAAAAAAGGGGTTTGTTAGGGGAATGTGAACAGTTTCAGCCAAAAAAAAAAAAAAACCAGCTCCAAAAGTTCCTTCCTCCGATCCATACAGCTTATCTGTGTTTCCATCAGTGCCATTGAGTCTAAAAGGAGAATTGTTTAGATAAACGAGACTGTTGTCCTGAAGCAGTCTAGGTTTACAACTGTGTACATTTTAAGAAATGGGGCAATGCAATTAATGGGCTTGCAGGGAAGCCCTCCGAACTTACTCCCTAGGCCTATATGATAAACTAAGAAACGTCAAAATCAGATCTGTTTCAAGTAACCTTGATTAGACTGTTCTAATATAAAAGAGCTGGGTGACCCAAAGCCCCACTTCTTGGTATAGGAGGAAGCTCATGGAAGGTTAGGAACACTGTAAAATCTAAGGTCAAGACTGTAAATTGTACTTGGAAAAACACAATTTTACAGGTACACACCCAGACAGGACTGCATTCAAATTAAAACCAGAAGGACAGAATGAAACAGCAGAGGCAGGAGAAACATAAATTATAGGGATTTACAAGTTTTCAAAGTACTTTTAACAATACTTTAAGAACACACTCTCAGATGATAATGCAGTTTGGTTTAAGAACAAAATCAACAAAGTAATAGTTCACATATTTTAGTTCAATAGCTAAAATGACATCAAAAACCTTTAGAGAATGTTGATAGGGACTTGTTAATACCTTCAAATCCAGCAGGAATTTTAAAGACTTGCAGTGTGACAATTCAGCACATGGCTATGGGCTGCCATCCCTGACACTGACTGAGAAAAATGTGCCCCTATCATCCACTTTATTGATAAAGCATTTACTTAAATCTTTATTTTAATTATTAGCTACAAATTTTGTCGCAAAGCCAAATGATCATCACTTTAGAATTTATAATGATACCATTATTAGAAGCCTCTTTCCCCCTCTTTGGACAAAAATTAAGAACAAGTTTTTTCTTTGGAACTTCACTGTTAAAATGCTATTACTGGAAGACTCCCTAATTGAAAAGATATTAAACTGGACAGTCTGGCTGGCACAGGCACAATGTGAAACACAAAGATGGCAATTCCTGGTTCCTGGTAAATCAGCACAGAACATGAGAGCTTAACCATAACTTATTCCACCTGGACTCCTGACCCTCACTGGGGAGGGGGGGGGGGGGGTCAGTCCCCTCTGGGAACAGAGCTGGCTATGAGTTGCCTGTTGAAAAAGTGAGTTTACAGAGGTCACCAGCAGGGTAGTGAGATGCCCTGTCAGAGGCCACTATCTTTAAGTCCCCTGACTGCAGAAGACACAAGTGGAGGTAGGCAGTTTGGGTGCCTGGGGTAAGGAGTTCTACCCACAGGACCACCCAAGACAGGACGTAGCCAGATTAGTCAGGGGTCTGTGAGGGGTGCTGCGAGCTACCCCCCTGGCTTGGCAGTGAGCCGGAGGAGGACATCTAGTGAACACTGTCCCTCAAACCACATTTCGGACATTGTGGGGAGACAGCAGGAGGAAAGCCCGGAAGGGGCCAACCCGCAGCACTGAGGCTCAGCAGGTGAGACGACTCCTGGGTAAGGCCGGCGGGCTCAGGCACGGGGCTGGCAGTTTGCTGTCACGCGCACAGGTGAACAGTCAGCTGAGTTAGGTTAGGTACTTCCTGTAGGGGCAGGGAAGCAAGGCTGGGGATGCAAACAGCCTGACCTCAATGCTCGGGGCCTTGGGGACGAGGAGAGAGTTGCCTGAGAGGCTTCTGACAGGTTAGGGGGGAGTCAAATGTCACTTGGGATGGCTTAAGCCGTCCAAAATCAGTAGAAAGTTAACAGGGAGTCATCACAGGACATGAACGTCTTGCTGAATGAAAAAAAAACATATGTAAGAGAAATCTCCTACCATATGATGTCAGTATGTCTCTCTATATACCTTCCTCTTGGAGTTGCAACTAAATCAATAACTGATCTGTCACCTTTGTCCAGACAAAGGCCTAAGGTAGCACCACCTTGAGCCTGGCCAGGCCACCTGCCCTTTCTTTCAGGGCACACAGGTCAACACAAATATAAAGAGTATTTTCACAGAGCCCCTTTCCCAACCACTGAACCAAGGAAGGATGTGACCAGCCTGTAGATTTCTTTAGAGGCCATAGTCATCAGACAACAGGTAGGGAGCTGGTGTGGCCTCAGTAGTAATGAGAAACCTCCTCTCAAACATTTTGTCCATTTTCAGATGCAGATTAGGACTCCAAGGAAACCAAGAGAATTTCTAGCAACTTCAGATCAAAAAGGACTTCCCTGGTGGCTCAGACGGTAAAGCGTCTGCCTGCAATGTGGGAGACCCAGGTTCAATCCCTGGGTCGGGAAGATCTCCTGGTGAAGGAAATTGCAACCCACTCCAATATTCTTGCCTGGAAAATCCCATGGATGGAGGAGTCCGGTAGACTACAGTCCACCAGGGTTGCAAAGAGTTGGACACGACTGAGAGACTTGACTTTCACTTTCACTTTCAGATCAAAAGCGACTGAAACTGAACTTGCCTCTTGCTCCTGGGTGTGATTCTAAAATACATACTAACTACAGAGCTAGGAGATCTGAGTTCTGGCCTTTACTCTAGTCACCAACTAGTTGTGTGACCTAAGCACACGGTTCAGTTGTTTGGGGTTTTAATTTTTTTTTAAGTAAACTTTTCAATGAAGCATAACGCATATCCCCTTTAAGTTAAAAGCCTGATTTTTCACAAAGTGAACATACCTGTGTCAGTGTGAGTCGCTCAGTCGTGTCTGACTCTTTGTGACCCCATGGACTATAGTTTGCCAGACTCCTCTGCCCATGAAATTTTCCAGGCGAGAATACGGGAGTGGGTAGCTCTTCTCCAGGAGATCTTCCCGACTCAGGGATGGAACCCATGTCTCCTGCATTGCAGGCGTTCTGTCTACTGTCTGAGCCAGTAGCACTCAAAGAAAAAGAACACGACCAAGAGTTCTGGGTCTTTAATATACTCTTTCTCACTGAGAATTAGATTCCTGCATTTTGAATTTAAGGCAAGTTACACTGAAACTACTTGACTGTATCAGAACATGAGACAGCACTTCAAGGCCTTCTTGGACCCATTCTTGGTCATCCTCTGGAGAGAGTTCTCCTTTGGGCTTCTAAGCAACGGCCAGCAGGAGTAGTTCCACGGTCACTGAAGAAAGGCATCTTTTACCTGTATGCCCTGGCACTCTCTACCTTTTTTCTTCACTGGCAAGGGGTTAGGAGAAGGAATAGGGAGAGGGTAAGAGAGGAAGTGGGTGAGAGACCCTCACTTCCTTTTCTTTTTGGAACTATCAACAATTCTGGGAAGAAGGGGCTTTAGGAAAAGGAAAGTTGCATGCTGCCAATGTGTGCTATAGTCTTGGAAAGAGGGCCAGGAGGATCTGAATACTGGCACTAAAAAGATATCTGGGAAAAAAAATAAAAGGAATCTGGAGTAGACAAGTGGGCCATGTTGATTCTTTCATCTCCTGATGCCTGGACACCCACTAAGCCTTCTGGCTCCAATCTTTGCACTTCCTACCAAGTGAAGTATATAACTGGGTGCCCCAATTGAGGAAGCCAGAAGAGAGCTCTAAATTCAGTGGCCATTTACTGAATGCTTCCTGTGCCAAATGCTGAAGGGGACATGGAGAGAAGTCAAGCCTCACCACAAAGGACAATAATACAAAGGAGCCCGGGTCATCAGAGAGGGAAGGATAAGGTACTGGGGGATCCCATGGGAGGGAGAGATTACCCTTACTAAGGTGAGGAAGGCTGCACTGAGCAGGTGGGTTGGACCTTCAAGGTTAGATCAGATCTGAGCACCTAGAACTGTAGGTGGAGGAATTTCACATGGAAAGAAGAAACAACCTAGATTCAGTGCCAGCCCATCTTCGTCTGCTCAGGCTGCCATCACAGACTACCTTAGACTAGGTGGCTTAAATGACAGGAATTTGTTTTCGCACAGTTCAGAAGCCCGGAAGTCTGAGATCAGAGTGCTGCAGGTGGGGTTCTGGTGGGGGCTCTCTTCCTGGTTTGCACACTGACACCTCATTGTGTCCTTATGTGGCCTTAGTGAGTATGCGTGAGGCCACCAATCCTATTACATTAGGACCCACCCTTGTGACCTCATTTGACCTTAATTAACTCTTAAAAGTCCTATCTCCAAGGATTGTTACACTGGGGGTTAGGGCTCAACACATGAATTCTGGGGGAATACAATTCAATCCACAGCTCAGGTCCAATTCCTTGTCATCCCTGGCTAGTATGAAGTATCATTAGCAGGCTACCCTCATTAACCTGATATATTTTAGAAGTGCCTGGGCCAGTTGTCTCTTGGAGGCCACAAGCATGAATCTGCAGGCTCAAGGGAGCTTGGTGTTAAGTAGCTCTGGCTCTGGTTGGTTAACTGGTTTGAGTCACAGTGTTCTTTCAATGAAACAGAGGCAGATGGCAGCCTTCAGGGTTTAGAGGATCAAAGAAAACAACGTCTGTGATCACAATGTAAAAGGCAATGTTAGTTAGGAGCCTTTGGTTAGCTCACTAGTTCTGCTGCCCTGAGTCTCCTTCTGCCCGGATCTGGCTTCCCTACACTCGCAGAACCAGAAGTCCCCTCCCAGTGTGTGAGGCCTAACGAGTGCTTTCTGTCATCCTGCCCCCGTCTCTCTGTAAGGGATGCTCATCAGAACAGGGCGCCTGGCAGCAGCGGGCCCTGCTCTGGCTGGGACTCATCAGCAAGCTTCATGCCACCTGGGAAGCCATGCCACGGCCTCTCCCTGGCCCTGCCTCCAGGGAGAGCTGTGCAAACAGGCTGGGGATGCCAGCCAGGATCTTGTGGTGGCGGGGTAGGAAGTGCATTCTGACAGCTCTGAAAAGAAAATCCTAGCATAAGCACGATCCAAGAAACACAGGTAAGTGGTACAGAGAAACAGTCTTAAGCTTAGTCTGTGTGTGTGTGTTGGGGCTGTTGTGCTAGACCTGTCAATCTGAAAATAGCAGGAAGGGCCAGAGCTAATAAGGCTGGTGTTGTGGGCTCCTGATTGAGACCCAGGAGGAGCTTCCCTCCAAGCACTTAAGGAAATCCTTAAGCCCAGGAAGCCTTCCCAGGCAGCATGGCCAGAGATTGCCTCTGCTTTTCAACGCAAAGACAAGGCAGCAGCTCTTATATTGTAAATTGTGTGAGCAGCTTAATTCCTAGTTCCAGAAGGGCAGGAACTGTTTCCTTTTCTGTCCTCCCCTGCTCTGCTAGAGGGCTGGGTACCTCAGAGTTACTGGAATGAATGAATCAAAGTGACACAGGGTCCCTAGTTAACACATACTTCTGTACCTTGCCTTGGGGGAGAATCATACCAAGATCTCTTCTCATGGGGTACAGATGCCATTTTCTGAAGCAGGTCTCCAGTTCACAACATCTTAGGTCTGCTCAACTAGTCCCTTGCCATAGATTGAAGGTTTGTGTGCCCCCCTCAATTCTTATGTTGAAATCCTAATCCTCATGTGATGGCATCAGGAGATAGGGCCTTCAGGAGGTGATTAGATCATGAGGGTGAAGCCCTCGTGAATGAGATTAATACCTTCATAAAAGAGACCCCAGAGAGCCCTCTAGTCCTCTTTCTGCCTTGTGAGGATATGATGAGGAGCTGGTAGTCTGTAACTTGGAAGGGGGCCCTCCCCAGAACCCTGATCTTGGGCTTCCAGCCTCCAGAACAATGAGAAACAAATTCCTATTGTTTTACAAGCTACCCAGTCTATGGAACTTTGTTACTGCAGACATCCCTAAGACATCCCTAAAGAATGGATTCTGTGATCGTTCGTCTGCTCCCCTAGAAGGAAATTGAGCTTGAGACTCTCAGCATCCCAAGTGGGGCTCCCTGGCCTGGTTATAAGGAGAGGTCTGGAAAAAAAATCCTCCTCCTTTGTGGGTAGTGGGGTGACACTGCTCTCTCACTTGATGTGAAGGAATCCAAAATTGCCAGTTGTGGCTTGTTGTTCATTCACTAAGTCATGTCCGATTCTTTGCGACCCCATGGACTGCAGCACGCCAGAACCTCAGCAACATCCAACGCAGCAGAAAGCCTGTCACTGGTGGAGACGGTACTCAGTAGTCTACGAAGCCCCTCTATCTACATCATCTCAGGCTCTTAACACCCTCGAGGGGGGCAGACACGGATGGCTATACTCTTTTATAAGAAGAGCTCTGAAACTCAGAAAGTTTGAGAGACTTGTTATAGGTCCACTGGCCAGTCATTTATGGAGCTGGGCCTGGAAAACTCTTCTGACTCTGAGAGCTGGCTTCTCTCTCGCCTCTCAGGCCCGTCCAGGGCTATCACACCCGGGGGGCTGCCCCTTCCTAGGCAGAGGGGCTCTCTGTTGCCAAGCCCTGAGCTCGTTCCAATGACTGGCTGCCAGCCAGCTTCTCACACAACTTTGCCAGCCCAGATGAAGAGGAGGATGACATACTGCCATTCTAAACAGACTAAACCAACTGACATACACAGATTAAACCAACACAAAAGACCTTTCTTCAAAAACCTATATTCTGCTTGGCTAGGTATCAAATAGCCGGTTCTTGGCTATGTGCTAGGCTGTGCCAAGGGTTTGTCTCAAACTATCAGACATAAGAACTTGAAAAAGAGGAACGGTTGGTGATGGGGCTAGATTCTCAGGAGTGAACTGTTGGAACATGCGACTTCTAAATGAGGACCCTCTTGTGATGGTGATGTAATTAGCTGCCTTCTGGATTTTGCGTGCCTGCAGACCAGGCCTTGTTTTTGAAACAACCACTATCACCTATGATGTATTTATAATGCTAATCCTTGGTATGACCTGAAGAGTTTTTCCCAACAGTTAAATTTCATGAAGGAAAAAAAAGGAAAGTGGAGGTAAGCTACTGAGTAGGTATGCATCTGGTCTAGAAATGCAGTTGGCCTGGGCAGTCTGCGTTTTTCAAATCTGTGAAATGATAACTGCCATAGTCACTTCAAAGATCCCAAGGAGAGTGGCTAGGAAGGCCTCTGGGGACTCTATCATGTTATGTAAATGGAAAACAGCCTGATTCTCCTCACCCAGAAGGCCCCCTTCCTCCAACTGTGACCATCTGGAATGCAGCCAAGAACCAGGAAGTGAGCAAGCAGGCTGCTGAGCAGGGAAACCAGTTCATTCATCAAAACTCTGCTGAGCGTCCACTCTGGCCAAGCACTATGCAAGGCTGGGGAGCGGGGCAGTGAATGAGTCAGAGACACCCCTGCCCTCACAGAGTGCCCAGTCTGTCCACAAAACCCACGTCAATTATTTATAGCTAAGTTCTGCAAGCTCCAACTCAGCCTATCAATTCACATTTCAGAAGCAAGTCTAACAAGAGTGGATTGGAATCAGCAAATTAGGAGACTGCTGGAGACAGAAAGAAGCACTAGCTGACACTAATAAGTGAGGGGGTGGGAATTAAAATTATTTCAAGAAGAAATAAGAATTGAGAAAGTTGCCTGGAATCATTTAGTATAAATGGTTGGCTTTGAGTGACATTACTGTACTATAGTAACACATATTATAACCCATGACCTTCTCTTAGTACTCTATACTTAAAAAATTTGCTTCACATACATGATAATGCTCATGTACTTGATACTATAGTAGGTATTCATTTCTTAAGGCATCAAAAATATATATTAAGTATGATTTAAGTTTAAGAAATGAGACTAAAATTTTAAAAATTAAAACAAGTAGTTAATGTTAAATAAATATTGTGTTTTAAAGGTAAGTTTAGTCCTCTGCAAAATTCACTTATATGGGAACAGCTCTCTCCCTGACCATACCAAAATCATAACACTAAATAACAGAAATAAACTAGAAAAAGGTTCTATGGGGCAGTTTCTTGGCCCCTTTCTAAATCCACCCATTCGACTATCCCTCCAAGCATCTTAGATACAACCATGGTGTCCTATAGCAAAATCTCCATCTCTCCAGAATTCACCTACATTCAGGGAAACAAAATAGAAAGTGGTCACTTTCTGTCTATCTACTTTATACTCTGTGAATCCTGCTAATTTTGCTAAGATCTAACAGTGATCTTAAATTTCTCCCTTATTTAGGAGAAGGCTTTGCATTTTATTTTTATGTGGTTTTTTTTTTTTTCCCTTCAGAATGCCCTCTGGCAAGCTGCTAACTGCTTAGGTCGCTGGAAGCTCAGTCCCATGTCTGCCATGGACCAGAAGACAGAAACACACACATGGCCTGTGTGGCTCCAGAAGCATGAGCAGTTGTTCAGGCAAAGACAGGCTGATGTGAGTCTCCAGTTTTCAACACTGTGGGAACAGGGGTTATGTCCTTTTTATTCACTGCTGTGTCCCCAGTGTGTGGCAGAGTGCCTAGTACTGTGCCTGACAAATCACAGGTGCTCTATAACCAGCTGGGGAATGAATGAATGAGCACTGAGCTTTGGTGTCGAAACCTGACTCCAGGGGCCTATCTATACCCACCATCACACCAGAGCCCTGGGCCTACTCTTCCCAGGGCTTTCAAGGTCCTCAGAGTCGCTATCTTTGGACTTACAAGAACAGCTGACTGAGTCCCTCAGGCAGCACCCCATCGACTCCAACAGCCTCTTGGCACAAAAGTCTGGAGAGCAGGGGCAGGTGGGGCATGGCAGGGACAGCAAGACTTGTGAGCTGGTCTGTCAAGCCCAAGGCCAAACCACCTCCATCAGCCAGGCTGGTAGGGTGAATGGAGTATGAGATCAGACAGCAATGGACACAAATAGTTAAATCTCACCAAGGAGAATTCTTTATGCCTAGGAATTCTTGTTTTGCTTTTTCCCTTTTCTTGTCAGAGACAAGATGTCCTCAACAAAGGGGCAAAAAATAGGTGTCTAGACATCTAAATTCATTATAAGAGACAGCCGAAAGGGCCTGTAAATCATTGGAACAAAGAATATTTTTCTAGCAGAGCAGAAACAAAGTAGTTGTTGCATTCCTCCCTGTGAAACTGGTCCTGCTACAACGCTGGAGTGCAGGGGGCAGCAGTCCCAGTGGCCGGGCCAGGGCAGAGGCCAAGCCTCTCTGTCCACAGTGCTCTTTGACAAGCCCCATCACACCTGACGCCCAAGCCCAGGAGAGGAAAGATATGATAGCAGGGGCCTTGAGGCCAGTGACCTCTATGAATCATATAAAGAAAAAGGTATGTCCCAAACACCCTCACCCACACACCTTGTTTCTCTGATCTGATGCCTTGGGGGTAGAGTAGGCTAGGCACTGAAATGGCTTTATTTGAATATCACATGAGAAAAATTTGAAGAGTCTGTCCACATACATAATCAAACCAAATTCGGGGCAGAGAAACACAAAGATTCCCTTGGCTAGTGCTGCAAACACATTCCTCTCTTCCCAAACTTGCTTCTGCTGTAAGATAGATTTCGAGGCTGAGATTAAGTGCAGAGATCTTGGCAGACCATGTGGGAGGCAGGCCCTTGGAGCACTAGCCTTCTTCCTGGTGGTCCCAGGGATTCACTGCTGTCTCGCGCCAGCCGAGGGTCGAGGAGGAAAGAGAGAGAGGGAAGGAGGAGGCAGGGAAGCAGTCAGGGGCAGGAGGAGAGGTTAAAGCCTGTACCTAGGGGCTGGGCCTTGCAGAGGCTCTGGAAACCACGTGATCCTACAGAAACAAGGGCTTTCCTCCTGCAGCGGGGGGGGGGGTGGGGGTGGTGGTGGTAGCTGTCCTGCAGTGTCCCTCCAGGGAACCTGGGTGACGAGGCCCCTGACGTGCGTCCCCTGCTTCCTATGGGTGACAGGCTGCTTGCTGAGTACTGCTGGCAGAGGGGTGCAAAGAAGGCTTCTGGGAAGGTGCCCCCCTCAGATACCACCCTGCTCCTGTGGGGATGAGCAGTGCTACGTAACCAGGGACACCAGCTCCCATCCTGGGGCTCCACTGCAGAAGTCCTGAGGCCTGTCTCCCCATTCTCTATATCCTGAGTGGACTTTCAGACACAGCTTGAACATCTCCTCCTCCTGCTAGTAACGTCAGGGGTGCCTCATCATCTCTGAGAGAATAAGTCCCTAAGACCTACCAACTGCACGTAGGTCTCTTCATGGCCTCGGCCCAGGCAGCTTCTTCACCCTTAACTTGTATTCTCTCCACTACCTCCTAACCTACAGACAGAAGGAACAGCTTGCCGTTCCCTAAAACTGCCAGGCCATTTTACATCTCAGTAAGATCCCCTGGAGAAGGGAATGGCTACCCACTCCAGTGTTCTTGCTTGGAGAAACCCGTGGAGAGAGGAGTCTGGCAGGCTATAGTCCATGAGTTCACAATGGGTTGGACACGACTGAGTGACTAACTGTGCACACACACCTTTGCTCAAGGTCTTTCCTAGGCCCAGAATGTCTTTCCTACCTTGCTACCTGGTAAGTATCTATTCCACCTCCAGATAGCAGCTTAAGCACCACCTCCACTGTGAAATATTTCTAAATGAAGCTCAGGCACCCATCCAGGTTTGCTTATTGATCGTCTCTCCCTTTCCTCTCAGAGTGTCAGCAACCAGAGAGCAGGGACTTAGTCTATTTTGTTTCTCTTGGTCTCCTGGGTGGCTAGAACAGTCGCTGGACCATTGCAGGCACTTGTTAAAGAGTCTGTAGAAGGAAGGAATGAGCCTCAGCACCGACAGCACTGCCCCTAGGCTCTGGGTTCCACAAGGACAAGATCGGGGCTCTATTCATCTCTGCATCCTCCAGCATTTGGTTTGAGATGGAGTGGGCATTTAAGTAAAAGCTGATCACTGAGAGAAGGAAAGAATGATGAATGCTCATATGGACACAAAGCTCATGATACTGGCATTTCCCCAAGAACAAGTCACCTCTAGCCTCTGTTCCATGTTACAGCTTCTTTTTCCTTCTTTCATGTTGTCTATTTTGTGAGAAGAGTTACCTTTTAAATGAAGCATGTTCTAAATTCCCTTCAAACACATCTTGCAGCACAAGAAGGTTGGCCTAGATTCTCTTAAACACTTGGCTAACCCTAAAAGTCATGGATTCTATAATTTGTCAAGGACTATACCCGTAAGTGCTCTTTTCATTTTAATTTATGTTTGAGAAAAAACTTTGTCTAAAGAGCACAGACCTTGGAAATGATACAGACCCACCATACTGTCACACACTTGAGGGACCTCTTTATTTTGGATTTTTTTTTTTTTACTTGAAGTATCTATGTCGCACCTACCACAAGGTAGGGGGTGGGGAGAGGAAGGAGAAGACTGGTCACAAAAAGCCCTAGATCTTGTGTCAGGAGGCCTGGCTCTAGAGACTTGAGCAAGTCCTTCTCTTGTCTGGCAATGAGGGGAGCTGGACTAGAGGATCTCTGAAGGCCTGTGAACTTGCAGAAGTAATATAAGACTGTGTTACAAGGTTTCACACACATGAGCACCTTTTGGTGATTATACTTGCACAGACACTACATTTAAATATGGTGAAAATAGCTTAGAATATATTTTTTTCTTAAGAATGAATGAAAAGTCTTCACACAAAATATGCTCTCCTCATATTCTCAACTATTCTGATTTTGAACTTGGGTCAAGCCTTGCTCACTACAGAGCCTTTGGGTGGTGTGAGAATAGCAGAGTTAATAAATGCAGAGCACAGCCTGATAGATTTTCTGATCACATCCCAGCAGCAGCCAAAGAGCATGGATGCATTCCACGGAGCACTTATGGGCTCGCCAGCACCAGTCTATGACAATTTTATTTAATCATAAAAAATATAATAGTAGTCAAATCTTTTTGTAGTTTTAGTTTACTGCTTTCTCAAGTGAAATAAATGGTCTCTCAGATTTCTTTTGCTTTCATCTCTCTGTTCTAAGTACAGTAGGATAAGGTTCCAATTAAGGTCCATTAAATGCTCACATTGATTCATGTGAGGCATTTTCCACTTTCTTTTCCTAACACCATCTCAGGGCACCTCTGAGTTATTTCTGTGGTGTGTTTTCAGTTTAGCAGTTGCCCATATAGAAGAGAGTTATTTGGGTGTGAGGTCTCCCTTCCTCCTATTTCTGCAGCCCCAAATGGTGAGCAGAGATTCTCCTCCACTGCCTTCCAGACAAGCCTATGTTTATTACCTGTCAGGTATGTCTGGCTGAACCACGCATGCCCCTTGGGGAGGGGAGCTGGCAGCTGGACAGGGCCACACTGACCCGCCCAGACCTCCCTTGGCAGCCCGCGCTCGGGGCAGCGCGTCGAGTGGCAGCTGAGAGCCCTACAGGAGGTCCTCCTCAGGCCTCTACATCCTCTGGGTCCACGAAGATACAGAGTTCTCTTCAGTTTTCTCAACAGACGGGAACACAGGCTCTGACGGCAGAGATGGCCTATCTAAGGTGGTATCAAGTGTCAGAGCTGACCGAGTGGATACTCCAAGGATCTTCCCATCAAGAGCAGGGAATGTGGAAGGCAGACATTTCAATCATATCACAATTAACCTTTGTTCAGGCCCAGGGAAGGTACTAATTTTACACTATGCTCATGACCTAATTTAATCTGCACAACAACCCTCTGAGGTGTTATCAGTGTTATCCCGATTTAAAGAAACTGGCACCAGGAAGCTAAGGGTTTTGACCAGGATCACAGAGCTGGTAAGGGGTATATAGCTGTGACCAGGACATAGGTCACCTGGCTCCAGAGCCCACAATCCTCTCATCATGCTATAAACACACACTGCCAGTGCCTTAAAGCAGAGGCCAGCTCATGGCTACCATGACAGAACTCCTACACACTGGGTTCTTTGACGAGATATGCAGACCCAAGGCGCTTGATCCCAAAGGAATTACATACACATGAAGAAACTTAAGAAAACTATTTTAACCCCCCACCCCCGAAACTTGCTATTACAATGAATGACATGGTGATTTGGGGGTCTTTAAGTATAGATTTTCCTACAGTGTATGGTTTCAGAGTGGAACACACATATCCAAAAGACTTTCTGTGACAACGCCACCAACTTGACAAGCAAATATCCGAAAGACATCCCCTCTCATAGCTGAGAGTCAAGTAAACCTGGGGTCTGCGTAATAAAGATGACATTTAAAAAATAATTTATTTGGCTGTGCTGGGTCTCAGTTGCAGCATGCGGCATGTGGGACCTTCATGGCCTCTTTAGTTGTGGTATGCCAACTCTTAGTTGCAGCATGTGGGATCTAGTCCCTAGACCAGGGATCGAACTTGGGGCCCCTGCATTGGAAGCGTGGTCTTAGCCACCGGACCACTAGGGAAGTTTTGAGGATGACATTTAATCATTACAACAATTTCCTGTCTCTATGTTATAGCTTAGGGGAAATGACACTCAGGATAACCTGCCCAAGTTTATCACTCAAGTGAGGGGTGGGCTAGGACATGGACTTCAGTCTGCCTCCAAAGCTTTCTCTCACACACTGCTGTTTTCTCAAACACAGGATATGCCAAACCTTAAACACAGTAGTTTCCTTCAGATCTCAGAACTACTGGCTCCAGCAAAAACAAAACTAAGAAGTTTCTCTTAGTACAAATTCAAATGTAACTAACTTACCATGCCAAAGAAATGGCTCTTAAATTTTTCGCTAAAAGTCAGTTTAGGAGGTTTGGTCACTAAAGCAGAAGTGCTGTATTCTTTAAAATCTGGGGCCATTTTAACCTTCTCTGCAGTATAATGTCTAGAAGAGATATATTATCTCAATATCCAATAATTCATTTAACAAATATTAAGTAATTACTATGTGCCAGACACTCCTGTAGGCACTGCAGACAAAGACTCTGTTCTCGACATACTAACACTTTAGTAGCATGGGGTGGGAGAGGGGAGACAGACAAAATAAATGTTGGGGTGGGCAATAAGTATATGAATAAAAATACAGCTAGGTAAAGGTGAAAACAGGAACCATGGGGCTGATTATAGATACTATGTCAGGAAAGGCCACTCTGATAACATGACAACTGAGAAAAAAGTCTTTGAAAATCCTCCCCACCCCCACCCCGCCCCCGCCACTCCCCAGACCATGCTGATTTCTGGGGGAAAAGATTCCCAGGTAGAAAGCAGTAAGAACAAAGTTTTGAGAGGTGTGTTTGCAGAACAGCAAGGAGACCAGCGTGGCTGCTAGAACATTTGTGATGACTACATTACACACTACTATATATAAAATCGGTACCTATAAGAACATATTGTATAGCACAGGGAACTCTACTCAATACTCTATAATGATCTATATGGGAATAAGAATCTGAACAAGAGTGGGTATATGTATATGTGTAACTGATTCACTTAATTGTGCAGCAGAAACTAACAACACTGTAAATGAACAATAGGTCCAATAAAAACAAGTTTTAAAAAAAAAAGAAATGAAAATTATTAAATCCAAGCACCTGTATTGACCTGGACATGACTTCTCACTCATCTTAGCCTTATACATTTGTCTTCTGTCAGAGCTGGAAGGGTCCTTGTGAGGACCCAGCCTAACTCTTTCGACAGATAGTAAAGTGAAGCCCAGAGAAGGGCAGTGACTTGCCCAGGGTCACAGAGCCGCATGGTTATGAGAAGACCTCACCTTCTGACTGCTGTCCCAGTGTTTGTTCTATGATGTCAGGCTTTTACGTAAGATCTCCTACGTCAGAAGAGGTGTTTTCTCTGTGGTTACAGAAGTCTTTACAGTCTATCTCAGTGATTTAAAAAGGTACCCTTTAAGTCTGAACACGAAGGCAGGCCCAGAAAAAGTTAGTTTTATGATTGGTCATTAGTTAAAATTTGACAAAATATTCTTTCTGGCCTCATTTTCCACACCAGTAGAAGACTTCCAAGTGAGCCAAGGATGACTGATGACTGGACATACACCCCTCAACTCGTGGCAGTGTTCAGCCTTGGACCTTGTTCACAGGACCTGGTTTGGGTACCTGGGACTAGGGTGCTGACGGTTCATTGTTTGGCTTCTTCCCTTGTGCGTTTTCTGCGCTCTGCCCAGTCTTGGGATGGATCTCTGAGGGTAAACTTCATGTCACTGTGTGGCTAAACCAACCCTCACAATGTCCCTCCTCATGCTCTTCGCCTCACAGACACTGCTGAAGGAGTTTAGTGGGCTGCCAGCCTTTACAGTGCAGTGGAGACGAAACCATGGTGAGCTTTCAGTTTTAAAGTTAGATTTCATGCCAGTTATGTTATTGGAGTGTTCTGAACCTGAGTTCCCCCAAACTGAGAAACTGAGAAGACTGGTGAAGGAAGGATAGTTTGTTTTTGCTGTTCAGTCTGTCGCTAAGTCATGTCAACTCTTTGAGATCTCATGGACTGCAGTATGCCAGGCTTCCCTGTCCTTCACCATCTCCTGGAGTTTGCTCAAACTCATGTCCATTGAGATGATGCCATCCAACCATCTCATCCTCTGTCACCCCTTTCTCCTCCTGCCTTCAATCTTTCCCAGCACCAGGGTGTTTCCCAATGAGTTGGCTCTTTGCATCAGGTGGCCAAAGTATTGGAGCTTCGGCTTCAGCATCAGTCCTTCCAATGAATATTTTGGGTTGATTTCCTTTAGGATAGACTGGTTCGATCTCCTTGCTGTCCAAGGGATTCTCAAGAGTCTTCTCCAGCACAATTCGAAAGCATCAATTCTTCAGTGCTCAGCCTTCTTCATGGTCCAACTCTCACATCTGTACATGACTACTGGAAAAACCACAGCTTTGGCTATATGGATCTTTCAGCAAAGTGATGTCTCTGCTTTTTAATACACTGCCTAGGTTTGTCAGAGCTTTTCTTCCAAGGAGTAACCATCTTTTAATTTCATGGTTTCAGCCACCGTTATCTGTACAACCATGTTTTTTTCAGTTCACCATGCCAGAATTATGAATTCAGCCTACTGCTGACTCAGCTGTATTATTTAGTGCCATAAAGCTGATGAAAAGAGGGCCACTGGGACAGCAAGGTCTGCCTTTTTTGAGCATGCACTATGAGTCTGAGCCTGTGTTGTCTCATTTAATTCACCCAGCAACACGGGCAGTAGTGGTATTATGCTCTCCATTTCACAGATGAGGAAACCGAGGCTCACAGTTTAGCAACTTGACCAAACCAAGGTCACAGTGCTAGGAAAGAACAGAAAAAGTGATTTCAAAGCTGGCTGTCTTCAGAGCCTGTGCGCTCATCCTCTGTGACATCTGACTTTCAGTGCCATCAGAGATCAAGTTCAAAACCTGACGTGCCGACTGATTCAAGACGGGCATCTAATCAGGTGCCACCTTAACTGCCGCTGCATCAACCACAGGCAGGGGGACCCGTGGAGGGCACAGAGAGCCATGAATCAGGGCAAGATTCTCTACAAAGCGGGTGGGGAAAACGTTCCTTTCTCAGTTACTGAGTCCTGATCAGTGCTATACCTGGTCAGCGTCAGTCTTGAGTGGTGATGGTGTCCACCTAAAGACGCAAAGGAGGTTCCCTTGGGGAGTTGCTCGTTACTCCAGTTAATTCCCTAGCAATGCAGCCACTCAGCCAAGGAGGAATTCCCTTGCAAACCTCTCAGGTGGTTTTGGAGTAAAAAGGTACTTGCTATGAGCAGGTGGTACTTCAAACTACCCTTGTGTGGGAAAAGCGAGATGGGGACACCAAAGAGATGAGGGGCGTAAAGGTATCTTTTGTTTGGATTTTGTGATATTGGTGACTTTTCCAAGTGGCCAAAATCACTAACTGGCAAATTTCTCCATTCTAACACCAGCCAGGTCACTCACCGGAAGCCTCCAAATAAATCTTTAGGCAGAAGTTATTTTTAATTAGGAAGTTTATTTGTTCTACTTTTGGGAACAAACCCCATAGCTTCCTTTGTTGCTGTAAATACTGAGAGTAACTCCAAGATAGTTACATTGTTGAAGTTCTTAGGCTCTTCCTTAGACATGATACATTATTATTTTGTGAAAGGGAACTGTATCTGTCACACAAGGAAAGAAAAAATACAGAAAGCTGAATGTGTGTGTGACAGCTCAGGAATAAGCTGCCAACACTGGAAGGACAGAAAGGCCTTGAAGGCTGGAGTTTCCACGCTGAGCCCACCGTAGCACACTCTACTCTTAGACCTGGATGAGGCTGGAGGAGTTTACCAAATGGGTGTGACCTAGGACCATCTGCCTTTGAGAAAAACAAGGAGCAAAGTAAGAATGTTTGCGCAGGAATTAGGGCACCTCTGAGAGTTCTAAAAGCAAAAATGCACTGGGAAACTGCCACTCTTAAAACACAACTCTGCGTCCCTCATGGGCAGGAGGTATACAACCAGGAGACTGCCCCCGTTTTTGTTTGCAGGGAAATGTCTGAGGTGAGCACAACATTTTAGGAACATCTAGTCAATTACCTTTCGATTTTCTTACTAAGTCATCAAGCGACAGAAGACTTGGAAACTGTGTGTCACACAGCTTAGGCAGAATCTAGCTTCACAAGCCTCACTGTCCAGCTGACTGGCCAGTTCTGACCACCCCGCACCCCCAAAATGGACAAGCAGATGATGACACAGTCTGCATGACTCCCTTCAGAGAAGCTGATGGGGGAGGGTGGGCCCGTGGGAGCCTTCCTCCTTTCAACTATCACAGGAGACTCCAGCTCTGATAGCAGGAATCTATGGGGTCTTACCAGGTGAAAAAGTCAGTCACTAACTAAAATGAATATGCAAAGGTGCTTATTCCCAATACAGTAATATGCAGGCAGTCAAATCATCTGTCATTTGAGTTAATTTAATTATCAGACCACATTTAATTATCCAATATAAAATGTAAATAAAGTGAAGGCCTGACAGCACATACTAATTACGTTCATTATAATAATTAAATGGGAAGGAACTTAGAGTCATGAAAGTACTATAAAATACAAGGAAGCTTTTGATTAAAAATGTTTTAATTAGAAACTGCAACCTTACAGGAAACAGATGATTGGTTCTATCAAGGATGGGGCTTTGCTTTTATTATCCAGGTTTCTCTTCTAAAGTCATCCTTGGTATCATGGGGCTCAGTCCTTCCAGTTAATAGACTAAATGGTGGCAAATAAGAAGAGCCAATCCTTTATGCAAAGCAGTTTACCTAATAAAACAGCCTTCGGTTGCAGCAGATCAGGGTCTCCTGTCTTATAAAGACACAAGCTGTTTCCCTGGAAGGAATAAAAGATCCTCTGTGGACAAACAGGCCTGCGAATTAACATGATTTCTGCCTGATGATATGGAAACATTAAATCAGTTGAGCATTGTAATTTCTCCTCTGAAATTTCTCTGACTTAAAGAAAGTGGCATGAGGTTAAATAAATTCACTGTCATAATAACAGAAGTGAGGCAGAAAGGGCATCAAGACTGCCTACTAGGAGACTGGGTTCTGTGAATTCTTGCTGGGCAATTCCTTTTCCTTCTCGGAGCCTCAGTTTCTCCAATTCTTTATGTCATTTCAGGGGGCTTATTTCACCTCACTGAATCCCAATACCTCACCTGTCTGTGAGGTAGGAATAAATCATCTGCTTATAGCTTCAGTGAAATGCTAATGAGGGAGGTCCAAGAGACAACAAATATGAGGGTAGTATAAAGAATTCTTGGATGGCATCACCAACTCAATGGACATGAGTGTGAGCAAGCTACGGGAGATGATGAAGAACAGGGAAGCCTGGTGTGCTGCAGTCCACAAGGTTGCAAAGAGTCAGACATGACTGAGCACCTGAACAACAAATAAAGAATTCTATGACTATAAGAGGTTATGCTTAGAAACAGCATCTCCTTAAGGTTCAGTGTCTCAGTGGTTGACAATTACTATCATTTCTAGCAATTTCTGATTTCTTTTCTAGTTGACACCGAGTGTTAGTTTCTCAGTTGTGTCTGACTCTCTGCGACCTCATGGACTGTAGACCGCCAGGCTCTTGTGTCCATGGGATTCTCCAGGCAAAAGTACTGGAGTGGGTTGCCATTCCCTTCTCCAGGGGATCTTCCCAACTCAGGAATTGAACCCAGATCTCCTGCATCATATGCAGATACTTTACCGTTTCAGCAATTGCATCAGGACTGAACTGACTTCTCTGACCTTCCATCAAATCAGAAGTGGATGTCCAGGTAGGATTTCTGGGAGGCAAGGTGTTGAGACAGCAGGTCTGGCCTTTTTTTTTTTTTTTTTTACTTTTCTAACTTTTCACTCATAGTGAACTTACCTCTCCACAATTACCTCTAAACCCCACAGCATCTTCTTCCCTGACTGAGAAGCCATAGGGTCTCTGTCTCCCCCTTGCATTGCTTGCTGCTCTCTCTGCCCACTGAATCTGCTTTTTTCTTGTTCCAATATGCCCAGGCATTACTTTGCCATCAGGTCCATGTCAGTTTTAACATGCCATTTCCAAACACCAGTTCCCCCGTCCCCATTTCTCATTGACTCTGGTGAGCCCAGAGATACTTAGAGCATGTGTTTTACCTGCAGGGGAGGAGTAGCAGAAAGATTCTCTGAAACCCCACATAGTTCAGTAAATTCATCACAACACAGTTGATTTAAGCAAAGAGTTTCAAACTATCCCTAAACATGAGTGTGCTGAAGGAACTAAACCTTTTGCTGTAGAACTGTACAGTAACATATCATCACACACACAAATTACTCACCTCTTTACAAGGGCAGGAGATAGTGTCATGATAAATAGTAAATGACTTACATAAGTAAAGTCATGTAGCCATTAAAAGTGATACTCACAAAGAAGGGTTCTGATATAATGTTAAGTGTATAAAGCAGGAGAGACTGTATATACAATATGAGCTCAGCTAGGTAAAAATGTTCATAGAGGGACAGAATGTGGGTGAAATGAGTGAAGGTGCCAAAAGGTACAAACTTCCAGTTATAAGATAAATAAGTTCTGGGGATGTAATGTACAGCATGTGACTAAAGTTAACAATACTGTATTCCATATCTGAAAGTCGCAGAGAGTACATCTAAAGGTTCTCATCACAATAAAAAGAAATTTAACTATGTGAGGTAATGACTGTTAACTAAATTTATTGTGCTAATCATTTTGCAACATAACCATGATCAAGTCTTCACACTGTACACATTTAAAACCAATACAATGCTATATGTCAATTATATCTCAACAATATTAACTGGCAAAATGTTCACAGAAGAGAGACTGCAAGGAACCTGCCAAAATGGTAACAGTGGCTGTCTCAACAGGGAGATCAGGAATGACTGGGACTCTGCTTCCTTCTTTAGGCTTGCTTATCTTTTTCATGATGAGTAAGGGATACTTTTGTAACCAAAAGACAAACTTTTGAAGGGAAATGAGATGTAGTTTATAGGTCAAATGGACACACATGAAGAAAAGATAACCTAACAGGAGATGTTCCTCCTTAAGTAGCTTGCGAGAGACTCTGAACCTGTGGGGCCTGGTCCAGAAAGGACAGAGCATCTCTCCCGAGGTGCTGGCTGGGGAGAGTGCTGTGTGAGTGCTCCCATGGTGGGAGAGGAGAAAGGTCTGCCCCCGGGGCAACAAGGTCTGTGAATGAGGAATTTTTCTATGTGTGACACTTACTCTGGCAAGGGTCTGCATTTCCTGTATTTTAACCATGGAAATCTTTCTGGGAGGGACTGCATATTCTTTAACCTTCTTAGAGGGAAGATATACAACATACATTTTGCCTCCATGCTCACTCAGGGTCAGCACTAGGGGCATCAACTATCATCTGGGGAAATAAAATACTGGGGTTAGTGTCCCTGTGAACTCTGATGCCTACACCTGCTAAGTTCTTGGGCTTGTCTTGTTCCTTCTATCTTCTTTCTCCTTATCAGATAGGCAGTTTCATCAGCTCTTAGTGTGTAGCTTCTCACCTTGTATTTGGCTCTGGCACTACAACTATCTCCTGTCCTTCTCCTGCCCTGGTCTAGATTATTGCTGCTGCTGCTGCTAAGTCACTTCAGTCGTGTCCGACTGTGCAACCCCATAGATGGCAGCCCACCAGGCTGCCCCGTCTCTGGGATTCTCCAGGCAAGGATACTGGAGTGGGTTGCCATTTCTTTCTCCAGTGCATGAAAGTGAAAAGTGAAAGTGAAGTCGCTCAGTCGTGTCCAACTCCTAGTGACCCCATGGACTGCAGCCTACCAGGTTTCTCCATCCATGGGATTTTCCAGGCAAGAGTACTGGAGTGAGCTGCCATTGCCTTCTCCTGGTCTAGATTACTACAGGCTAATAAACCTAGTAAGCATATTTATTACAGAGTTGCCTAAAATAAAAAATTAGGAAACTTGGAGCGAGGGTTGATTGGTGGCCTCTCAGATATAATCCACACAATTAGAGTTGCTGAGTAGGAGGCTTTAGATAAATTAGGTTGTCAGGAATTACAATCTGATATGTTATGCCATAACTCTGTTTTTTAAAATAAGGAGAAATATTTTATTATTGTTATTTTAAAAATAAAATCTGTAAAACAGATTTCCCAACATTTTAAGGCAACAGAACCCTATTTACAAATGAAATCTTGCTCAGAAACCAAAAAAAAAAAAACCAGTTAAATGCAAAAGTATTCTGGGTGATTCAGGGGGGTAAGGACCAAGCCCTGCCTTCTCAGGCTCCCCTCCAACACCATCTGGCACCCTCTTAAGCACCTCAGCAGAAGCCAAAGACCAAGAGCAGTTTCATAAAGCAACGGACTCTGATGCTATTTGCAAAGTGATGCAAGTTGAAAGATGTTATCTATTTCATCCAAACAAACAAACAAAATGAATAAAGCATCAGAATCTACATGGTAAGGGAGGAGACACTTCTATGTGGCTTAACAAGAATATTTGATGAAAAATATTTTATTTTTCTAGCTCTAAGAGGAGGTCCTCGTGCTGATCTAGGGCTGATCATGTCTTTCTAGAGAGGAGAAACCAGAGACATATCCCTGGAGCCTGCCTCAAGGGCCTCACACAGAACAGATAGGTTCCAGCAGGCTCGCCTGCCTTTTCTCACTCCAATACCTCACACTCTCAGGGCTGGGGAAGCAGTCTGAGGAACGTTCCTGGGCCCCTTACCTGGTTATCTGGGTGGTTGACAGTGAAGTAGCCCACACAGACGATGACCTCATGAAGGAGGCTTTCACAGGAGACGTGGCTGCAGTGGCCCAGCAGGGAGCTGGCGATGTGCCGGAACGCAAGGGACAAGCCCTCTGCCCCTACGATAGACTGACAAAGACAGGGAGCAGTTAGAACTCCCCAGCCAGGGAGAGCCAGGGCTGCAAATCACAAAGCAAGCCTGGGCCCGGTGCACTCTGCGCCACGCTGCCAGGAAAGCATAGGAAATTTCGAAAGCACAATGCTTAACAGCTCAGTTCAAGGATTCTTGCTCTAATAAGTGACCGTAATAAATGCAACACTTAACCGTCCCCCCCTCAAAAAAGAAAATAGAGCATAGCAGACCAGATGCCTGTAACTATGTGGATCAAGATGTTATTTACCTAAAGCATGAGTATTTACCCCATTTTTAATGAGGTATTTTTTTCTCATTGCACCAACAGTCTCACTGTAGAAAACTTGGAAAAATTGAAAGATATTAAAATTCACCTGCAAATCTACCATTTAGCTAACTTCCAATACTTTTTTTTTTTGAAGGAGAAAATATTTCCTCATATGCAGGGATTAAAATACAATTCTAATTATTTACTTAAGTTCAAAAACAAAATAGATATAAATAACAACTAGTTATTGTTCAAACAGCTCCGCAGCTCCCAAAAGAATGTAAAAAATCCCCAACAAACACCTCCCCCCAAAAAAACAAACAAAATGCAGCCCCCTCAGTTACAAGGCTTCTGGGATCCTTTCTCAAGACAGGCAAGCGGCTGCCGGTGGTGGGCGACGGGGAGGAGAGCCTGAGTCTGTCTGTGCAGCCTGAAGCTTCTATTTAATAAACATGTCAAACAGACGGAGCGACAGGAGGGCAAAGGGGAGAGGCGAAGCCCACAGAATACACTCGCAGCCCACACTGGAATGAAGCTCCACTGCGGGCCTGCGGGATGCGGCAGCGTTTTAAACTCATCTCTCGACTGGAGGTCTTGGCTGGCTTGAACCAGGTCAGATATGTTGCAGCTTGGAACTTTCAATGAATTCACTCTGCTTAACAGTGTTGTGAAACACAGTCTTTCTAATTAATACTGTTGAAACAAAATTACTGCTAAATTTTAAGAGTGCCTTCTGCTTCAGTTTCATTGCACTGAGACAAGATGCTTTTCAAGCCCCAAAGAGACTTCAGGAGGGCCTTGCTCTTTTAAATCAAGGAGTGACACCTTCTCAGCTCAGCCCTTATTTAATTAGTTGTGTCCAGCTTGCTGTGACCCACTGCCCTCTGTTTAACCTTTACTGATAAGAGCAGGTCAAGGGGCATGCAAGTTTGAATATAAAAATTAAACCAATTTTTCAAGGAAACCATATTTCCTTTTTAGCCAGAATTAATTGCCGAGTCAGTACATTGATTTGTTTCTTGAGACCACCTTCAATTGTAAAAACTGTCAAAGAGTATGCAATATACAATATCCGGGATCTCAAGGCCATCTGTGCCAATATGAATTCAGAGTGAAATAAAAGTCTTTGCTGAAGGGAGAAAAATATTTTGACAGCCTTATTAGTATACAATGAAATGGAACCAGTTAAGAAAATATTCTAATGGATAACCTTTTGTTACCGCTATGCAACATATTGTCACACAAAACAGTTACATAGGTTTATAGCTCTGAAGAAAGGTACAGGAACAGTGGGAATGCAGCACTCAAAATTTAACCTTCTGATTCAACACCTGCAAGATGGTTTGGGTAAATTCTTCACCCCTTTGGAATCTGAGTCGGTCTACAGGGCCTGCCATGTGCTAGCTTTGTTGTTATTGTTCGGTTGTTAGGTTGTGTCCAAATCTTGGCAACCCCATGGGCTGCAGGACACCAGGCTCCTCTGTCCTTCACTATCTCCTGGAGTTTGCTCAAATTCATGTCCATTAAGTCGGTGATGCTATCTAACCATCTCATCCTCTGCAACCTCCTTCTTCTCTTGCCTTCATCTTTCCCAGTATCAGGGTTTCTTCCAATGAACTGGCTCTTTGCATCAGGTGTTCAAAGTACTGGAGCTTCAGCATCAGCCTTCATCATGGTCCAGTTCTCACATTACTATGCTGACAAAGGTCTGTGTAGACAAAGCTATGGTTTTGCCAGTAGTCCTTTATGGATGTGAGAGCTGAACCATAAAAAAGGCTGAGTGCTAAAGAATTGATGCTTTTGAACTGTGGTGTTGGAGAAGACTCTTGAGAGTCCCTTGGACTCCAAGAAGATCAAATCAGTCAATCATAAAAGAAATCAACCCTGAATATTCATTGGAAGGACTGATGCTGAAGCTGAAGCTCCAATACTTTGGCCACCTGATGCGAAGAACTGACTCATTGGAAAAGACCCTGATGCTGGAAAGATTGAAGACGGGAGGAGAAGGGGATGACAGAGGACAAGATGTTTGGATGGCATCACCGACTCAGTGGACATGAATTTGAGCAAACTCTGGGAGATGGTGAAGGACAGGGAAGCCTGGTGTGCTGTAGTCCATGGGGTTGCAGAGTCGGCCACAACTGAGCAACTGAACAACAATGCACATCCGTACATGACTACTGAAAAATCCATAGCTTTGACTATATGGACCTTTGTTGGCAAAGTGATGTCTCTGCTTATTAATATGTTGTCTAGGTTTGTCATAGCTTTCCTTCCAAGGAGCAAGCTAGCTAGCATGGTGCTTTTATGTAGTCTCATTTAATCCTTAGGCTTGTGGGGTAAGTGTTTTTAATCTCTATTTTAAAAATAGGAAACTGAATCTTAAGGACTCATATGAGTTGTCTAAGGTCACACAACTTGGTAGCATGATGGCTCAAAGTCAGGTCAGTCTGACTCCAGACCCAGAGGTCTTGATGAGGATGTTTCTCTGTAACAGCTCTACAGAGATGCACTGTTGTGACGCACTGGGACTCAATCTGTTGACATGTCTCACGTTGTCTAACTTTTCAGACGGTCAGACCACTGATTTCATTTCAGTTTTCTTCAGTTCCTTTGATCCTTCTGGGAAGTTCATAAATTGTCTCCCAGATTTTTTTCTGAGGTCAGACCCATATTGTATCTAAAATCTCTTTTTCTGTGTTTGTCATACTTGATCTTAGCCAAAAGGCTGAGAAACGATCCTGTGCTTATTATAAACATAGTTCCTAAAATCTCACTTTTGACAATAAGTTGTTTAATGAACTAGAATATGAGCTTCTCTGACCATATCTATCATAAAAATACTTTTCTCCCAAACTCACCCATCGCTTTATGATGCAAATATTGTATATTTGTATCACATTTACTTGAGCACTGCACGCTTGATCAGATGTCTATCTACATCAATAATGTCTGTGTGGAAAGATGTTTTGCTTTAGCATGCTGAACAGACTACAGTGGTTGGTTAAGCAAACAACTATAAATCTTTGCCAGCCCTCTCTTTGAGAGAAGGGACCTATGTCTTCTCTTGAATCTGGAAAGCTGTAACCAATAGACTATGGCTGATATATAACTATACCACTTCAGAGGCCAGGTCATAAAAGGCCATACAGCTTCTGTCTGATCCTTGGGGAGCACATGTTTTCCAGAAGTTTCCTCTCAGAACACTTCTATTGAGAACACAGACACAACGATGCTCTGAGAAGCTCAAGTCACATAGAGAAGTCGTATGTAGAGTCTATGGCCAGTAGTCCTGGTGAATCTGGTCTTGGATTCCTGGGCATAAAATATGAGCATGAAGGAGCCTCCAGCTAATTTCAGTTCCCAGCGATCTGAGTCAACCTGCACCTCCTCTCCACACTCTCCACCCCAGGATTTGAGCCCCTCAGCAGAAGCCCTACATTGTGGAGTACTGACACTGTTAAAAGCCCAGCTGGAATTGCAGACCCACAGGAGCTATGATCATGATAAAATGGTTGCTGTTTACCCCAATAAGTTGTTTTTCAAATGGATAAAAGTAACTGGTGCAATAAGGTAATCACTGGTAGATGTATTAAAGGCCCTGAGGCTAGCAATTCCAGGAATCTGGGTCCCTGCACATCCTGATGTATAAGAGTAAGAGAAAAACATGTGCTGGACTCTGAGCAACAAAAGGATGGCAGCCAAGAGGAAAGGCTCCTGCAGGCTTTCCTGGCCCAGGGCTAAGGGGAAAAGGGAACCTGGAAACAGTGTCTGGGGAGAGAATTGACTAAAATAAAAGAAGACAGGGGAGTCAGGAAAGAGATCAAGAAAAGAAGATACAGCAGGGAAGAATTAAGAGAAATATGGAGTAACAGGAAGGACAGAGGAGAAAAAAGCAAAAGAACTGTTGGGAACCAGCCAAAAAAAGACATTCCACCCAGGAGGCGGGCATTTCACTCTAAGAACGGCTGGGACACTCCTGAGTCACCTTGGTATCTTCCTGTGGTTGAAGCAAACGTGGTTCAAGTAGGGGGTATATTTTGGGCTTGATGAGGCAAAGAGCTGGAGAGGAGAAATCTTGGTTTTTATCTTAGTTTGGCATGAAGAGCTCCAGAAATAGATTTTTAACTTTTCTCACATTATTGGCCATTGTGCCTAAAGGCCCCGAGGGAGCGGAGCTGGAAGGAGTTGGGTGGTTCTCCTTCTGAATGAGGCTGCACAGGCTGTGAGCTCATGGAGGTGTGCGGGTGGCGCAGGGACCGGGGGCTCCCTGACACGCAGTGACTGATGGAATGGCCCACTTAATGGAGATGCTCGTGTATGAAGTGGAGCCCCCTGCAGCAGTATAAGCCCTGGTTGGAAGACCCATAAAACCAGAAACTGAGGAATATTTTTCATTTGTTATTTGCTTTTCACAGTCCCTGGTAACAAAAGAAATCACTCTAGTTGGATCTAGCTGATGGGTAGCCTGCCGGTCTCCATATTCTGAGGACATAAAATGAGTATATCTTGATTTCCAAGCTGTTTCCAGATACAACAAGTGGGGTTGAGTCTTCATAAAACACAAATGTTATGTACAACCCAGAGGCCAGAGCCACTGGCATTTTCTCTTGTTAAAGGTGCAGCTGTAACCTCTCGGAACTTTACATATTGTGTAGTTACCACCTCAGGCTAGTTTAAGTGCTTTGAAAACTGAAAAGCATTAACCCCAAGGAAGAGACTTCTGTTCTTGGGAGGGATAAACTAACTCTACAAAGTTGAAAGATACTGAATCCAGTGGTACAATTGACTCATAATTTCCAGCTGTCAAGAGAACAAGAATTACACATTTGTCACTAGCTACAAAATAGAAGTGTTTCTTCCATTTTGTGAAGGCCAAAGACCACACTTTTCATACATTTGTATCTCTGTAACCTTTTTCCCTTTAAGCAAAGCAATTCATCTAAATTATGGGTTCATCATCTGCCAAGCTTGTTCCTTTTTTAATGAAATCACTTGACAGTTAATAAACTGAAAGAGAAAGTCTACTCCTTGGGGCTTGCTCTGTTCCAAAGGTTCAGTGTTTTTGAAAATTAAATTTCCTACATGAAAAAAAATCTGTTTCTAAGCTGACAGTCTGGTGTTTTAGCACAAAGAAATTTTTCTTTCTTTAGCTATAAAAACTTAATTTATAGGGGTTTGCACATTTAACTACACATGTACTTTACACTGGACACCAGTCAGTTAAATCATCCATAGAAAGTCATCAATCAAAACAATTTATCTAATTTTGGTTCTGTTTATATAAGAAACCATTACTTTCCTTAATATTTAAATGTTTATAGGATGATAACGGTTTTTCTAAAGAAATCAAGACAGAAGATTTGTAAGTAGCAGAGTGGCATAGGCTGGGGTTCATATAACCATGGGTACCAGTCCTGGCTCGGCTATGTGTAACCCTGGGAAATTACTTAACTGCCAGCTTTCCCATCTGTAAAATGGGTATAATAACATTTTGGAGGGTAGTCATGAGAATAAATAAGAAAGCATATGCAGAGCACTTAATACATTTCCTAGAATATAGTAGCTTAATAAATAGCATGTACTGTAATTCCCATAATTGTAGCTTATTCCTGACACTCCAATCCAGGAGAAGAAACTCTCATCATATCTACATAAAATTATTAACTCTTGGTTGGTTAACCAACTCCTGGTACCTGGAAAGCAGGCAGATCAAGAGCTGCGAAGCTGTTGAAGAAACGCAAACTTTGGATGGCCACTTGGACAGTGTTCTGAGCGTAACTCTCCTTGGGACTGGCAGTGCTGGGGTCCGAGATCGTGCCGTGGAAGAGGACGCAATAAAGCATGTGCAGAACTCCAGCCAGGTCTGTGGCCTGAAGAGCAGCTGTCAGCCCTGTGGGATCCTGGCGATTATCATCAAATATGCTGTAAGACCTGACAAAGAAACATTCAACTCTTTAAGAGAAATCTACTTAAAGGATGTTAGCATTTTTACAGGTCAAATGGAACAAGACAAGCAGACCGTTAAAAGCAAACCATGTGAGTTGTGTAGGGAGGTAACAAGAAACCTCATGGAATAAAGGCAGCCCTCCCCCACCCCGGTGCCCTGTGGCCTGCCCTTTTCTCCAGCGGGGAGGCCAGGCCGCTGCGCCAGTGCTAAGGGGGTACTCTGCGGCCGCTGAGGCTGCTACTGCCCGTGGGCCCTTTGCAGTCTGCGCAGCCCCACTGTGTTTAGACTCCAGGTCTGCAGGTACTGGACAGAGTCTGCGAGAGCTGCTGAGACTCGGAAGTCAGGAACACCATGGCTTGCTTTCTGGATACATAAGAGGGTCTTCTCAGGGGAAGCAGTTATCAGGAAAGCATGAGGCCTCAAAAGCCCAGTAGTGTGCTGGTATACTGTGACAGGCAGACACTTCAATTGCTTTTGAAGGCACAGTTCTGTCGTCGAGGAGCACTGGAAGGACAGGTTGCAGGGGCCAGATTCCCAAGAAAAAGCTGGTGCTGGATTAGCTTTATACAAACCACCTTGGAGTCAGTTTAGCAACAACGGCAGGCAACGCTCTGGGTAAGCAAGAAGCAATGGTAGTGGCAAACAGTTCTTAAAGTCAATGGGAAGTGCTGTTCAGTCGTCAAGTCGTGCCTGACTCTTCATGATCCCACGGACTGCAGCACGCCAGGCCTCCCTGTCCCTCACCATCTCCTGGAGTTTGCCCAAATTCATGTCCATTGCATCGGTGAGGGTTTGCTAAGTTTATTGCACTCTTGAACTCAGGTATACGTGAAGTATCTAGTGACCACGAGCCTACAGTTTAATAAGTAAGTGTGTCTGGCAAGCATTCACTCACCTCCTTTTCCCCCCTAGAAACTACATCCAGGTTTCTCTCCCCTTCTCATAGCCAACATGCTTCAGGTGGGGCCCCCTTCCTATTTACTCTGGCTCAAGGGTGAATAGGTCCAAGGTAAGGGATACATTCTATTTCTCTGATGGTTCAGGAAGGTTTGGGGATGGCAGGTTTCACTGTCAGAGCTAATGGAATGGAGGGAGATTTTTGTGCTGAAATGCCTGGAAAGAGGGCCTCACTTTTTCTCCCCAGGGTTTGAATCGGAGAAGGAAGGTCGGTAGCTGTGGCAGCCATGCGTTCTACCAATGCTCAGGTCTCGCAGTGTTGTTCCAAGTGGGTCAGTCCCCGTCCTTCACGGGACAACATGTCTTCACGTTTCTGTCACAGGTTGATGGCCTTCCCTACTTTCAACACTAACTCAGGTTCCTTCTGACCTTCCCTTTTCTACTGTTATTGTTCCTTTCAACAGGAATCTAGAAGGGGAGAGAGGCACTGAAGGTCTATGCTCATCTCATGAACTTGCCCAGAAGCACAGAAGAGATGCCACCAAGTAACTGCAGATTTCAAAGTGCCGGCTGGCAAGTTTCCAGTGTCTTGTCTGGTCTCCTAATCCATAACTTACCCCTAAAGGGATTACTTTATTCATTCTGATTTGCTAGTGTCATCAGAGTTTTATTCATAACCACAGTAAACACTTCCTGAATGTGCACTATTTCTGGTATTGCTCAGAGCGTAGCATGAACTGACACTTGTTCTCTTCTCAAGAAAGCAGCTCTTATAAAAGACTACCATCTCATCTGCAAGGCAGGACCTGATAACTACACTCACACCTTCCACCTTGCCTCATTCCTACTTCTTCATAGTTGGTGGAGAAGGTACGGTTCTCGTGATTGCACGTGTGACACAACTGAGACCCTCAGAGATTCAGTGAGAGGTTTGAGGTCATAAATATTTGTCAGTGGCAAAAGCAGGGGTACCACCAAAAATTCTGACCCTTTAAGGGCGTTGTTTGTCCAAACACCAAAACATCTAGGCCAAATAGGTGACCCCTTCTTTTATCTCCGTGTCTTCTCTTAAATCAAATCTTGGGATAAACTGAACACTGTTAAACAAATTACACAGATTGTAATGTAATTCTGTATCATCACAGAGAGACACTTTCTGTCTTATGGGACTCAATAAAAACAAAAAGTTAAGAAATGTTATTTATTTGCTTTATTTGGTATTTATTTGCTTTACACAAACTGTTAGCTAACGTCGGTTCAGCTTGCCCTTCCTTCCATTATAGCCCTAAGAGTTAGGGGTCAGACCCCGACTAAAGACTGAGGAGAGATTAATCTCTCCAAGTGGAGATTAATGTGCCTGAGTTTATTATATAGGCTCCAAAAAGGGGTCTGTGTTTGTTTAACCAACGCCTTTTAGCACCAATGACAAGTCAGAAGACATTTCTCCCTAGAGCTAGTTTCTAACAGGCTTCCAGCAGCTTCGAGCTGAGTGACATCATGGCTGGTGACGGGAGCGTTTCTGCGGTCCGCTCCGTGATTCAGCATGGCGACCGCCCTCTTACTGCCTGTGCTGGTTTTACCCTGATTACCAGCATATTCAAATGCTGGTATTCAGGGATACAGCATGATCATTTAGAACACTGTGTAATGGTTAACCTTTGCAAGCATTTATGAAATGACATGACTTCACTGCTACTGTTTCTTCAAAAGAGTAAATTTTTTAAAAAGGCAGCAAATGAAGATCATAGTGGTATCTCTTCTCTCCACCCCTTCCCCACACCGCACCCCATTCCCCCATTAGGAAAACATGAAACTATAAACCAACATGACCTAGGATCTTTTGCAGTGTTCCTCTGATGAAATAAAAATGCTGATTCAGAAAAATCAATTAAATTAGCATTCAAGGACTCAGATGTGGAAATGGTTCAAAATGTATATAATATTGCTTTGTGGAAAGGATGATTCATTTCAAAGTGAGACTACAGAATATACAGAGTGGAGGGGAGAGAGAGGGCTTGTTGACTTCATTTGACTTCCACAGGACCAATGTAGACCTGAAAGGACTTTAGAGAATGTTTACTTTTGATTTAGTCTGAAATACAGATAATTTGTCCATGAACAGGCCACTGGCTCCTGTTGGTCTTAAATGTCAGCTATAATCACTTTAAGCCTAAATGTTTATAATAAAAAAGTAAAAGGCCTTATTCATATCAGGCACAGGTTATAAAGTTTTCTTTTCAAAATACATGGAAGATATGAAAAATCAGATCTGAAATTTTATATCTTACACCCTAAGATCTTCTCAATTTTACTGGATTTTAAAGTGTTTTTGTTTGGTCTCTAAAATTAGGTATATTCATTTCTGTTCATTAAAAGCTACATTCAATTAGGAAAAACTATAACTGGGCCATCAGTACTCCTGCACAGTTCTTGAAAACCCTACTTTGCCTTAAAGGAGAGTATAGCTAGGCAAAAAAAGCAGTAATTTGTGTGGGTATGAATCAAGTGCCATCCATTCCATCTTTGTGATTTTAAACCACTACGTATTAGGCCAATTTGGCCCAAAAAGGCAGCCGTGAGAGTTGCAGACACTATAACCTCCTCTTTCCCACTTGTTCTTGGTGTGCTGGCTCTTGTATCCCTGGTCCCATATTTCTGGTTTGGTAACAACCACCCTGATGCCCTTCAGTGCTGGTGATCTTCTAGACAGCTCTCTGAGCTTCTAGGATTTGGCTTTTGCTCCCTTCTTTAGATCTAGACTCCCTGAGGTATCTTGTTAGAATCTCCCATTTTAGTCTCTGAACCCAGAACACTCTGCCCAAAGGTTTGCACAGGACTTGGGGTGGACGGAGTTAAGTCACTCTCCTGCCCAATTGATGAATGTGAACTTCACTGTTCAAGGAGAAGTGAATTATTTCTTAGAGAGGTATTCCAGCTGTGGGATCTTATATACTGGGATAGTCTGAGAAAGCGGACCTGTACCCAGGAATATCATCATTCCTCAGACTCTGCGGTGAGCAAAAGGGACACGATTATCTGTCATATACTCTTTGCTTAAAAAGCCAAAGTGCCCATGCTCCAGGAACAATGACCACCTGTGATGCAAAGTCAAGGAAGACCAGGCCCGTGCCTTACAGAAGGTTATAGTCTAATAGGGGCATTTCATACTATCCCCTATGTCACTCAGTATGTCAGCAAATTTGGAAAACTCAGCAGTGGCCACAGAACTGGAAAAGGTCAGTTTTCATTCCTATCCCAAAGAAGGGCAATGCCAAAGAATGCACAAACTACTATACAACCATACTCATTTCATATGCTAACAAGGTTATGTTCAAAATACTTCAAGCTAGGCTTCAGCCGTATGTGAACTAAGAACTTCTAGATGTACAAGCTGGGTTTAGGAAAGGCAGAAGAAAGACAGCAAACTGCTAACATCCTTTGTATCACAGAGAAAGCAAGGGAATTCCAGGAAAACATCAACTTCTGCTTCACTGACTATGCGAAAGCCTTTAACTGCGTGGATCACAAAAAACTGTGGAAAATTCTTAAAGAGATGGGTACAAGAACATCTTATTTGTCTCCTGTGAAACAGGTATGCAGGTCAAGAAGCAACAGTTAGAACCTTATATGGAAGAACTGATTGGTTCAAAATTGGGAAAGGAGTATGTCAAGGCTGTATATGGTCACCCTGCTTATTTAACTTAATGCAGAGTACATCATGTGAAATGCTGGGCTGGATGACTCACAAGCTGGAATCAAGATTGCTGGGAGAAATATCAACAAACTCAAATATTCAGATGATACCACTCAAATGGGAGAAAGTGAAGAGGAACTAAAAAGCCTCTTGATGAAGGTGAAAGAGAAGAGTGAAAAGGCTGGCTTAAAACACAACATTCAGAAAACTAAGATCATAGCACCCAGACACATTACTTCATAGAAAATAGAAGGGGAAACAATGGTAACAGTGACAGATTTTATTTTCTTGAATTCCAAAATCACCACGGATGGTGACTGAAGCCATGAAATTAAAAGATGCTTGCTTCTTGGAAGGAAAGCTATGACAGACCTAGACAGCATATTAAAAAGCAAAGACATCAGTTTGCCGACAAAGGTCCATATAGCCAAAGCTATGGTTTTTCTAGTAGTCATGTACAGATGTGAGAGTTGGACCATAAAGAAGGCTGAGCACCAAAGAAAAAAGTGATGCTTTCAAATTGTGGTGCTTAAGAAGACTCTTGAGAGTCCCTTGGACAGCATGGAGATCAAACCAGTCGATCCTAAAGGAAATCAACCCTGAATACTCATTGGAAGGACTAATGCTGAAGCTGAAGCTCCAATACTTTGGCCACCTGATGCGACAAGCTGACTCACTGGAAGAGACCCTGATGCTGGGAAAGATTGAAGTCAAAAGGAGAAGATGGTGACAGAGGATAAGATGGTAAGACAGCATCACTGACTCAATGGACATGAATTTAAGCAAATTCTGGGACAGAGTAGAGGACAAGGAAGCCTGGCATGGAGCAGTCCATGGGGTCGCAAAGAGTCGGACACGACTTTGTGACTGAAGAACAAGTCTAACAGAGGCAGGTGTATGCATCAGTTTCCTATCACTGCTGGAATAAATGATCACAAGCTAGTTGTTCAAAGGGCTTTGCAGTGGTGAAGAATCCGCCTGCCAATAGAGGAGATGCAAGTTCAATTCCTGGGTCTGGAAGATCCCATGGAGTAGGAAATGGCAACCCACTACAGCATTTTTGCCTGGAATATTCCGTGGACAGAGGAGCCTGGTGGGTTATGATCCATGGAGTCACAAAGAGCTGGACAACACTGAACGACTGGGCAGGTAGGCGTGCAAGCAGCTGCTGAAAAACAACACAGATTTATTCTCTTAAAATTCTGGGGGTCAAAAATCCAAAATAAGCCTTACTAGGCTAAAATCAAAGTGCTACCAGAGCTTTGTTCCTTTTGGAGGCTGTAGGAGAGAATTTTTTCCTTGCTTTTTACAACTTCTAGAGTATATTGCATTCCTTGGTTCCTGGCCCTTTCTTCCATTTTCAAAGCCAGCAGCACAGCATCTTCAAATCCCTCTCTTAACACTGACTTTCCTGCTTCCTTCTCTCACTTACAAGGATCTGTATGATGACACTGGGCCCATCTGGTTAATCAAGACTACACTCTCTATCTCAAAATATTTAACTTAATCATTTTGCAAAATTCCTTCTGCCATGTGAGATAACACATTTATAGGTTCTGAGGATTAGGATACAGATACCTTTGGCAGAGCTATTATCTTATCCCCATCCCCAGTTTTTTTCCATTGTGGTAAAATACACATAAAGTCTACCATATTAACTGTTTTTAAGTGTACAGTTTAATGGTATTACATACATTCATAATGTTATACAACCATCACTACCAACCATCTCCATAACTCATTCATTATGTAAAACTGAAACCCTATACTCATTAAATAATAACTCTCCATTCCTTCTCCCCCTGGCAACCACCATTCTACTTTTTGTCCATAATTCTGATCTCTGTGTATGTAAGATAAGTGGAATCATTATATACTATTTGTCTTTTTGTGACTGGCTTATTTTACTTAGCATAATGTCCTCAAGGTTCCTCCACACTGTGCATATGGTAGAATTTCCTTCCTTTATAAGGCTGTGCATTATTCCATTTTATGTATACATCATATTTTATCAATCATCCACTGATGGACACTTGGGTTACTTATATTTTAGCTATTGTGAAAAATGCTGCTATGAACCTGGGTATATAAACATATCTTCATTTATTTTATATTTTGCAATGTTTTTTTTCCATAATATTTAAGTTTTTCGATGTTTAGGTATTTTTCTTCGGTGAAGCACGAGTTTCTTCTCATGGTCCCTGATCGTTTTAGACAGTCGGAACCCCGGTGGCACTGTTAACTGCTTTCTGGGCAGCCTCTTTTCACCCTCTTTTCAATTCTTTTGGATATATAAACAGAAGTGGAATTTCTTAATCATATGGTGATTCTACTTTTAATTTTTAAGGAGCTGCCATAATATTTTCCACAGTAGCTATACTATTTTACATTCCCACCAATGATGCACGAGGGTTTCAATTTCTCCACATCCTCACCAAAACTTGGTACTTTTTTATAGTATTCATTTCAATGGGTATGAAGTGATATCTAATTGTAGTTTGATCTGGATTTCCCTATAAAGATGCTGAGCATCTTTTCATGTGCTCATTGACCAATTTGTACTACTTCTTTGGAGAAATCTCTATTCAAATCCTTTGTCCATTTTAAAAATGTGGTTATTTTGCTGTTGTTGAGTTTTAGGAGTTTTCCATAGTTCCTGGATATCAGCTATCATATAACTGATAAATGACTTGCAAATATTTCCCCCCATTCTCTGGGTTGCTTCCTTATTCTATTGATATTCTTTTGATGCACAAATCAAAACATTTTCAGGCAATCCAATTTGTCTACTTTTTCTTTTCTTGCCTGTGCATCTGGTGTCATATCCAAAGAAATCCTTGCTAAACTCAGTGTCAGGAAGTTTTTGCCCTGTGTTTTCTTCAAAGTGTTTATCATTCCATGTCTTATATTTAGGTCTCTGATCCATCTTAAATTAAGGTGTTAGGTAAGAGCCCAGCTTCATTGTTTTCCTTATGGATATCCAGTTAAAAGACTGTCCTTTTCTATTCAATGGTCTTGGAACCTTTGTCAAAAATCATTTGACTATACGTGCAAGGGTTTAAGTCTGGGCTCTCTATCCTATTCCATTGTTACATGTGTCTGTATTCATGCCATTACCACACTATTTTGTTACTGTAGCATTGTAGTAAATTTTGAAATCAGGAAGTGTGAGTCCTCCCACTTTGTTCTTTCTCAAAACTGTTTTGGTTATGTGGGGTCCCTTGAGATTCCATATGAATTTAAGGATGGGCTTTTCTATTTCTGCAAAAGAGAGTCTTTGGGATTTTGATACAGACTGCAAGAAATCTAGAGACTGCTTTGTGTAGTAATGACAACTTCACAATATTAAGTTTTGTAATCCATGAACATGGAATGTGTTTCCAATTTATGCCTTGTTTAATTTCTTTTGGTAATGTTTTGTACTTTTCATTACACAAGTCTTTCATCTTCTTGGTTGATTCCTAAGTATTTTATTCTCTTTGATGCTATTATAAATGGAATTTTCATAATTTCCTTTTCAGATTATTCACTGTTATAGAAGTGCAACTAATTCTTGTGAGCTTTGTATTGTTTATTGAATTCAATTAGTCTTAACAGGTTTTTGTATGTGTGGAATCTTTAGAGTTTTCTACATATAAGATCATATCATCTGCAAACAGAAAATTTGTACTCCTTCCCTTCCAATTTCCATGCCTTTTATTTCTTTTCCTCACCTAATTTCTGTGGCTCAAACTTCCAGTACTATGTTGAATAGAAGTGGCAGAAGTGGGCATCCTTGCCTTATCCTGATGTTAGAGGAAAAGCTTGTATTATGTGGAGATAGCTTCTTTCCATTCCTCGTTTGTTGAGTATTATTTTCTTTTCATGAAAGAGTGTTGAAATTTATCAAATGTTTTTCTGCATAGATTGAGATGACCATGTTTCCCCCACCTTCATGCTGTTAATGTGACCTATTAAATTGACTGATGTTCATATGTGGAACCATTACTGCACTCTAGGAACAAATCCCACTTGGTCATGGTGTATAATCCTTTAAACATGCTACTGAATTTGGTGTGGCAGCATTCTGTTGAGGATTTGTACATCAGTGTTCAAAAGGAATATCAATCTGGAATTTTCTCTCGTGTCTTTGTCTGGTTTTGCAATCAGGAATAATGCTGGCTTCATAGAGTAAGTTACAAAGATCTCTACTCTTCAATTTTTTGGAAAATTTTGAGAAGGACTGGTGCTAGTTCTTTAAATGTTTGGTAAAATTCATTACTGAAGCCATCAGGTCCAGGATTTTCCTTTGGAGACTTTTGATTACTGATTCAATCTCCTTACTAGTTACACATATATTCAGATTTTCTATTTCTTTGTGATTTCGTCTTGGTAGGTATTGTGCTTCTAGGAATCAGTCCATTTCATCTAGATTATTCAGTTTACTGGTATACATTGTTAATAGTACTCTCTTATAATCCCTTCTATTTCTGTAGAATTGGTAGTACATCCCATTTTCATTCTCCCCATTCCTGTTTTACTGAAATACAATTGACAAAATTGTAACATTTACTGTATGAGACATGATGATTTGATATACATATTCATTGTAAAATGATGCCCATCATCAAGTTAAAACATTTATTATCTCATATAGTTACCTTTTTTGGGGTAGAATGCTTAAAATCTACTCTCATAAATTACAAGTATATAATACTGTACTATTAAAAAAATGCTTCAAGAATTTGAGTGTCACTCTTGTTCAAGAATTATGGTAATCTTTGTGTCATTCTAAATTTGGTCTGTGTGCTGTCAAACAAAGCACCCAATTTTTACTTCTGATTTTAGTAATTTGAGAATTCTCTTTTTAGTTCATTTAGCTAAAAGTTCATCAATTCTATTGATCTTTTCAAAGAACCAATTTTTGGCTTCACCGATTATTGCTATCTTATTCTCTACTTCTCTGATTTCTACCATAATTTTAATTATCTCTTTTCTGCTGGCCTTGGGTTTAGTTTGTTCTTTTTCCAGTTCCTTAAGTTATATAGTTAATTTATTGATTTGAGATATTTCTTGTTTCTTTAGTGTAAATGTCTATAGCTATACACTTTCCCATTATCACTGCTTTTACTATGTCCTGTGAACTTTAAGATTTTTATTTAATTTTTTATAGAAGTATAGTTGATTTACAGTATTATATAAGAAATCAATTGTAAATCAAGTGTACAAGGTAGTGGTTAAAAATTTTTATAGATTATATTCCATTTAAAGCTATTATAAAATATTGGCTGTACCCCCTGTGTTGTACAATATATCGTTGTAGTTTATTTTATACATAGTAGTTTGTATGTCTTAATCCCCTATGTCTCTATTGCCCCTCTTCCCTTCCTTCTCTCCACTGATAAAGAACAAGCTTGGGTCCCCCTTCTCCATCAGGCTAGAAGGACGTTGCGGTTGAGCCGCCGAGAAGGAGAACTACCATGTCCACTGCTCTGGCAAAACCTCAAATGCGTGGCCTCCTGGCCAAACGTCTGCGATTTCATATTGTTGGAGCGTTCATGGTCTCCCTGGGGTTTGCAACTTTCTATAAGTTTGCTGTGGCTGAACGAAGAAAGAAGGCATATGCAGATTTCTACAGGAATTATGATTCCATGAAAGATTTTGAGGAGATGAGGAAGGCTGGTATTTTTCAGAGTGCAAAGTGATTTGGAATATAAAGGATTTCTTGGGTTGAGTTCCATGGAAGTTTGTCACTTTCCTGTGTTCCTGAACTATGAAACTATGACTATCTGGGGTGAGAAAGTCTCTCAATAAATAAACAATTAACAAATACTGTGGACAAAGAACAAGCTTGTTCTTCTTTATATAGATGAATCTGTTTCTGTTTTGTTATATTCTTTCATTTGCTTTACTTTCTAGATTCCACATATAAATTCCCCAGGCCAGAATACTGGATTGGGTAGCCTTTCCCTTCTCCAGGGGCTCTTCCCAAGCCAGGGATCAAACCCAGGTCTCCTGCATTGCAGGCGATTCTTTACCAGCTGAACCACAAGGGAAGCCCAAGAATACTGGAGTGGGTAGCCTATCCCTTCTCCAGCGGATCTTCCCAACCCAGGAATTGAACCGGGGTCTCCTGCATTGCAGGTGGATTCTTTACCAACTGAGCTATCAGGGAAGCCCCATATAAGTGGTAATATACAGTATTAGTCTTTCTCAGTGGAGAAGGAAGTGGCAACCTACTCCAGTATTCTTGCCTGGAGAATCCCATGGACAGAGAAGCCTGGTGGGCTGCCATCTATGGGGTCACACAGAGTCGGACATGACTGAAGCGAGTTAGCAGCAGCAGCAGTTTTTCTCAGTGTCACTTATTTCACTAAGCATAATACCTTCCAGGTCCAATCATGTTGTTGGAAATGGCAAGTTTTCATTTTTTATGGCCAAGTAATATTCCATTCATTCATCTGTTAATGAACACGTAGGTTGCTTCCATATTTGGCTACTGAAAGTAAGGATGCTATAAACACTGGGGTGCATGTATCTTTTCAAATTAGTGTTTTTATTTTCTTTGGATATATACCCAGGAAAAGAATTACTGGCAGTTATATTGTTAGTTTTTTGAGGAACTTCCATACTGTTCTCCACAGTGGCAAGATTGATTTACTTTACACCAACAGTGTACAAGGGTTTCCTTTCCTCCATATTTTTGCCAATATTTGTTATTTGTGGTCTTTTTGATGATGGCCATTTTGACAGGTATAAGGTGATACCTCATTTTAAAAAAAATTTTACTGTAGTAGCTTTACAGTGTTGTGTTTAATTTCTGCTGTACATGTGTGTATATATATACATACATATTTTCCATTATGGTTTATCACAGGATATTGCATATAGTTCCCTGTACTGTACAGTAGGATATTGCTGTTTATCCATTATATATACTCCCAATCCTTCCCTCCCTGATTCCCTCCATGGAACAATCACAAATGTGTTCTCTGTAAGTCTGTTTCTGTTTCATAGATATATTCATCTGTGTCACATTCTAAATTCCACATATAAGTGATATCATGTGGTATTTGCCTTTCTATTTCTGACTTACTTTGCTTAGTATGATCATCTCTAGGTCCATCAATGTTGCTGCGAATGTTATTACTTCATTCTTTTTAATGACTGAGTAATATTCCATTGTGTGTGTGTGTGTGTACCACATCTTCTTTACCCATTCATCTGCTGATGGACATTTAGGATGTTTCCATGTCTTGTCTATTGTAAATAGTGCTGCTATGAATATAGGGGTGTATATATCTTTTCAAATGATAGTTTTGTCGGGGTACTGTATATGCCCAGGAATGGGACTGCTAGATCATATGGCAACTCTATTTTTAGTTTTTAAAGAATCTTCATACTGTTTTTGTAGTGGCTGTACCAATTTATATTCCCACCAACAGTATAAAGGGATTCCCATTTCTCCATATCTTCTCCAGCACTTACTATTTATAGAGTTGTAAATAATGGCCATTCTGACTGGTTTGAGGTAGTACCTCATTGTAGTTTTGATTTGCATTTCTCTAATAATTAGTGATAATGAGCATCTTTTCATGCACCTATTGGCCATCTGTATGTCTTTAGAGAAATGTCTATTTACGTCTTCTGCCCATTTTTTGATTGGGTTGTCTGTCTTTCTGTTATTTTACTGTAGGAGCTGTTTGCATATTTTGGAAATTAAGCCCTTGTTGGTTGCATCATTTGCAAATATTTCCTGCCAGTCTGCAGGATGTCTTTTTGTTTTGTTTTATAATTTCCTTTACTGTGCAAAAGCTTATAAGTTTGATTAGGTCCCACCTGTCTATTTTTGCTTTTATTTCTAATGCTTTGGGAGACTGACCTAAGAACACACTGGTAAGATTTATGTCAGAGACTGTTTTGCTTATGTTCTTCTCTAAGAGTTTTACGGTTTTGTGTCTTATATTTAAGTTTTTATGACATTTTGAGTTTATTTTTGTGTATGCTGTGAAGATGTGCTCTAGCTTCATTTTATTGTGATTTTGATTTGCATTTCTCTGATGATTAGCAATGCTGACAATCTTTTCATGTGCTTGTTGGCCATCTGTATGTCTTCTTTAAGAAAAATGTCCTTTCATGACTTCTGTCCATTTTTTAATATGGTTTTTTTTTTTTACATTTAGTTGTATGAGCTAGTTATATATTTTGGATATTAATCCCTTATCAGTTGTATGAATTGCAAAACTTTTCTCCCATTCAATAGGTTGTCTTTTCATTTTGTCAATGGTTTCCATTGCTGTGCAAAAGCTTTTAAGTTTATTAGGTCTTATTTGCTTATTTTTGTTTTTATTTTCTTTGCCTCAGGAGTCAGATCCCCAATATATTGGAATTATGTCAGAGTACCCTGCTTGTTTTCTTCTAGGAGTTTGGTGGTTTTGGGTTTCACATTTAGAACAGGTCTTTAATCCATTTTGAGTTTTTTGCATATTATGTGAAAAAATGCTCTAATTTCATTCTTTAACATGGAGCTGTACAGTTTTCACCACATCACTTATTTAAGAGACTGTTTTTTCACCCTTGAATATCCATGCTTCTTTTATCATAGATTAATTGACCAGAAGTGTGTGGGTTGATTTTTGTTTCATTGAGTTGTGTCTGTTTTTGTAGCAGTGACATAACGTTTTGTTTACTGTAACTGGCAGTTTTGTAGCACATTGTTTGGCCTCACTTGTTTGTAATTTTTGCAGTTTTTTTCTTGTAATTGATTTCTAGTTTCATGGAGTTGTGGCTGGAAAAGATGCTTGATATGATTTCTCAGTAAATTTTCTTAAATTTACTGAGACTTATTTTATGGCCTAGTAGGCAATCTATCATGGAGAATGTTCCATGTTCACTTTAAAAGAATGCTTTTGGATGGATTCTTATAAATATATCTGTTAAGTTCATATGGTCTATGTGTCATTTAAGGCTAGGGTTTCCTTATTGATTTTTTGGTCTGGATGAACTGTCCATTGATGTAAGTGGGATATTAAAGTTTCCAACTATTACTGTGGTATTGTCAATTTCTCCCTATATGTCTTTAATTTTTATTATATTTATTTTAAAATTTTTGGCTGCTCTGGGTCTTCATCGCTGCACAGGGATTTCTCTAGTTGTGATGAATGGGCTTCTCACTGCGGTGCCTTTTTTGTTGTTGTTGTGAAGCATGCGCTCTAGGGTATGTGGGTTTCAGCATTTGTGGCACACAGGCTCAGTGTTGTGGTTCGTGGCCTTAGTTGCTCATGGCATGTGGGATCTTCTCAGACCAGGGATTGAACCTATGTCCTCTGTCCTGGCAGGTGAATTCTTAATCAATGGACCATCAGGGAAGCCCCCCTTTTATGTCTTTTAATATTTGCTTTATGTATTTAGGAGCTATTATGTTTGCTGCATATATACTTACAATTGTTATATCTTCTTGGATTGATCCTTGATCAGTGTAATATTCCTCTGTCTCTTATTACAGTCTGTTTTAAAGTCTATTTTGTTTGATATGAGTATTTCTACCTCATTTATCTTTTGATTTCCATTTGTATGGAAGACCTTTATCCAACTTCTCACTTACAGTCTGTGTGTATTTTTAGATCTGAAGTGAGTTTCTTGTAAACAGTATATATGTGGGTTTTATTTTTGTATCCATTCAGCCACTCTATTGCCATTTTGTCAGTTGATTTAGGCTCTAAGTTTTGAGATGTTGTGTTTTTGTTTTCGTCCCTCTCTTAAGTATTTTCAAAGCTCCCTTGTGATTTATTCCTTAAACCATTTGTTGTTTATGAGTGTTTTGTTTAATTTCCACAAATCTGTGAGTCTTCAGTTTTATTTCTATTGTTGATTTCTTACTTTACACTGTTATGGTCAGAGAAGAGATTCTGTATGATGTCCAGTCTACTGAGACTTAATTAGTGGCCTAACATGTATTCTACCTGGTAAAATGTCACATGTACACTTGAGAAGAATGTGTATTTTGCTTTGGGGTAGAATATTCTGGAGGGGCATTATTCTGCCTACCACAATGGGCCTATTCATTGATAATTCTTTATTCAACAAATATTTTTGAGGACCTATTTTGTGGCAAGCACTTTTATAGGCACTAGGACCCAGTAGTAAAATCTACGTTCTTTTTCTCATAAAGCTTACCTGTTAGTACAGGAGATACAATGAGCAAATAAATACAGTATGTCAGGTGTGCTCAGTGCTGTAAAGGGGAAGCAGATGTGTAGGGAATGAAGATGTAGGGGGTGTGTATCATGCTATTTTATACAGAGTGGTTGGGGAAGTCCTTCCTAAAGTGTTACATAACAGAATTCTACAGGAAGTGAGGAAGGAAACCATGTGGATACCTGGAATAAGGGTGTTTTAGGGAGAGGAGTATCAAGTCCCAAGGCTTGGAGCCAGGAGCATGCATGACATATTCAAGAAATGGCAATAAGGCCAGTGTGGCTATACCTGGTTGAGCAAGCAGAAGAACAATGGTGGAAGAGGTGAGAGAAGAAATAGGAAGATGAGATAGGGGCTTGCAGACCATTGGAAGGACATTATAAGGGTTTCCTTGCAGGAGACAGAAAGTCATTGTAAAGTTTTGAGCAGAGGGGTGAGGTAGTATGACTTTGGCTTAAAAATAATCACTAGAGATAATTGGTTAAAGTTTTTAGAAGAGCCAAGGCAGAAGCAGAGAGGCCAATTATGAGACTGTTTCAATCATCTAAGTGAGAAATCATGGTGGATGAACCAGGATGGTAGCCAGGCATGTGGTAAGAAGTGAGTAGATTCTGAAAATCTTCAGAAAGGAAAGGCAAAATGATGTCCTGATAGACTGAACATAAATATGAGAAAAAGAGGAGTGAAAAATGGCTCAGTGATTTTCATCCTGTCACTGAAAGAATGTGGCAGCTATTTACAGAGACAGGGAAGATAGTGGATAGAGAATGTCTGGGGAGGACAATGAGGAGCTTAGCTGTAAGCATGTTAAATTCAAGGTGCCTATTAGACATATAAGTGAAGATACTGGATTGGAAGTAGGATAAAATGAGCTTTCCAAGGGTGAGGAATTCTGTATATCTCATCCCTAAGGTTTAGAACAGTATCTGACATAGAGTAGCCACTGAGTAGACATTTGTTGAATAAATGAATAAATATACAAGTCTGAATTCAGAGGAGTGATCTGGGCTTGAGATATTTGGGAGTCATCAACAGACAGATGGTATTTAAAGCCAGCTCATCTAGTGAGTGAACATAAATTAGCCTGAGACTTGAGCTGTAGGGTATTCCAACATGTAGAAGTTGGGAAGATGAGAGTAAATCAGCAAAGAAAACTGAAAAACAGAAACCAGTGGGGTAGGAGGAAAAGCAAGGAAGTGTGATGTTCTAGAAGCAAAGTGAAGATAGTTTCAAGGAGAAGGGAGTAATAAATAAAAAAGTTTAATTAAAAATGAGAACTAAGAAAGGTAAAATTTATAGAAATGACTTAAACACTATTTTTAGATTATAAAAACTAACTGCATACATTTAGGATGGGAAGAGGGATAGGGGACTGGAATATAGTTTTCAACAGTAAGTGGGGGAAAAAAGATTTAGCATATAAGTTATATGCCTATTCAAATAAAGAAACAGTCTTGCCTGATTACCAAGGAATATAATTCAATTTTGACTGAGCTAACAGGAGTACAGTATATGCAACAAGAAAGGTTTAACCTGCTACACTGCACTGAACAACCACTCTGGAAGTACTGGTTCTAGCACTGGGTTAAGTACCACGTTCAGGTCACTGATGCATCACAAAGTTCCCAAGGAAAGTGATTTCTGGTGGGAAAAGTATATGAAACAACATAATCTGAGGAAAATTTGAAGGAATTGGGAAATTTATTTCAGAACTGGGGGCTAAAAGGTTATCTTCAAAGTGAAGAGGTATTACACTGTTACTTATGATCCCAGAGGAGAGATGTTACCCAAAAGTAGATACTAAACTTACAGAAAATTTTCTAACAATTAGAACACTCAAAAGTTAAATGGGCTGTTGATGAGGTATTACTTTCTTAACTATTCTGCAATAAGTAGAGGAACACATTCACTGAAGTGGCAGAGGGCTGTGGCATCAAAACTTGGCTGGGCACTGAACAGGATGATGTCTAAGATTCTGTTCAGTTCTGGACTGTTATAACAGATGTGAATCTACATTGAAAATTATAGTCTCCTCCCTCTCCCACACACTATGTTATGTATACGCTACAGGGAGAAAATAACTTGTTTAATGTAGCTCTAATTTGGAGCCCTGTAGAAGGGAATGAGGATGACTTATTGGAGATATGAGAGCAAGAGAAAACTAAAAGTGGAAAAGATACATGTGTAAGCGCTATAAGACTGTCTGGACATTTGGTTAGAGAAGAGGGAAAATATATGGGCAACTAAAGAGTGAGAATATTAGATAGGGGGAGACTGGTTTATACTTGAGAAGAGTTTCATCTGGTTATGAATTTCAATTTCATTCAAACAGGAACTTTTGAGAAGGAAGCCCTTTTGGGAAGAGAAGTGCTAGACAATGAAAACAGATAGGAAGCCATTCCTGCGGTTTGGGATCAACAAACTAAAACACGCTGGAGTAAGAGGAAGACCAGGAGGACACCAACGAGAATGGAAGGTAAAGGGTGAGGCCCCTAAGAAGAAACTCTGGTCCCTGGCAGAGGTCTGAATGGAGGCCCGAGAAAGTTCAAACTAAAATGGTGATGAGCTCAGGACAGTCTTGGGGCAACCAAAGATAAATGGAGAAAGGGCAGGGCGGAGCCCATGAGGTGAGAAGGTGGTAGGCTCTGGATGACAGGCAACAGCATATGGTCTTAGATCTTGGAACTACACGCTAGGGTTGTGCAAGAGTGCTTCTCACGTGGGACAGTTCTGACCTCTCTATCTTCAGTTCTCATAGTGACTGTAAACACAAAAGGGTCCTGTGCTGATTTTGGCTAGTTTAGCTGACATTTTGGGCTTCTCTTATCTTTAGTATTTGGCAGTTAGGCTGAAGGAGCTCTGTCAGAGGCTCTGTCTGCTGTGTTGCCAAAAGAAAGCAATTACTTCTTCTGGGTGAGTAACTGGGAGGGGACAATGTCATATCTGGGTTGCACGATGTGGTACCCTCCTAACCAATCTTTCCTGCTTCCACTCTCTCCCCTATAATTCTTTCTACACAGAATAAAATCCATTACTTTTAAAATAATCAGATCATGCTGTTCTCCTGCTTAAAATCCTCCAGTGGTTTCCTACCACACTTGGAATAAAAGCCAAACTTTCACCCTCTGTTCTCATCTCTTGGCCCTTACTTTCTGACTTCATCTCCTAGCACATTCTTGCTCATCACATTCCAGCACACTGCCTTCTCTGCTTCTGGTACACACCCACTTCAGATGTTTGGGAGTCATCAACTTCCTGTTCTGTTCAACTGGAATACTCTTCCCTTCAGTCTCTATAGAGTAGGCTTAGCTCCTCTATTTGCTTAGCTTCAGTATCACCTTCCCAGAGAAGCCTCCCCTGACCACTCTGTCTACCCAAGTCACTCTGCTGTATTACTCTGCCTTATTTTCTTGTATCACTATCACTAGCTGAAATTATCTTATTCATTTACTGGTTTGTCATCTTTTTCTCCTGTTAGACTGCAAGCTCCATGGAGTTTATGTTCACCACTGGATCCCTAATACCTTGACTGGCACATAAATGGTAAGTAAATAGCAACTAACAAATGTCTGGCACATAAATGGTGAGTAAATAGCAATTAATAAAGATTTGCTAAAGCAATGGAAGAGAGACAGAGACAGAGAGAAGGAGAGAACTGGTTTCAGTAAGGTATACCGAAGGCATGAAGGCCTTGGATGTCTCCTTCTCACCTTAGGGGGAGAAGAGCGTGAGACATGGGCAACTCTTCTTTATATGTTAAGAGTGGGTACAGGAAATGGAGCCCTGGCACAGGTCCTTAGTACACACTGGTATTTGCTAACACTGCCAGTCATGGCTATTTCCCAGTTTCTTATTTTGTTTCTAGCCCAGGTGCTAGGTGCCTAAAGGGGAGCTGCTAGGATATTTAGCCTCTCTCCTTAAGGAAATCTTTTCATTTGAAGACATACTCAGGACAAAGATCTAGTGAATTAGAAGTAGACAGATATCAAGTCATAGGTATAAATAGTAGGGGCCATCTCACACTTCTGAAGCAAGTATTTTTTTATTTTTATTTAATTAGATAGGGTAGGACTGGATTCTGAAAGAAAGAAGTTAAAAATAATAAAGGTTTGGGGTCGTAAAATCTGTTCATATGACTAGAATCATGAGAAGCATAAGGTAATCAGGAGGAAAAAAAGCCAACTTTGGATGAAAGCCAATGAGCTTAGAATCTGACATATTAAATATCAGTTCCTGGAAGAAATTGCAAGTAGGAATTCCAAGAGGAAATGTCTATCAGGACCTTGTTTATGAATACAGTTTATGTCTTAATTTTACTTGCTTCTGGATTAATTTACTTTTCCCTATTATCTTTTATTATAATTATTTCATTTTTTTTAAAAATAAAAAGACACACATACTCTGTAACCCAACTCAGATCTTTTTGGAGCAGAGTGGGGTATAATAAATATATATATAAAAGCTACCTTGGGCAGTTCAGGCTGACAGATATTTTAGTCCCTGTCTGCCCCATTCTTTGTCCCACTCTTTGAAGAAGAATTAGCAAATTCATGTTCATAATGTGAGGAAACAGACACTGAGAAGCTAAAGAATCTGTCACTTGTCACAAAGCTAGGAGAGCAGGACCAGCACTCATATTTCTCCGACTCCCAAACCCATGCTCTTCAACACAACTTTATAAAAGGATTTTCCTCTTGAGATCCTGACCGCCAGAGTCCTAGAATCAGTGTGGGTTCAGCTGCAAGTGTACCCCAGACAGATTTTGCTATGCTAAGTCTGGTGAGCCTGCATACACACTGACAGACTTCCTTCATCACATCCTATCCCCTCTGGGAGTCGTAGCCGGAGAAGGCTGCCCCTAAATGCTAGCCCTGTGGGTCAGGCCCAGACAGCCCATTTTTTCTGGGATAGTGCCTAGCACACAGTAGACACACAGCGTGAATCACAGCAATGAAGCGATAATCCTTCTGCCCTTACAAGTCAACTACAGCTTTATTACCAGCTGGGACAGATCTCTTAGAAATCTCTCTACAAACATTTGCTTAATTGTGAATACAGAGACAGTCCAGACATTCCTGTATTCTTCTCACTTTCCAAACCTGAAGGATGAGGACAGTCACTCTTCCTTATAAGTCTAGAGGCTGTAATGACCCCCTGGACAGTGTGAGGATTGCTGGGAGATAACTCATGAAGTGCCCTTCATCTGGGGCACGTAAATGGTGTTCAACAAATGTTATTTCCTTTAGTTCCACTTGCTTAATCCTATTGCAGTTACTTCATTTCCCATCTCCCAATACGAACAAGCCTTTTTTTTCTGAGGGCAGTGGCTAAAGATACCAAGAGAGGGGTGATAATAGCAAGCATGAGAGTGCAAAGAGGAAAGAATACAGATGAGAACAGGATACTGGGAAAACATTGATCTCTAGGGTAGGCCGGAATGTGGCAGACTGTATTTTTCAAACATGGCCACAGCAGTATTTCTGGTATCATATGCTCTTCTAGAAACTATATTCACCACAAAGAGATGAAGTCTATTTCTCTTCCCTTTGAAGCTGGGTGGGACTCTGTTCCTGCTTTGCTGAAGAGAATTCAGTGGTGGGATACAGCATGACCCCTGACCTAGGTCATAAAACATGACATGGTTTCTACTTGGCTCTCTCCTTTGTCAGGGTGCTCCTCCGTCGAACTTGTCACCATGCTGTGAGGAAGCCCAAGTTAGCCTGTGCAGAGAGACCAAATGGAAAGGTCCCCAACAAACAGTGAGCATGAGAGTGCAGAGAAGAAAGGATGCAGGTGAGAACAGATATGTGTGACAAGTACAAAGATGATTCCAACCTCCAGCCTTCAGGTCTTCCAACTGAAGCCCAGACACTGTGAAACAAAGAAAGCCATTCTCCCTGTGTCTGATGGAATTCCTGACACACAGAATTTGTGAGATGAATAGACTGTCGTCTCATGTGAGTAAGTTTTGGGGTAATCTGTTACATAGCCACAGTAACTGGAACAAGAAGAAAGCAAAGGAGAGTGTGTGGCAGGGTGAGATGGGAGAAGAGTGGGGTTAGAATGGTCTGAGCGCTCCCGAGTAGTAAGCAAGACTAGTACTAGCGGGCAGCGTTGGGGGGGCGAATTGCAGCTTGGTATAAGGAGAAGCTTTCACAGCATTAAAACCGATCAAGGACTGCAGAGGCTCCCCCAGTTCCCTGTCAATGAAGATGCTCGAATATAAACTGAGGAAGGTTATTGAAGAGATACAGATTTGAACCAAAGAATGGGTTCTTTGGTAAGGTTCCTTCTGATGGTAAGGTTCCTTCCAGTCAGTGGAACGTGACAGCAGGTTAGATCTGGGTTACAAGGAAGACAGATGAGACAGAGGTGACATCTGGAGTCTGATGCCTGGGACACCGGTGATACCATACTTAAAAAGAGAAACTATGAGGGGATTGATAAAGATTCTTCTTTTCCATTCCTTTTGTCTCTTGCCCAGATGAGTGTTAATGGTCTTTCCCACTTTCTGTACCCTCTCCCATACATTTTCACATGATAACTTCCAAATGTGGTCCTTAGTATATCACTGCCCTAATTAAAGGCTTTTAAAAAATATTTATTTATTTACTTGGCGGCATGTGGGATTTTTAGCTGTAGCACGTGAACTCTTGTGTTCTGTTGTGTTAGTCGCTCAGTTGTGTCTGATTTTTTGTGACCCCATGCACTGTAGCCCGCCAGGTTCCTCTGTCTGTGGGATTCTCCAAGGCAAGAATACCAGAGTGGGGTTGCCATTCTCCAGGGGAGATCCTTCTCCAGGGGATCTTCCCAACCCAGGGATCGAACCCAGGTCTCCCACATTGTGGGCAGATTCTTTACTGACTGAGCTACTAGGGAAGTCCTAGTTGTAAACTCTTAGTTGTGGCATATGGGATCTATTAATAGTTTCCTGACCAGGGATCAAACTTTGGCCCCCTGCATTGGGAATGTGGAGTCTTGATCCTGATCAAAGGATTTTAATGACACCACTGTCACCACCACATTCAGCAGGTCATTTTATATTTCACACAGTATTTTTATATTTATTATCTTACTTGAACATCGTAACAGTCTGCGAAGTACTAAAATCACCACTACAGACATCTAAAAATCCAGCTAAAGCACGTACTCTGTTTGTTCGTCATATTTTTTTTGCTTTGATGTTTTTGCTTATGCTATTTTCTTTGTCTATGTTTTTCTCAACTCTACATGTTCCAACCCTTTTATCTTTCAAGGCCCAGATTAAATTTTTGTTGCTCTAGAAAACAGCTGATTCCTGCAACTAAGAGTGGTCTCTCCCTCCTCTGAACTCTGTCAATGATGACATGATAATCCAATATTTATCAAGCAATTACTATGTGCCAAGCAGCATGCTGAGTGCTTTCTCTATGTTATCATCTATCTTCTGTATTGCTCTCTACCTTATACCACGGATATCTGTATACACCTCTTCTTTACTAGCTTACCGGCTCCTTGAGGATATGATCAATGTCTGAGTCATTTTTGTTTTCTCCCAAGTCTAGCACAGGGCCTGGCACAGAGCAAGCACTATATAAATATTTGTCTAATGAATGAATGAATAATTCAGGCAGGCAGAGTTAAAGTTTACCTTTGCTCGAACAAATGGTTTTCAAGCACCCTTAAACACTTGAGAAGCACTCATTTATATCCACATAATTAATGGGCTAAATTACGAATCATTCTTATCTTTTTAAGACCCACGTTTCTAGGGACCTTGGCTAGAGTCTATTTTGTCAGTGTTGTTTACAGATGTAAAAGTGGAAAACAACAAATACACATATTAACAGACTTCTTTTTGTGCAAAAATATTGTAGAATTCAGAACAGTATTTTCCAACCAATCAGAATTAGCTAGTTTTTACAAGTTTCTCTCTTTCATCTGTGCAGTCATAAAGACTGTAAACTCTTTCACTTTGAATCCCACTACTTCTTGGCCCACCTGCTATACTACTTTGCATAGTTATGAATTTAGAAATGATTGCTGACTAAGTGAAAGATCTGTGTTGGTTGCAACGTGTAATTACTCATTATGGTTCTGATCCCATTAGTTCAGCAAAGGAGCCAGCACCTTAAGGGCACTGCAGGGAGCCTCAGCCAATTATGGCAGTTGAGTCATTGCCCCAAGATTTGAAAACTATCCTCTTTTCTTTACTTCTTATAGGCCCAAGATTTGAAAACTATCCTCTTTTCTTTACTTCTTATAGGCCCAAGAATGGAAAACTGACAACAGTAAAGGCTAAACAGGCATTGCGAAAAGTTGTATTACAGATTGTTGAAGTTTGTTGCAGTGATCAAGAATTATAGCTGGTGAAAAATTCCCATATTAAAATTCTGACATATTCCTAATATAAAATCAATCCTTTTCACCTGAAGATTGCAATTTTAATTTTTACTAAAGAAACACAAGTTATTGTCTAAAACCAAGCCTGGTACAAAAATAATCAGTTAGTGCTTCCCCTACCCACACCAAAGCAGAGACTAACAGAGTACATTCTGACACCTAAATTGTCTTTCACAAAACCTAGGAGAAAATTAGAAGATTAAGGGCACAATAGGAGGGGAGAGCAAAGGCAGACCTGCTATAATCACCACCACAAAGGCCAGCCACTGGCAGACTGCAGAGTGTTTACTCAAAGCCCTGTGCAATCCATCAGTGTCCCTAATTATCTCAGGTCTGCCAGTTCACAAGAGGCAATTTCTGAAGGCTTCTCTGGCTCCCCTTTGTCTCTTATTCCTGTTGGTCACAAAAGGGCTTTGAGGACAAGCCTTGCTCGACACTCTGGCTCTGGCTGGCTTCTCTACGCAGCCCAAACAAGAATTATGTGAATTACTCCAATAGAACAACCACCAAGCTACCTTTCTCCCCAGGCATGGCTATGACCTTGTGCCGAAACCCTGCTGAAGTGCTTTCAACAGGCCACTGTAGTTGACAATTCAGAAATACGATTCTATGAAGATGTGGAAGTAGTACAAAATGGTCTGTAACTATTAGAGGTAAACAAATCAGAAGAGATAGGAAAACTCGCTGTGTTCCTGTAGCTTGGCAGTGCTCAGGAAATGCTGGAAGACAGAAAGACAAGAGGAAGAAAAGCGGTGAGGGACCATTCTTCTCTCTGTCTCAGAAGCACATTATACTGATACTGCTAAGAATTTCTTAGGTAAATTGAGCCAGGGAACTACCTGGACCTGCTTTCATAAGAAGGCCTACTAAAAGAAATCTGCTGAGTAACTGAGGTTGGGGAAGGAAATTATACTGGGAAAAAACAGATTAAGAATTCTTAAAAACTACTAGAAACATCATTTTGCTGCAAAGGTCCATATAGTCATAGCTATAGTTTTTCCAGTAGTCATGTATGGATGTGGGAGTTGGACCCTAAAGAAGGTTGAGTGCCAAAGAATTGATGCTTTCAAACTGTGGTGCTGGAGAAGACTCTTGAGAGTCCCTTGGACAGCAAGGAGATCAAACTAGTCAATCCTACAGGAAATAAACCTGGAATTTCAGTGGAAGAACTGGTGCTGAAGCTGAAGCTTCAATACTTTGACCACCTGATGCGAAGAGCTGATTCACTGGAAAAGTCCCTGATGCTGGGAAAGATTTAAGGCAAAAAAAGAAGGGGGTGACAGAGGATGAAATGGTTGGATGGTGTCACTGACTCAATGGACATGAGTTTGAGCAAACTCAGGGAGATAGTGAAGGACAGGGAAGCCTAGCGTGCTGCAGTTCATGGGGTTGCAGAGTCAGACATGACTTAGTGACTGAACAACAACAACAAACTACTAAGGGTTAATCACTGACTTATTTAAAATCCAGTTGAATATGTACATATAAATAATTATACTTCATTTTATGAGCATACACACAACACACATGCCAAGTTGCATCAGTTGTGTTGGACTCTTTGCGACCCCATGGACTATAGTCTGCCAAGCTCCTCTGTCCATGGGATTTTTCAGGCAAGAATACTGGAATGGGTTGCCATGCCCTCCCCTTCAGGGGATCTTCCTGACCCAGGGGTTGAACCCTCATCTCCTGTGTCTCCTGCATTGGCAGGCAGGTTCTTCACCTCTAGTGTCACCTGGGAAGCCCATACACACACAGACACAAACATATGGACTATCATTTTATATATAAACTTCAAACACACACATCTACATGCACACATGCACACACACTCATACTCTGGTCTGCTTGGATAATCCTAGGCATGTCTAGAATCATGGAACATGGTGGTGTATATCCTATAATTTGGAGAACATCTCATCTACTGCTCAAAAATTTCATCAGAAACCTGCAAGTCATTCTGGATTCCTCATTTCCTTTTATCCTCCCATATTATCAAGCTCTATGTCATCTCACCTACATTTATTCGGTGTCCTCACTGTATCTGTTCCTCTCTGTTTTCACTGTCTCCACAGGTCCTCAACATTTAAAAAGCCTACTCCTAAGGAACTATGGTGTTGCAGAAGACTCTTTAGAGTCCCTTGGACTGCAAGGAGATCCAACCAGTCCATCCTAAAGGAGATCATTCCTGGGTGTTCATTGGAAGGACTGATGCTGAAGCTGAAACTCCAATACTTTGGCCACCTCATGCGAAGAGTTGACTCATTGGAAAAGACCCTGATGCTGGGAGGGATTGGGGGCAGGAGGAGAAGGGGATGACAGAGGATGAGATGGCTGGATGGCATCACCGACTCGATGGGCATGAGTCTGAGTAAACTCTGGGAGTTTGTGATGGACAGGGAGGCCCGGCATGCTGCGATTCATGGGGGTGCAAAGAGTCGGACATGACTGAGTGACTGAACTGAACTGAACTGAAGGTGAGGGTGGGATGATTTGAGAGAATAGCATTGAAACATGTATCTATCATATGTGAAACATATGATCATATGTGAAACAGATCGCCAGTCCAGGTTCGATGCATGAGACAGGGAGCTCAGGGCTGGTGCACTGGGATGACCCTGAAGGATGGGATGGGGAGGGAGGTGGGAAGGGTTTCAGGATGGGGAACACATGTACACCCATGGCTGATTCATGTCAATGTATGGCAAAAACCACTACAATATTGTAAATTAATTAGCATTCAATTAAAATAAATAAAAAGAAAAAAGCCTACTCCTTCTAGTGGGCTCAAGCCTACTAGACTCAAGCCATTCCAGCTGTTTCTATACTTTTTAGGAGTGATCATCCTATACCGGAAATGTGAACGTTTATGGAGCTCACTGAATGTCAAAGCTCCTGCCTCCCTTCACAGTCACCCTATTATAAACCACATCAAACTGAACATGAGACAATGTCCTCTATATCCATAACTCTCAGTTTGGGCTGTCCCCCAAACAGACCCTGAAACAAAGATACGGTTGTGTGATGTTTACCTGGGAGGAAGTAGAGAAGGAAAGACAGCAGGGAGAAAAGTCAATCAAGTGTGTGTTAATGAACAGGTTACCACTCTCCAAGGGGTCCTTTGGAGAGACTGTAAGGAACATACTTCAGGACTGTCCCATTGAGGGTTAGTGCAGCCGGGATGTTATCCACCAATTTACTGTTGGAGAGTGACTGCTGGGTGTTAATTCTCCTGCAACTTCTAGCAAACAGCTACTTGTCCAGAGAATATCCCCAGGTAGTGAAATACAGAAAGTCACTGGCAGGTGACCACCTAATAGGCCTCAGGTGCCAATAACACCTGCTATATCACGCAGTACCCTTATGCCCTTTCTCCCAAATGAGTTCTTTACTCCGCTTGTCTTCTGGATCCTTTACGATTTAGGTCACTGAAGCCCTTCTTGACCTCCTCTGGAAGTGCTTTATTTCCTTTTCTGTGCACCCTCTCTTCTGCTGCAGCTATTACATTGTAGCTATTAATTCACAAGTCTGACCCTCTGACAGACTCTGGGCTCCCTGGGGAGCTTCAGTACTTAGCTTGGAGTCTGGCCCAGGGCAGATGTTCAGTCAATGTCTACTAGACAAGGACATGGTTGTGTGTGTTAGAAAGAAGAGGACGGTGTCCTCCATATATGTAATTGACAAAGTCTTCAAAGAAACAAAATGTATGCTCCCATATTCTAAATAGTTTAATAGTTTATACTATGTGTGTAAGAGGGAACACCAGGGGAGGAACCTTGAGTCCTAATTCAAATTATTTTGGCTCAGCTGCTTTCCCTATGAGTGGCTATGAATGACCTTTAAGCTTCTTTCAAGTCCCACAGATTGCAAGTGACTGAATCCATGTGTTAAGGGAACGCTGATGCCCACAAACTACACAACAACCATATGTGGAAATGTTTATGTGTGTGATATTCATTTGGATTCAAGGGAAGAGTACAGAGGACAAAGACTTGAGATGCTGGCAGGTTATAATGGCATGTACATGAAAGATCCAGTGTTGCAAGGGTCTTCTGGGTGAGAGGATCCCTCCCAGGGAGTGGCCAGGCTACTGCACAGAGTGAGTTGGGCAGCATGGTGGCCTCTAAATTGGCAGGGGCCAATGCCCTGGGTGGAACCCGTTACTGTTGCTACCAGAACTTACCTAGGTCACAGACCTACAAATAGCCCCTTCCTGAGTTCTCATCAAATCCCTGGAAGGTAGCCTCTGGCTACATTTCTAGAGGGAACAGACTAAGTGTAATAGTGACTAAAGGCCATGCTTGACTTCTTTGATACTCAGACAGTCTTAATCTTCCTAGAAATGTGACTGGGGCTGGAGGGACTCGGTAAGAATAAAGACTAGGTGGCTATCAAGGTCCTGTGTAGAACAGACCAACAAATGTTGAGGAAGTTAATTTCTGAAAACAAATTCTCTTTTAAAATATTTAGAAAAGAGACATTAGCACTGTGGTACATTGAATATGGCTGGACAAGATTTCTTTAAGTAATCAGATTTAATTAGCTTCAAATAGTTTCTTTCTTGATAAATCCCTACATATACATATATATATGCATACACACAGATATATGGGCTTCTCTGGTAGCTCAGCTGGAGACCCTGGTTTGATCCTTGGGTAGGGAAGATCCCCTGGAGAAAGGATAGGCTATTCACTCCAGTATTCTTGGGCTTCCCTGGTGGCTCAGAGGGTAAAGAATCTGCCTGCAATGCGGGAGGCCTGGGTTCGATTCCTGGGAGGGAAGATTCCCCTGGAGGAAGGCATGGTAACCTACTCCAGTATTCTTGTCTAGAGAATCCCTATGGACAAAGAGGAGCATGGCGGGCTACAGCCCATGGGGTCACAAAGAGTCAGACACGACTGAGCAACTAAGCACTGCACAGCATATATATATATATATAATTGGCATGCAGTGCTGTTTAGACTTTAATTGTAAGCAAATTATTTTACTGAATATCCTCAATATGTCTGAGGAATATGTCATATTCCTGTCAGAAACACTGAGTCACTATTGCAAACGATTCTGAACTTGGTAGGGAGGGAGAGGAAAGAACACGAGGTGGTTACTGTCTCTCTTAGAAAATTACTGCTTTTGAGGACAGTCCACAGGATGGGGTGGGGAGTTTAGAGAGCCAACCAGGCTACTAGTAGTTCCTGATACACTGGCTATAATCATGGCCACGGGGCACGAGTGACTTCATGGAGTTATTGTTTTTGGATGGCTCTTCTCTTATTCATAGAGATACCTTGGAAGAAGGAACAAAGGGGAAAATAAAGAACCCAGCAGGCTGTAACTGAAAGCAAGTGATGGTCAGGGCACTGTGAGGCTGTGCCATGTTATGCTGAGGATCTGACTTGATTGGTCGAGGCTTTGTTACTGACCTCCTGACTCAAGGAAAATCACTTGATTCCCTGGATCTCAGTGGAAGAGGGACTGGATGGTCTCTTACAGAAATTATAGATAAGTTAACGACACCAACAAGAAAAAGAGGCTCTGATAGGAGCTTGTAGCCAGGGAAAAATGAGAAACATTAGACAAGTCTCAGTACGGGAAGCCAGTAAGGACAGACGTAGCACAATCAGGAAAAGAGGCCAAGATGACCATGTACATCCCTATGAAACGACTCCAGAATGAGCAAAGTCCAAGAGATGTTTCAAAAGTTGAGTCCAGACTGACATCGAGTAGAGGCCTTACCTTCCGGTGACAGCAAAGCAAAGCGTGCACATTCCCTGTAAGAGTCCTGCAGCATGCTGCAGAAACGTCGCCATCTTGGGATTCTCATCCACCGGGCCTTGCACCGAGAGGAAGCAGCCACAAAGCTTGTCGATCAGACCGATGTTCACCACGTAGCTAGATGTGGGGACAAATACGTGTTACCAATGTGCCTAACCTGGTAACATCTTTCCCTTCAAAAAGTGAAAGTGAAAGTTGCTCAGTCACGTCCGACTCTGGGACCCCATGGATGGTAGCCTCCCAGGCTCCTCTGTCCATGGAATTCTCCAGGCCAGAACACTGGAGTGAGTGGCCATTCCCCTCTCCAGGCATCTTCCCAACCCAGGGATCTCGCATTGCAGGCAGGTTCTTTACTGGCTGAGCCACCAGGGAAGCCCTCACCTTCAAAGAGAAACCTTAATAAACACAGGCTTAGGCCTCTCTGACAAGTAAAGACAACATAGGTTTGAGTACAATATCTTAAGCAACTATCTCCTTAGATTTATCCCTGAATAATCAGTTATTTCTATGAATGGTTCTGTTTACTTCTGTTGGCTACTCTAATGCTATTTTCTTCAAGAAAGTGATTATCTGATTATTCTCGCCAGTCTAGAGTCTGACAATAACTGAAAAGATTTATAAGGATCTCCATACTCTTTAAAAGGAATACTTTTTAAAGTACTAGGAGCTAAATTCACTAGAATGCAAGGATTCAGGATGATGCTACCCAGGCACTCTTGTTATAACCTAAACTTCCAATGCCACTGTAGATTCTCTACTTTTTAAAACCTTATCACCATTAAGAGTATAACAAGCAGCAAGAATCCAACTGCCCTCTTTTATGAAAAGTACCAGTTCTGAGAGCTGACAGTATCACTTCAGAAGTTACTCTCATCTTTTCAGTCTATTAAACAGTTGTCTAGAACTGTTTATTAACCCAGATCAACAAAAGTAGCTCTCAGTCCACAAAGCAGAAATAATTGAAAATATTTGAAGACTATAAAGTACCTTGTAGATAAATCAGCCTTAGCTTAGAGATTCTATACCAATTCAATGCTACTGCACTCACATATATGAAAAGTGAAGGACTCTGAATATAGCAGTTCTGAAAATCAACACATCTTTCAGGGATATGTGCAAAGGAACTGATGCTTCTGCTTGTAACTGCACTAAAATCCCTATCACTGTTCATTTACTAATACACTTCTTTTGTAAAAGGAAGGAGAATCTGATGAATAATAATAATCATGTTGGTAGACTCTTTTAAGTTTACTATTTACAAGGTATAAAATAATGTTCCCTTTCTCTTTTTAAGTTAGGAAATATATTCATCTGGTTACTGAGCATCTCCCAGTTTTAAAATTGGGAAATATGAAATGATGACCACCAGCCCTATTATCTTATAATAAAGGAAGATGACATATTGACACATTGAACCCTAGTCCCACAAGTTACTGGATGACCTTGGGCAAATTACCTTCTTAGTCTGTTTTCTTTTTGATACAACAGTGTTAGTAGAAGGTTCTTGTGATAAGTGACTGATAAGCTAATACATGCAAAGAACTTCATATATTTTATTATTAGTTTTATTGTTACTAGTAGTAATAATGGCAGTATTTTAAAAATAGATGCATGCAAACTTACTAGTCATAAATACAATAAAAAATTAACACAACACAAAATACCATTTCACAAATATTAGACTGATAAAAATCACTAAGTATGTTAACATAAAACACTGATAAAGATATGAGAAAATGGGACTCCTATCCTTTACCAATGGGAAGTGTACTCTTTGAAGAACAATTTGATGTTACTTGGTAAAGTTGAACATGGATTTATAATAGGATTCAAAATTCTTACTGTAGGCATATGCACTTGAGAAACTCGTGTATAGGTACAAAAGAAGTTTCTACAAGGATATTCACTGTATCATTGCTTGAAATAGTGAAAAAATAGAAACTACTGTCCTCAAATAGGTGTACAAACTGGGAATTTATTCATTTAAAAAATGTGTAGAGCAGTTAAAATGAATTAATCAGAATTATATGAATCAACATAAATAAATCTCAACATGTGAAAATAGAAATTGAAAGAATTGTATGATAGTATTTATGTAAATCTTAAATACATACAAAACAGAAATGTTTATGGATATTTATTATATGAATATATAGAAATATATATATATACTAGACACATATATATTACACATACATATATAAAAATAATATAAAAAGATGCATGGGAACTATATACACATACTCTAACTCTCACTCGAGGGATAAATCACTGTGTAAGGGAAAGGAATGTAGATGGAGAGTTAGCTGTACCTGCAACATTTGGTTTCTTACCAATATGAAAAAATATCTAAGACAATATGGAAAAATGTTATGTTACTGAAAAATGATGTCAAGTTGGTACATAGGCATTGATAATTTTGTAAGGTGTAGGTTGGTACACTACATAAACTCATAGAAAATTTAAATATTTTTGAAGGGAATAATGACAAACTGAAAGAGCATTTGAAACCTGTAAGATAAGGTTAATGCTTTATTCTTCAGGCTTATTGAGATATAGTTAATATACACATCATTTAAGGTATACAATGTGATGATTTGTGTATTGATTACAAAATGTTACTATTTTCTAGTTTCACATCACTATATCAAGTATCAGAGAAGATACTTGATATAATTTCTATGTTTTTGGATTGTTGAGATTTCTTTTGTGGCATAACATAGGATTCATCCTTGAAAATGTTCCATGTGTGTTTGAGAGTAATATATATTTTGCTGCTGTTGGATGGAGTACTCTATATATGTCTGTTAGGTCCTTTTGGCCTAAGTGCTGTTTAAATCTGCTGTTTCCTTATCGATTTCCTGTCTGGAAGATCTATCTATTATTGTTGGGTGTTTCTTGTTGCTGTTTGGTTGCTAAGTCATGTCTGACTCTTTTGCAGCCTCATGGACTGTAGCCTGCCTGGCTCCTTGTCCATGGGATTTCCCAGGCAAGAATATTGGAGTGGGTTGTCATTTCCTTCTCGAGGAATTTATTGTTGAGAGTGGGGTATTAACATCCCCATGTATTACTGTATTGTTGTTCTCCATTTAGTTCTGTTAGTATCAGTTTTACATATTTAGGGGCTGGATGCATAAATAATTACTGTCATATCTTTGGTGGATTGACCCCTCTATCATTATATAATGATCTTCTTTGTCTCTTTTAACCATTTTTAGCCTAAAATTTATTTTTGTTGATATAAATATAGCTACCCTTCCTTCCTTCTTGTTACCATTTCTTTGAAATATGTACACCCTTTGCTCTTAGTCTTTGTGTCTTTAAAGCTAAAATGAGTCTGTTACAGTCAGTATGTTGTTGGGTGTTGTTTTTATCCTTCAGCCACTCTGTGTCTTTTGACTGGAGAATTTAATCCATTTACCCTTAAAGTAATTACTGGCCGCTAAGGACTTACTATTGATATTTCACTAATTATTTTCTGTTTTTTAGCTCCCTTGACCTGCGTTCCCTCTCTTGCTGTCTTCTTTTGAGACCTGATGACTTTTTGGGACAGTATGCTTTGACTTCTTTATTCTAAGTGTATGTACTATAGGTTTTTCTTTGGGAAATATATTTATTGGATTCTGTTTTTTTAATTAGTTAATTTTAATTGGAGAATAATTACTTTACAGTATTGTGGTGGTTTTTGCCATATATTGACATGAATCAGCCACGGGTGCATATGTGTACCCCCATCCTGAACCCCACTCCCACATCCTTCCCCACCCCCTTCCTCTGGCTTGTCCCAGAGCACTGACTTTGAGTGCCCTGTTTCATGCATCAAATTTGCACCGGTCATCTATTTTACATATAGTAAGGCACATGTTTCAATGCTATTGTCTCCTATCATCCTACCCTCACCTTCTCCCACGTCGCCCAAAAGTCTGCTCTCTACACCTGTGTCTCTCTTGCTGCCTTGGAAGTGACACATGTACCCAGTGTTCACTGCCACACTGTTTACAATAGCCAGGACATGGAAGCAACCTAGATGTCCACTGGCCGATGAACGGATAAGGAAGTTGTGGTGCATATTGCATTCTGTTTTAGGTTGATAAGTTTGACAGCATACAGAAAATTTATGCAGTTGTCCCCTCATTATCTGTGGGGGATTGGTCCCAGGACCTGCTGTGGATACCAAAATTCACAGATGCTCAAGTCCCATCATTGGCACTCCATATCCTTGGTTCTGCACCTGCAGACTCAACCAACTACAGATTGTGTAGTACTATAGAAGTATTTATTTAAAAAAAAACTTGCATCTAAGTAGACATGCACATTTCAGACCCGTGTTGTTTAAAAGTCAACTGTACTTTTATTTCTCCTTCCTCATATTTCAGGTTATTCATGTTACAGTTCACATATTTTTATAGTGTTCATACAATAACAAATTTCTGTGGTTATGGTTGTATCTACTACATTTGATTTTTAACTTTCAAACTAGCTTGTAAGTGAATTTTATGTATCACCATTATAATACCAGAGATTTGATTTTGACTATATGGTTAGCATTACCAGTGAGTATTACACATCCATATGTTTTCATCTTATTAATTATTACCTTTTTCTTTAAACCTGAAGAATGCCCTATAGTATTTCTTGTAAGGGGGGTCTAGTGGTGATGAACTTCATCTGCTTTTTTTGTTTGGGAAAGTCTATTTCTCCTTCATTCCTGAAGGACAGCATTGCTGAGTACAGCATTCTTGGTTGGCAGTTTTTTCTTCAATATTCTGAAAGACTGTGCCATAGGCTGGGCTTCTTGATCAGGCTGCTGGCTGTGCTCTGATATTGAGCAAGACTGCTAGCTGGCCTCTCTGGTTGGGAGCGGTCTCCTGTTGTATCTCACAGATGGGTGGGTCTAGAAACTGTCTCTCTGGTTGAGAAGAATTTTGTCTGGGCTCCATTACAGGGTGGGGCTGCAGGCTATGCTCTGCAGTTGAGTGGGACCATAGCTGGGTTCTGAGGTTTCCCAAGGTTACTGTTCAGTCTTCCTGGTTATGTGGGGTCAGAGGCTGAGCTCAACAGTTGGACATGGCTGCTGGCTTGACTCCCTGTCTGAACAGGGCTGTAGTTTGGATTTTGTAGCTCCCTAGGTTCCATAGCTGACCTTCCTGGATGGTCAGAAATGAAGGCAATGCTGAGCAAGAGGGCACGGATGATGACCTGCTTTCCTGCCCAGGTTGCATGGTAAAATAAGCTCTATAGCTGGTACAGCCTGGGGACCCTAAGCAGCAGAACTGCCAACTGAATTTCCTGACCAGATGGGGCTACAGCTCAACTTCATATAAGGGCCGAGCTGCTGCCTGGGATCTCTGCTTAGGCACCATAGTAGCCAGGAGCACAGTCCCACAAGATCTGAGTGCTGAAGCACCACATTCCCCCTTTCTATTTGCTCCCCAGTGGCCAGGCCCTGCAGATTCCCCCAGTAATCTCTTTTAGGTGAGACCAAAGTGGAAGTGTCCCACAATGCTGGGGGAGCTAGATGTCCATTTGGGCTCCTTCTTAGTACTGGAGAAACCACAGGCTTGGGTGGGAGTGGTCTTGTGCTGGCCTGTGGGAGCACTTCTAGGTCTCTGAAGTCCAGAGGGGGATGCTTCAGTCTTACTGGGAGTGGTCTTGTGGCCAGTGTGTAGCTGCTCCTCTTACCCTTCTAATGTGGTACTTCTTGGTCTCTGAGGTCCAGTGGGAGATGTTTCAGGCTTACCCACTTTCTTCATTCTGAGTTTTCACAGTGGTTCTTGTCTATAGATAGTTACTATCTGGGCTTCTAGTGAGACCATCTGTTTGATGGCACAGTAAGTTCACAAGCAATGAATGAAGACCTTGTAAGCAGAGCATTTACTACAGGGAATCAACACTGACCCTGACAAATAGGAGTATCATCTACAGCACTGGAATCCATTTCATAGTACAAGATGGTTGGCTGTTCTTTAGTATATTCCACCCATATCTCAGAAAAGTTCTGGAGGCCAAAAAAAGCCAAGATTAAGGTGCCAGCAGGGTTGGATTCCTCTGCAGCTGCTCATTTTGGCTTCCAGATGACTGTCTTCTTGCTACCTCTTCATATGGTTGTTCCTCTATGCAGGTGCCTAATGATTTTATCATCTACCAAGAGCTTTTACAACTAAAAAAGTCAATACCTCCAATAGGAAAATGGGCAAAGTACATGAAAAGGCAATTCACAAATAACTGAGCCACCAAGGAAGTCCTATTAAAACGGCCAATGAACATTTTAAAATGTGCAGTATCACTACTAATATAAAGAAATGAAATATTTTCACCTCTCAGTCTGGCTAAGACTCAAAAGAATGATACTATTCAACACTGTCTAGGCTGAAGGTACAAGGACATACTCATATGTAATCTCTATGTAGGGCAATTTGGCAATTTGGATAAAAATCCTTAATACACATTCTTTGACCCCAAAATTATACTTCTCTAAGTTTAATAGAAAACAAGAATCAATTATAGGGAAAGATATTCTTTACAGTGTTATCTATAATAGTAAAATAGTAGAATAAACCTATTTAAGTAATAGGTCACCTGAATAAATCACCTTAGGCTTCCCAGGTGGCGTTAGTGGTAAAGAACTGGCCTGCCAATGCAGGAGACATAAGAGATGTGGGTTTGATCCCTGGGTTGGGAAGATCCCCTGGAGGAGGGCATGGTAACCTACTCCAGTATTCTTGCCTGGAGAATTCTTGTGGACAGAGGGGCAAGGCTACAGTCCACAGGGTCACAAAGAGTTGGACATGACTGAAATAACTTAGCACACACGCACGAAGCAAATCATTGCTACATATTAAATACTTGGAAAGCCAGTAGAAATTCATTTGCAAGTTTCTGTTGATTTGGAAAAACAGAAATTAAAAAGTATGACATAAAAAGTATGTATAAGTATTACAATTTGTTTTCATAAAATAACCACATATATGTACACCAAAACCAAAATTAAAACCAATGATTATCTTTGGCTGGTGGGATTAAAGACAATGCTTGTATATTAAAGAATGCATTGTGAACTTCTATGTTTTCCAAATTGTCATAGGAACTCCTACAACACAATGGTAAAAATACAAGTAATTCAATTAAAAATAGGCAAAGCACCTGAATAGACATTTTACCAAAGAACAGATACAAATGGCCAGCAGATATAGGAAAAGATGTTCAACATCACTAAACATTAGGGATATACAAATCAAAACCACAATGACATACTACCTGATACTTGTTAGGATAGTTATTATCAAAAACAAACAAAAAAGAAACCCTAAAAACCAGGAAATAATATTGGCAGGATGGAGAGAGAAAAGTGAAACTTGGTACATTGTTGGTGGGAAAGTATATTTGTATAGTCACTATGAAAAACAGTAGAGTATTCCTCAAAAAATTACAAACAGAAATACCATATGATCTATCAATTCCACTTCTGGCTATATATCTGAAGGAAATGAATCACTATCTTAAAGAGATACTTGTACTCTAATGTTCACTGCAGCATTATCCAGAGTGGCTAAGTGTCCATCAACAGATGAATGGATAAGGAAAAGTGGTAAAGTTGTATATAGGGCTTCCCAGGTGGCTCAGTGGGCTTCCCGGGTAGCTCAGGTGGTAAAGAATGTGCCTGCAATGCAGGAAGATACCCTGGAGGCTACTTACTCCAGTATTCATGGGCCTCCCTGTTGGCTTGGATGGCAAAGAATCTGCCTGCAATGTGGGAGACCTAGGTTCAATCCCTGGGTTGGGAAGATCCCCTAAGGAGGGCATGGCAACCCACTCTAGTATTCTTGCCTGGAGAATCTGCATCGACAAAGGAGCCTGGCAGGCCAGAGTTCACGATGTTGCAAACAGCTGGACATGACTGAGTGACTAAGTACACACATACAGATGGCTCAGTGGTAAGGAATCCGCCTACCAATGCAGGAGATGCAAGAGACATCTTCCCGAGGTGAGGAAGATCCCCTGGAGGAGGAAATGGCAACCCATTCCAGTAATTTTGCCTGGAAAATTCCATAGAGTTGGATACAACTGAGCACACCTGCAAAGTGGTGTGTGTGTGTGTGTGTGTGTGTGTAAAATGAAATACTATTCAGCCATAAAAAATAAGGAAATCCTGCAATTCGTAACAATATGGGTTGCCCTTGAAGGCATTATGCTAGGTGAAATAAGTCAGACAGTTAAAGGGCAAATACTGTGTGGAATCTGAAAGAGATGAACTCTTAGAAACAGTAGAATGGCTGCTGCCCAATGCTGGGGGTAGGTAGGGGAAATGGGGAGATGTTGGTTAAAGGGTACAAACTTACATTTATAAGATGAGTAAGTTCCAGGAACGTAACATACAGCATGGTGACTAAAAGCTACAGTACTGTACTACATACCGGAAAGTTGCTAAACAGTTAACTCTTAAATGTTTCAATATACACACATACACGCAAAAGGTAATTATGTCAGGTGATGGAGTTGTTAACAAACAGTTATTGTGGTAATCATTTTGCCCTATATGTATGTGTAACAAATCACGTTGTACATCTTAAACTTACACAATGTTATGTATGTCCACCCATATCTCAGTAGAGCCAGGAAAAAACTGAATTGCAGCACTTCAGGACTGATGTATTTCCTGGGCAAATTTCAAACCAGTGTTTTTTCACATTGCAATCTGCTTCTATCCCATACACAATACTGCTTTCCTAGAACTATGCTAAACACTTGAAATTGCCAATATTTGCATCTTACAAAAATATTCCAATGTTTTATAGCCAAAAGATATTATTTGGATATTTTGTTACAGGTTTTTTTTTTTTAATTTGTTTTTGTATCCTAGGACCTTGTAAAGTGTCTGGCATAAAGTGAGTACAAGTGGCAATATTTTGAGGTGATAGATATTTCTGAGGATCCCTAAGGGCTAGAAACTTGACTGAACCATCTAAAATAAGGAGAATAAATACTGTTATTACCTCATCTCGGTTAGACACCCCCTTGCCTCTTCCATGCCAGATAAGGAGAGAAAAAGGACATATGCCAGAGTGATGTACTCTGTTCCAGCTATACCTTAGTGCCACAGGCAAGAGACCAGTGCCAAAAACTGTGCTGGAACTCTTCCCTTACAACTTAACAGTGTTAAGAGATTTATAAACTGACAAAAAAGGCCCAGGTTGTAGGAGGGAGTGGAGTGAGATTTCCTGTCAGTTCATATTTGAGAAGGTGAGAAAGAAAGCATGAAACTACACATATTCTGTTTGCTTCACTAGGAAGATTTGAGATAAAGTTTGTGGTCCTACACATAGGGATCATCAAGCCAGCTAACAATGCATTATCTATAAGAAAACAATATTTACCAAAAGTGGTTCAAGCCAGATAAAGAGTGGCATCGTTTTGCTCTGAAGCACTGTAATTGCCTATCATCCTTTTTAAGCTACATGCCTAAAAAGGAATTACATGAATTATTTGGTTTGGCAGATCATCACTGTTATTTCCCCCCCCAATAACCTTTTTTTAAAATGAAGGATCTGGTAACTATAATAATAAGTGTAAAAATGTAGGTACTTTCTCCTGGAAGGCCTACTGGAATTGCACTGAAGCATCTGGCTGGCCTTCTGCCTCACTGTAGCTGAGGCATGTAGCTGAGTTGTCTGGATGACAAGAATGCAGGGCTGCTGCATCACACAGTAGCCCAAGGGAGGATGCTGGGACTGAATGGCATTTATCAGCAGGGAGGGCCAGGTTCTACAGACCAAAAGGACATGGGGAAATTGAATGAGATCAAGCAACAGGGAGAAAGGCCAGGGAGGGTCAAAGTCAAGTGCTGCATGATAAATAGTTTGTGGACCCAAAGGGCCTGCCTAGTACTCTGGAGCAATAAATATGCTTGGGGAGAGAGGGGAGGCGGCTGCAAGGGACAAGTTAACAAAGTAATCAAGGGTAAGAAAGATCCTGAATGAAACAACTGTTTCCAAGAAAGCACTACAAGAGACCAGATGAAATTTATGAACTGAGAAAGAAGCGAATGCAGAAGAGGGCATTCTCTTTCTCCTATTAACCTACTATAAGCTTCAAAGAGTAACAAATTGCATGGGTTTTGAGAGTCAGAGATCAGTGCAGATCACAGAGGAGTTTCTGCTAGGTGGGACAGGTAATTGATTAACACCAGATGGAATCCTGTTGGGAAATTAAATGTCCTATCTGATTCCAGATTCACTAGGGAAAAAGAATTTGAATGTCAAGAGTAGGAATAAATTTCCCCGGAGAAAAGGTGACTGTGGAAGGAAGCAGGATTGACCTTGAACAGGTGTTAGAAATTGCCACATTTGTGTAGTGGAAAATATACAGCTGTTGGAAGAAGTCCAGATAGACCTGAGTTCCAGTCTCAATTCTCCTACTTAAATTTTAAACTTATTCATTACATAACCTTGGGCAAAGCACTTAACCCCACTGAGCGATTTCCTTACCTACAAAGTTTGAACAACAGACTGGTTCCAAATAGGGAAAAGAGTACGTCAAGGCTGTACATTGTCATCCTGCTTATTTAACTTATATGCAGAGTACATCATGAGAAACGCTGCGCTGGAGGAAGCACAAACTGGAATCAAGATTCCAGGGAGAAATATCAATAACTTCAGATATGCAGATGAACCACCCTTATGGCAGGAAACAAAGAGGAACTAAAGATCCTCTCGATGAAAGTGAAAGAGGAGAGTGAAAAAGTTGGCTTAAAGCTCAACATTCAGAAAATTAAGATCATGGCATCTGGTGCCATCACTTCATGGCAAATAGATGGGGAAACAGTGGAAACAGTGGCTGACTTTATTTTGGGGGGGCTCCAAAATCACTGCAGATGGTGACTGCAGCCATGAAATTAAAAGACACTCCTTGGAAGAAAATTTATGACCAACCTAGATAGCATATTAAAAAGCAGAGACATTACTTTGCCAACAAAAGTCCGTCTAGTTAAGGGTATGGTTTTTCCAGTAGTCATGTATGGATGTGGGAGTTGGGACTATAAAGAAAGCTGAGTGCCAGAGAATTGATGCTTTTGAACTGTGGTATTGGAGAAGACTCTTGAGAGTCCTTTGGACTGCAAAGAGATCCAACCAGTTCATCCTAAAGGAAGTCAGTCCTGAATATTCATTGGAAGGACTGATGTTGAAGCTGAAACTCCAATACTTTGGCCACCTGATGCAAAGAAATGACTCATTTGAAAAGACCCTGATGCTGGGAAAGATTTAAGGCGGGAGGAGAATGGGATGGCAGAGGATGAGATGGTTGGATGGCATCACTGACTCAATGGACGTGAGTCTGAGGAAACTCCAGGAGTTGGTGATGGACAGGGAGGCCTGGCATGCTGCAGTCCATGGGGTCTCAAGGAGTCAGACACAACTGAGCAACTGGACTGAACTGAACAAAGTCTGAATTAGAAATCCTACACTTACAGGGCTGCAAAGCTTCTACTACAATACTTAACCCCCCTTCATGGATCACAGTCTTGTGTAATTCAACAAAGCTATAAGCCATGCCTTGCAAGGGCACCAAAGATGGATGGGTCATAGTGGAGTGTGTGTGAGCTAAGTCGCTTCGGTCGTGTCCGATTCTTTGTGATCCTATGGACTGTAGCCCACCAGGTTCCTCTGTCCATGGGATTCTCCAGGCAAGAATACTGGAGGGTGTTGCCAAGTCTTTCTCTAGGGGATCTTCCTGACCCAGGGATGAAACCCACATCTCATTATGTCTCCTGCATTGCAGGTGGGTTCTTTACCACTAGCATCACCTGGGGCAAAACTACAGAGGATCCAAAGGATATCATTGTCCTCTAGAGTTTCTACACTTTCTGTGTGAGTGCTAAGTAACTTCAGTCATGTCAGACTTTTTGTGACCCTATGGGCTGGAGCCTGCCAGGCTCCTTTGTCTGTGGGGTTCTCCAGGCAAGAATACTGGAGTGGGTTGCCATGCCCTCCTCGAGGAAATCTTCCCAACCCAGGGACTGAACTCTTCTTGTCTCTGGCATCCCCAGCACTGGCAGGCTGGTTCTTTACTACTAGTGCCACCTGGGAAGCCCCTAAAAGATTCTTCCTTTCCACACCAAGAGTTCTTTGTCATAGTGGAGAGTTCTGACAAAATGAGGTTACCCACTCAATGCACATGAGTTTGAGCACACTGTGGGATATACTGAAGGACAATGAAGCCGCCACACTGCACTCCATGGGGTTGCAAAGAGTCAGACACAGCTTAGCAACTAAACAACGACACAATACATTACTAATAATGGGTGCTACAATTAATGATAGCTATTATGAGTACTTAGAATCTGAACCAAACTTATAAGCAGAGATGACCTGAGATATGGGAATTCTTACAAATTCTTTGAGTTGGAAAGAGTTGACAGCAAAAACAGTTACAAAAAGCTTGGAAACTACCTATTCTAATGTTGAATATTAAATATCAAGAATGACAGATAAGCTTTAACTATACTACTTTTCATTAATAGGATTTTCCTTCTCTCTACAAAATGTGGTATATTTTCTATCAGGAATTTGTGGATGGTATGAGAACAATTGCCATCACATGGGCCCTGAGAATTAAAATTATTTTAAAATAATTTTTTTAAACAAACAAGTTTTAAGAAATCTAGAAATTTACCTGATGAGGTCCTGAACTCGACTGTTAAAAGCATCACCTTGTGAGGGTTTGCTTTTCATTTCCTGTGTTGATATTTTTGGTGTAGTTGGCTGGTTGTTTCCATCTGGTCGATTGGCAATCAGGCAGCCAAAAACCGCAGCACTGACTTTGAGAAGTCCAGTTGTCAAGCCTTCGAAAACTTGCTTATTTGTATTTCTTCCCAAAATAGCATTATTTTCATCTGGAACATAAACCTAGATGGAAAAAATACAGTATTGTATTTCAATAAAACCACCAAAAATAAACAGATGATACGGAAAATTTCTGGAATCATAAATAATTCTGAAATTCTAGAAGTGCTATTTGAATGTTTGAGTACTGGTTCTAAAGTCAGACTGAAAGTTCAAATCTCAATTTTGCCCCTAGTAGCTAGGTGTCCTTGGGCAGGTCGCTACTTCCAATTTTCAATTTTCTCATAAAACAAGGATAATTACATTACTGATAACATAGGGTTCTTATGAGGACTAAATGACCTAACAACATAAAATACTTAGTTCATCCTAAGCATATAATAAGCACTCAATAAATATTGCCTATTCAACTGAATAAAATATTAAAAATTTGTATAAACTCAGAAAACAAACCAACTGGTTAACTGGTAGCACTGTTAATGGGAAGGACACTGACTGAAACCGCCCATCCTGGTCATGCATCACAGTAACCGTGTGTGTGTGTGTGTGTGTGTGTGTGTTATTTTACAACAGGAGGCCCTGGTAAGGAGCATGGACCTAATAAGCCAGCACTAACCAGAAGAGTTCAGGAAACACCATGTGTCCAACCACCTCCCAGAATCCTTCTTGGCTGAGCAATGCGTGTGTCACCAGGAAGGACTCTGAGTCAGAATGACTGGCCAAAGACAACCCAGAGACTAATCCCATCCCCATAAAACCCGAGACCGCGAGCCACGTGGCAGAGCTGCTCTCCTGGGTTCCCGGGCCCTGCTGTTCTCCACCGGGGTGTCCCTTCCCAATAAAGTCGCTTGTTTTGTCAGCACATGTCTCCTCGAACAGTTCATTTCTGACTGTTAGACAAGAGCCCACTCTTGGGCCCTGGAAGGTGTCCCCCCTCCCACAACAGCACTGTTTCTTGTCAAGGTAGATTTTTAAAACATCTAATCTAAATTCCTCTATGAGGAAAAATTTTGCATTTCTTATTACAAAATGGTAAAGTATAATAGTATTTCCCCTAATACACAGGATCATACTGAGCTGTTTACTTATAGTTTACAGGAAGTAATATGGCTGTTAAAAGTTGGACAAGGGGTCAGAACTTGGGCTTGGGTTCTAGCCCCAGCTATATGATCTTAGACATGTTCCTTAACCTTTCTGTGTCTCAGTTTCCTCAACTATTCAATGAAGATAACCACAGTATCCAATGAATCAACACATGTAAAGCCTTAGCACAATGTCTGGCTCATAGGTAAGTCCCACAGAAGTGTCAGCTGCTACTCTTACGATGATTCCTACTATTACCAGGAGTGAATACAACTGGGTATGAACAGCATCTCTCGCAGAGAAGGATGACTGGAAGCACAGTGGCCAGATATGTAACTACCAGACTGGGAACTCTGTGCCTTGGCGTGTGATATTGGCTACTTAAGGGTTCACTCTTCCCAGGAGCAGAGGCTCCTGAAGACCTTGCTACCAAGAAAGGGGCAGAGACAACAGGCGAGAGATGGGGTTGTCTTTCTCAAGAAAGTTTAAACGTGGAATCAGATAGCTTTGTGTTCAAGTTCCAGTTCCTCCTCTAGCAGGTCACATGACTTTAGGTAAATACTTCACATTTATAATTCAGCAAATCACCATAAAGGCACAACTTTCCTTTTCTTTTACAAACTACAGAAAGAATACAAGAATCACATTTCTGGGTAATGTCAGGGTTCTTCATACATCACAAATTTTCATATTCCTTTCATTTCAAAAACCTTGTACTGATACTAAACATGTCAAATAAAGCACTATACACGTGTTATTAGCAATCTTTCCCTTTTCTAGAAGCATTTTTACCCAGTAATCAGATCTTTTAAAAATATAGTTGAGAATCATGAAGATATTAAAGACTTCCGAGATACCAAAATTAATGTCATTTATTTAATCACCTGCTCATCTAACATTTGAATATCCAGTATGTCCATGGTCAAAGAAATAGAGATTCTCTGCTTACTGTAAGGTCATTTAGACCCTGTAGACTCTGATTTTTCAAATAACTGTAGCAAGCTGTGGTTTACTGGTTTATGGCTGAACAGAAAGGACAGTGTGAAAGAGAAGTGGTGGCCACTGTAGAGGTAGCAAAATGAAAATGAAAGTCACTCGGTCGTGTCCGACTCTCTGCAACTCCACGGACTATACAGTCCACGGAATTCTCCAGGCCAGAATACTGGAGGGGGTAGCCTTTCCCTTCTCCAGGGGATCTTTCCAACCTAGGGACAGACACAGCTCTCCTGCATTGCAGGCGGATTCTTCACCAGCTGAGCCACAAGGGAAGCCCAAGAATACTGGAAATGGGTAGCCTATCCCTTCTCCAGCGGATCTTCCTGACCCAGGAATCGAACCGGGGACTTCTGCATTGCAGGCGGATTCTTTACCAACTGAGCTATCAGGGAAGCAAAATATAACACTAATTCTTGAAGTACAAGAAAAAAAAAAAAAAACAGATATAAGAATACTAAAGGCTCTGCAATCTGAGACTCATTGCTTTTACTGGATTCATTTTTTTTGCACTGAAATTATTATTTATTACAAAACAGTATAACTGTTTATGCTCAAAATGACAACCTTCAGGTATTCAAAAAAAGGCTAAATTATGAGCCAAAACTTATCTGGGTGGGTGCAGGGAAAAAAAAGTTGAAAACTAACATTTTTTAGGGTTTTCTTCTATGCCAAATACTTAAGCATTTTCCTTATACCATCACATTTAATTTTTGCAGATTAACATCTCAAAGGTCAGAGATAGCAGTCAACACATCCAAGTTTCACAGCTATAGTTAAAGAGCTGGGATTAGAACCTTAGTTTGTTAGACTCTAAAGCCACATGCTTTCTCTCACCCCATACCGACTTCCCATTGGCCATCTCTTTTTCTGAGAATTCTGGAGAAACTGTCTCTAGTGGAAGGAGGTGAAAACTGATCATGGGTCAAACACTGCCTTTCTGATGTCTTTTCCATTAAAAGTTCTTAATTAATAAGAACTTTACTCATGACCAAAGAGCATGAAAACATTTTATTTAAAGACTGTTGTAACAATTATGAATGAAATATACTAAGCCTCTTATTCAGAAACCATAAATGTGGTGTAAGGACCAAATGTCACTTCTTCATCAGTCCCCTAAAATAAGTTCAATCAAGGTCAAGTAAATCAGATATATGTTTATACTATTTTTATATTTTTTGTCCACAGCTGACAACTCTTGATTTTTGTATTCCATTGGGGATTTCTGCTTAATTTTAGAAACACCATTTTACCAGTTTCTTATAAAGTAAACAGAAATGGACAAACTTCTCTAGCAATCTGCCAATTATATGAAGAACTCTTGTGGCCTGCAGGAGCCAAGGAGCTCTCCTCCTGGTTAGGAGTCAAGCCTCCCTTGTTAGGTTAGTCATGGTGAACCCTGGGACCAGGGACCTGAGTCCAAAGGCTCTCATTGTACTCAACAGTCTTTTATTTCTCTCACCCTGATTTCTTATTTTCCAACAGTCTAAGCCCCTCACCTCATCAGATTTCCTCCCCAAATCTGTTTTTCTCTCTAATTTCCTCATTTAACACTGATCCTTTCACTGTTGAGAATAGTTTTCTTTTGCTTGTAACCTTTGGTGAAGACTTTGGCTCATCAGGACATCATTTTACTCAAATGGTCACAGAAGTTTTCCCCATCCTTCTACATAGATTTTTCTTCTGCCAGTTTAAAATCACATTCCTGAAATGTTTTAATAGGAAACTGAAGTTTCATCTAAGAAAGAATTTCAAAACTGCCCAAATTAAGGTATGAAAGGCCTTATCTTCAGTTAGACAAAAGGTTCTTTCTAGTCTTCAAGAATGGGCCTTGATAAAGAGAAACTTTAAGGAGAAGGTATCTACACTGTAAAGGATATTCTATTCAGAGCAGTACTCTGTACTGTTGTCTTTTGTCTAGCTGGGTATCACTGCTACTTGCCAGAGGTAAAGTAACTCATTAGCAGCCTGCTCTTCTGGGACACTTAGTAGATGAAATGCACATCAAAGAGTTCTGATATATGCCTATATGCACTAACACTTGAGTTTGAACTTCCTTCTAACACCGCTGCTGGGCCAAGGGCACACGGCAAGTTCAGGGGCCTGTCCTTTAGGAAAGGTGTTCTAGCAACATCCTCCCCTCCCGCTGCCCACTGTCTATCGCACACCTGGTTTCCCTGAGTCTGGAACACATTCCGTCCTGGGCTGGGTGGTTTGTGGAGGGCCGGGGAAGGTTACCTTCCCAGCACGTAGCCATGTGTGTGACGTTACCACCTGCTGTAATATGCCAGGCTTGGCCTGGGAAAAATCAGAGCTATGTAGCTTTTGGCTCCTCTCAATCTGTCACTTCTAGGCAGAAATCTAAAAGCCACAGTTTCTCTTCAATGGATGCAGGGTATTTCCTTTAGTGTATTTCTTTAGGATACACTGGTGTGGTCATTATCTTACTCTCACAGTAGCACCAAACTATAAGTTGATTTCACGTACATACACTTATTAAATTTCTCCTTCCTCTCAAAAAACATTTGGCCCTCTCAAAATCCGCCGGTATTTCATATAGTTTTAGATTTAGAAAGAAACTTAGAATCAGATATTTTCATTTCATGTTTGAGGAAATCATGGTCCAGGGAGAAAGAGACTTGCCTGAAAAGAAAGAAACCATCAGGGCTGGAATAAGTACTGTCCTCTAAACCTACTCCAAGGAGAAACCCAATATCTATAGGGCCAAGCCCTGAAGCAAAGTGTTTTAGCAAAATTAAATTAAAAGTCACTATCATTTTTAAAAGATGAGTTCATATTCTTTTTTTTCCCCAATACCTCCTACCATGTTTCAAAAACTTCCTACATTCTTTTTGGCAACCCAGAAAGATGCTTTTCTTAGTAGTATAAATCTATCCCTCTGTAATATGATCCCATGAGAGACAAAATTAACTTGGTAATCAGTGGTAATACTATCCAACTAATTTTCAGTATTGTAAAGCTGGGTTTAAGTATTTTTAAGTTGCACAGTGTGTTCACAATGGTTGGAGTATGAATTAAACTCACTAAGAACCAACAGGAGATTGTTTAGAAAGCTCCTACCAAGTCAGTGTCAGAGTGGAAGAAAAAAAAGGGGGACAAAAAAATGTGGAAGGGCTCCGGCATCAGACACAGGTTTCTACATTGTTGGCACCATTTTACTTCCTTAGACAAACTGTCTTCAGACATACAACAGTCTTTGTACCACTGATATTTTATAAAACATCTACGCTCATGTTACATTATGACATGCTGTTATAAAAACAGAAGTCATGAAAGATATTTACCCTGATGATTTATTTGGTTTGCAAGCATGAAAAGAAATCACATAGGAATGGCTAATAGTTTTTCAACGTTATCTTTTTAAAATTCCACAGACAATATTAAGACAGTATTAGAGGATGCTGTATTTTATCCCAAATTCATTTGTATTTTTAATACATTTATGCCTTTCAAACTGTTTATATATTTTATGCAGTCAAAATCCTACATAAAATAATTTTAGTAAACTCTATAGTGCATGCCTAGTGATCTTGATGGTTGGAAATTTCTTTGTTGAATCGTATCATTCTTCTGCTCAAAGAATCCCTGGCTTCTTATCTTCTGCAAAGTTAAAGTCCAAAAAAGCATAATGGCCAAAGAGCCCCTTCTTGACACACTTCCTCAGTAATCTTCCTAAATCCATGTTCTGCACTCCGCTGGCTCTTGCCCTGTTCTCTCTTCTGCCTGGCATCCTCATGACTCACTCCCCTCTTCTGCTACTGCTCTCTTCAAATGCCACCTTATCCACAAGCCTTCCCAGACTACCTTTTAAAAGTTACAGCCTTCTCCCGCAAACCCAATTCCCTTTCCTGTTACTCAAGCTTTGTTTTTCTCCCACTGCAACGGTCACCTTCTAAACTATTATGTATTGATATTTCCTCTCTCCCCAGGCTAGAATATAAGCTCCATGAGGGTGAGATTTTGTTTTGTTCACTGCTCTGTTTGTGGCACCTAAAACAACTTCCTGCGCTTCCCTGGTGGCTCAGATGGTAAAGCGTCTGCCTGCAACGTGGGAGACCTCGGTTTGATCCCTGGGTCAGGAAGGTCCCCTGGAGGAGGGCATGGCAACCCACTCCAGTACTCTTGCCTGGAAAATTCCATGGACTGAGGAGCCTGGCAGGCTACAGTCCATGGGGTCGCAAAGAGTCAGACACGACTGAGCGACTTCACTTTCTTTCTGTTCCTGGCGCCTAAAACAACACTTGTTATATGTGTGTGTGCTTGGTCGCTTAGCTATGTCTGACTCTTCGTGACCCTATGGACTATAGCCCATCAGGCTTCTCTGTCCATGGGATTTTCCAGGCAAGAATACTGGAATGGGTTGTTATTTCCTTCTCCAGGGGATCTCTATCCAGGGATTGAACCTGCATCTCCTGCACTGGCAGGCGGATTCTTTACTCACTGAGTCACGTGGGAAGTCCACTGGCTATGTAGGTGTTAGAAAAATAACTTGTTGAATGCACTTAGACACTGATTTTCAATTAAAAAGATATTATTATAACTTATTCACAAGTCAAAAATAAAACCAGCACTTAAAAACCAAAAATGTACAGTATGCAGTCACCCTGGATGAATCTGTAAAGTGAGTAGAAGGCAGAAAGGAATTTGCCTATTACCCCCTTCTCTGTGCGGTCTTCTACTTCTTCTTCACCTCTTACTCCTGCTTCAGTTGCTGCACTCTATGGGGTATGTCTTCTATTTCCCCACCTGCCAACATAAGTCATGTGCCTCACTGCAGTCTCCAAACACCCTGTGCACATTCTGCTTTATTGTAGCACTAATAGCAGTGCATTTTAAATGTCTCTTATCTATCTTTTCTGGGCTTTCCTGGTGACTTAGTGCTTAAGAATTCACCTGCTAATGCAGGAGACCTGGGTTCGATCCCCTAGAGAAGAAAATGGCAACCCACTCCAGTATTTTTGCCTGGGAAATCCCATGGACAGAGGAGCCTGGTGGGTTACAGTCCATGGGTTGCAAAGAGTCGGACACGGCTTAGTAACTAACAACAGTAACAATCTGTCTTTTCTACTGGACTGTAAGCTATTTGTCTCTGCCATTAAGGTGCTTACTATCTACCTGGTGCTTTTAAATGTTTGTGAAATGAAAGAATGAGTAGGTTCTAGAAGCATTTACAAAGCAGTACTGATGTGTTGAGATTACTGTATTGAGAGCTAGAAGGCTAGGGTCTCATTCTACTTTAGCCATTGTTACCGACATGACCTGTGTATGCCCAATCTTTATGCATAAAATAAGGGCATTTGGCTTTAAAATTTGCTGAGTCTGTTTGAAGTAAGATGATGAGAGGTACTTTAATTCATTAAATGTTTACAGCAACCCTCAAATATATCTGTTATTATCCTTATTGTACAAGTGAGAAAACAGGGCTCAGAAAGGTAAAACAACTTGAACAAGCTTGTGAAGTCAGTAAGTGATAACACAGCTTCTTAAATTCAGAACACCGGATTTCATGTATAGTGATTTATCCCAACATCACTGTATCTTTCCTAGTAGGAGGATGGAGTGGTTCTCTGAGGCCTCTTTTTATTCTCAGAGTCTATGATTCTGTAGGTCTAATTTATGATCATGAAATTATTCAAATAAAGCCATCTATCTGGAATACGCATAGTGGGTTTCCATGCCCTCCAACTCTTATGTCTCCAACATTGGTAGGAAGGTTCTTTATTACTAGTGCCACCTGGGAAGCCCCGCTTACTCTACATATTCATTACCAAAAGCTACCAATTCTAAGGGCTTCCCCAGTGGCTCAGCGGTAAAGAGTCTGCCTGCGATGCAGAAGATGCAAGAGACGTGGGTTCGATCCCTGGGTTGGGAAGATCCTCTGGAGGAGGGCTTGGCAATTCACTCCAGTATTGTTGCCTGGAGAATCCCATGGACAGAGGTGCCTGGTGGGCTACAGTCCATGGTGTCGCAAAAGAGTCAGACACGACTGAAATAATTGAGCAGATGCTGCTGCTGCTTCTAAGTCGCTTCAGTCGTGTCCGACTCTGTGTGACCCCATAAACGGCGGCCCACCAGGCTCCCCCATCCCTGGGATTCTCCAGGCAAGAACACTGGAGTGGGTTGCCATTTCCTTCTCCAACGCATGAAAGTGAAAAGTGAAAGTGAAGTCGCTCAGTCATGTATGACTCTTAGCGACCCCATGGACTTCAGCCTACCAGGCTCCTCTGTCCATGGGATTTTCCAGGAAAGAGTACTGGAGTGGGGTGCCATTGCCTTCTTCGAACTGAGCAGATATACACACCCTAATTCTACATCCTGAATATTTCTTGACTCCATTTTGATGGCCATACTTATACTAGTCCAAGTCGCCATAATCTTTCTCACAGACTACTCTGATAATATAATTGGTTTCTCTGCATTCGTATTTGTTCCCTGAAAATCCATTTCTGATCGTTTCTGACATCCTTCCAGAGTGTACATTTATGACTGAAGTCAGAAACTTAACTGAACCTACAAAGTCCGGCTTTGGCCCCAATCTACCTCATTTGCCTAAATTGATTCCCTTCACTTCTTGCTCACGAGGATCTAGCCTCAATGGCCTTCCTTTGGTTCCCTGAATTCTGCAAGCTCTTTTCCACCTTAGGGCTCTCTCGGGAGCTATTCTCTCTGCCTAGATTATCCTCTCACCTCCCTTTTTGCCTAGCTAACAGGCAAAAACTAAACCTTCAGGATTTTAATATAAATGTCACTTCTTCTGGGAGGCATTTCTTGACCCTCCTAACTTGGTCAGTTCCCATTTATGCTTTCCTAGTAGTACCTTGAACACATTCTTTTAGCATGTGTCACAACAGTAATCACGTAATTAATCACATGAAGACTACTTCCTATACCTGGTAAAACAGAAGCTCTGTGAAGATTGGGACAAATGTGCTTCATACACTGTTCTACCCCTGTAACTAATGTTCAGTTCCTCATATATGTACTTAACAAGTATTTTTAAAAGACTACAAAATTCTTTGACAATGGTACTACTGTTTATCCCCATATAGGTGAGAAAATTGAGTTTTAGAGAAGTGAAGAAATTGGTTCAAAATTAGAAGTTAGCTAATTATGGAGTTAGAATTTGTATCCAGGTAGTCTGTTTCCAGAGCCTGGGCTATATCACCTTCTAAGGTATATGAGACAATTATCAGGAGGCGTCTACTCTCTTAATCCATTTTTGCGTCTTTTAAAAAGTTGTGGCAAAATACACATAACATAAAACTTACCCTCTTCACCATGTTTAAGTGCACAGTCCAGTGGTAATAAATACAGTCACACTGCTATGCAACTATCACCAACATCCATCCCCTTATATCTTTTCATCTTGTAAAACTGAAACTCTATACCCACGAAACAATAACTCTCCATTCTCTTCTTCCCAAGGCCTCTGGGAACCAACATTCAACGTTCTTTATAATTTTGACTATGCTAAGTACCTCACATAAGTGGAATCACACAGTATTTTGTCTTTGTGTGACTGGCTTCTTTCACTTAGCACAATATCCTCAGAGTTCATGCATGCTGAAGTGCACGGCAGAATTTCCTTCTAAACTTTTGAAGGCTGAATAACACTTCCCTGTATGGATATACCACAACTTTATTTATCCACTCATTGATTGATGAGCATTTGGGTTTGTTTCCACATTTTATCTACTGTGAATAATGCTGCTATGAACATGGGTGTTTAAGTACCTTTTGAAGATTCTGACTGCAAACGCACACACATGCACACCACAGGATTACAGTAGCTTCGCAGTTACATTTGCTTGTTGACTCTGTACCCTGCCATTTTGCTGAATTCATTTACTAGTTCTAACAGTTTTTTCTTTCGTGTGGAATCTTGAAGGTTTTCTACATATAAGATCATATCAGGAAAAAACAATGATCATTTCTTCCTTTTCAATTTGCATGACTTCTATTTCTGTTTCTTGTCTAACTCCTCTGGCTAGAACTTCAGTACTACGTTGAGTCGAAGCAGTGAGTATGGACACTGCCTGTTCTTGATCTTAGGGGGAAAGCGTTTCGTCTTTCACCACTGACTATATTGTTTGCTATAGATTTTCATATATAAATTTTACTATGTGAAGACACTTTCCTTCTGTTTCTAGTTTATACTGTGTTTTGGGTTTTTTTGACACAAAATGGTGCTGTATTTTGTCAAATGCTTTTCTGTAGCAGTTGAGATTATCACATATATTTCATTCTTTCATTCTGTTAATGTGGTGTAATACACTGATTCATTTCTGTATGTTGAACCAAGCTTGAAATCCAGGAATAAACTGCACTTGTTAGTGGTATATAATCCTCTTAATATGCTGCTGAATTTGGCTTGGTAGTATTTTCCTGAGGATTTTTACATCAATGTTCACAAGGGATACTGGTCTGTAGTTTTATTCTTTTCTAGTGTCCTGACTGACTTTCATATCAAGGTATGCTGGCCTCATAGAATAAGTTAGGAAATGTTCCCTTCTCTTCATTTTTTTTTTTTTTTTAAGTTTGAGAAGTACAGATAGTAGTTCTTTAAATGTTTGCTAGAATTTGCCAGTGAAGCCATTAGGTACAGGGCTTTTCTTTGTTGTAAGAGTTTAAATTGCAGATTCTACCTCTAGTTATAGGTTATTCAGATTTTCTAGTTCTCCATGATTTAGTCTTGGTAGATTTTGTGCTTCTAGGAATTTGTCCATTTCATCTAGGTTATCCAAGTTTTTGGTGTACTTTCTTACAATCCTTTTCATTTCCATAGGATTGGTAGTAATGGCCTCACTTTCACTTCTGATTTTAGTAATTTCAGTCTTCTACTTCTTCTCCTTAAAAAAAATTTGTCCACATAACTAAAGGTTTAACTCTGTCAATCTTTTTGAAAAAAATCAACTTCTGGCTTCATTATTTTCTGTGTTGTCTTTCTATTCTTTCTTTAGCTTTTTTCTTCTCTAAGCTATATTATTTTCTTTGAGTTTAGTTTGTTGTTCTTTTTCTTTCTTTAAGTTATAAAGTACGTTGTTGATTTGAGATATTTCTTATTTTTTAATACAAGTCTTTACAGCTATAAAACTCCTCCTCGGCACCACTTCTGCTGGTTCCCTTAAGTTTGGTACTTTTTTCAATTTAGCTATTATGAATGATGCTGCAGTGAACATGAGAGTGCAGATATCTCTTCGAGATGCTTATTTTAGTATCTGGATACATACCCAGAAGTGGTATTTCTAAATCATAAGAATTAAGTATTTTGAGGTCATTTAATTTCTAGTGGACGTTTAAAGGACTTTCTGGAATATAGCCTAGTAAATGGCAAGAGACCAACACAGCCTAAATAAACGTCAAACAGAATAGAAAAGAGTATTTTATTTGCTGTGATGGAAGTGTCAGGAGTAAAAAGAGTAAGAGGTACAATGAGGAGAATAAATGTGCATCATAAACAGAACGTTGGGCTTATAATACCTGCATATCTAACTAGATCCTATGATGATTTGTAAGGCAGCACAGAGCAGCAAGGCAAGATGTTGAAAGAATGTTGGACTATGAAGCTCACAGAAATATGGCTGGGTGAACTGGCATGAGCTTTTTTAACTCTTTAATATAAAATGATTATAGATTAATTGGAAACTGAAAATAAAAGTATAGAGTAGTTCTATATACATGTCCCAGTTTCCTCCAATGATAGTATTTTATCACTATTGTTGTTGCTCAGTCACTAAGTCATGTCTGACTCTTTTGACCCCATGGACAGGAACATGTCAGGCTTCTCTGTCCTTCACTGTCTCGGGGAGTTTGCTCAAATTCATGTCCATTGAGTTGGTGATGCTATCTATCTCATCCTCTGCCATCTCCTTCTCTTTTTGACTTTAATCTTTCCCAGCATCAGGGTTTTTTGCCAATGAGTTAGCTCTTCGCATCAGGTGGCCAAAGTATTGGAGCTTCAGTTTCAGCATCAGTCCTTCCAATGAATATACATGGTTGATTTCCTTTAGGATTCACTAGTTTGATCTCAGGAGTCTTTTCCAGCACCACAGTTCGAAAGCATCATTTCTGTGGTGCTCAGCCTTCTTTAAGATCCAACTCTCACATCCATACATGACTACTGGAAAAACCACAGCTTTGACTATATGAACCTTTGTCGGCAGAGTGATGCTGCTTTTTAATATGCTGTCTAGGTGAGTCATAGCTTTTCTTCCAAGCAGTAAGTGTCTTTTAATTTTGTGGCTGCAGTCACTGTCCACACTGGAGCTCTCTCTTCTCATTCAGGTACATATTCTTCTGGCTCTTGGTTGGATGACTGATTTTTTAAACTATATCTTTGATATCTTGGGTATTACATTTTAAGGCTCTGGATCTTGTTTAAATCGTGCATTTTAAAAGGCCTTTTCTGAGACTGTGTTGGTATGGGGTCGAGGGTACCACCTTGTTACTCTCAGGTGGGGACAGAAGTGCAGGTTCCCTGGTGGGCCTTTGTTGACACTGCTGGTGGAGAATGATGGCCAATGATTGTTGGGTGAGAACAGGAGTTCAGGCTCCTCACTTAGTTCTCCACTGATACCCCACTGGCTTGCTCGTTTGGGGAGGGAGAGGTAGATGTTACTGCTCCGCAAATGGCCTCCACAGGAGGGTTCCCACTGGAAGGTGTAAGGGTGGTGGGACTTGTTACTAGAGGAAGGTGGTTAAGTCCTGGCATCCTATGTGGCCCTTTCTGATCCCACTCTGGCGAGAGAGAGAAAGAGAGAGTCTCACTATTTCTGGGTGAGGTGAAACTTCAAGCTCTCAGCATGGTCTGTACTGACCCTGGTGAGAGGCTGTGTGGTCTCTAAGTCGTGTCCAACTCTCTGTGACCCTATGGACGGTAGCCTACCACACTCCTCTGTCCATGGGATTTCCCAGGCAAGAACACTGGAGTGGGTTGCCATTTCCTTTTCCACGAGATCTTTTTTGACCCAGGGATTTAACCTGCGTCTCTTGCTTGGCAGGTGGATTCTTTACCACTGAGGCACCTGGGAAGCTCCCTGGTGGGAAGAGAGGGGCTAATTACTGCTAGGTGATGATTAAAATCCCAGTTTTCCACTCAGCCTTCTCTGAAACCACCATGGTAGAAGCGCACAGCCTGAGTGCTTAACCCCTTCTTAAGGCCTCTGATTCTTCCAGAGAGTAATACCCACTGTCACTATGCAGGGATTTTTCTTACAGTGGTAACAGAAATAGTGAAAGAAGCAGTAGGGAGCATAATGGCAGTTAACATGAGCACTTAACAACGTGAGATACCAATGCTAATGACTTCACTCAGTTCATCGCACTTATCCAAGCCAGGCTTCGGCAATACGTGAACCATGAACTTCCAGATGTTCAAACTGGTTTTAGAAAAGGCAGAGGAACCAGAGATCAAATTGCCAACATCCGCTGGATCATTGAAAAAGCAAGGGAGTTCCAGAAAAAACATCTATTTCTGCTTTATTGACTATGCCAAAGCCTTGGACTGTATGGATCACAATAAACTGTGGAAAATTCTTTCAGAGATGGGAATACCAGACCACCTGACCTGCCTCTTGAGAAACCTGTATGCAGGTCAGGAAGCAACAGTTAGAACTGGACATGGAACAACAGACTGGTTCCAAATAGGAAAAGGAGTACGTCAAGGCTGTATATTGTCACCCTGCTTATTTAACTTAGATGCAGAGTACATCATGAGAAATGTCAGGCTGGATGAAGCACAAGCTGGAATCAAGATTGCTGGGAGAAATATCAGTAACCTCATATATGCAGATGACACCACCCTTATGGCAGAAAGTGAGAAGAACTAAAGAGCCTCTTGATGAAAGTAAAAGAGGAGAGTGAAAAAGTTGGCTTAAAGCTCAACATTCAGAAAACTAAGATCATGGCGTCCGGTCCCATCACTTCATGGCAAATAGATGGGGAAACAGTGGAAAGAAACAGTGGCTGACTTTATTTTCTTGGGCTCCAAAATCACTGAAGATGGTGACTATAGCCATGAAATTAAAAGATGCTTACTCCTTGGAAGGAAAGTTATGACAAATCTAGACAGCATATTAAAAAGCAGAGACATTACTTTACCAACAAAGGTCTGTCTAGTCAAGGCTATGGTTTTTCCAGTAGTTATGTATGGATGTGAGAGTTGGATTATAAAGAAAGCTGAGTGTGAAAGAATTGATGCTTTTGAACTGTGGTATTGGAGAAGACTCTTGAGAGTCCCTTGGACTGCAAGGAGATTCAACCAATCCATCCTAAAGGACATCAGTCCTGGGTGTTTCATTGGAAGGACTGATGTTGAAGCTGAAACTCCAATACTTTGGCCACCTGATGTGAAGAGCTGACTCATTTGAAAAGACCCTGATGCTGCAAAAGATTGAAGGCAGGAGGAGAAGGGGATGACAGAGGATGAGATGGTTGGATGGCATCACCGACTCAATGGACATGAGTTTGGGTAGGCTCTGGGAGTTGGTGATGGACAGGGAGACCTAGCATGCTGCAGTTCATGGGGTCGCAAAGAGTCGGACAAGACTAAGTGACTGAACTGAACTGAACCCAGATGGTATCCCCATAAAGCAGCATTGCTACTCCTGTTTTCAGACAAGAAAGCTAGGGTTTAGAGAGGTTGTATTATGGTAGAGTCAAGATTTCAATTCAGGCAGTCTCACTGCTAAGCCTGGGCCTTAAACTACTTTACAATACTGTAGTGAGGATTAATTAAGATGACATGTGAAAGTGTTTGAAAATTAGAAAGCACTAAACAAGTGTGAGGAAATTTTTATCACCAGTTTTCAGAGTACTCTGACAAGTGACCACAATTAGATAAATGAAAATTCAGGTTTCATCCAATGCTAATGAATCATTTAAACACTGTCTCCCATTGTAACAGCTACCCAAAAGACAATGTTTCACAGTCTGCAAAAGCTGCAAAGCTCCTCTTAATGAAAGTTTTAAAGGTAGAACTTTAGGGAAAAACATGTACAGACTATTTTCCCATAGGTATTTTTACATTTTGCACATATAGAAATGGTAGCTGAGTTTGGGGTTAATCTCTTTAGATAGGTTTAAATAAAAGATGTGAGGGGAGAGATGTTACAGATAATCACTGAGCCATGTTACCCACTTTATAGGAAGGAGATTAAGTTCTGGAGGAACCCCTTAGGTTACAGAAATAGTTGTATGTAGATCATGAAGCAGACAAATTCATGTGAAAAAGGAAATGTCTGTCATTAACATTTCAACAATATTTCAAATGACATTATAATTCTCTAAAGCACATGAGCTTACCATACTTTCTTTCATTCATTTATCAAACATTTTCCCAATACTACGTCCTAGAGCTCTGTGATAAGCTCAATGGATGAAAATAAAAGCAGTCTTGTTTTCAAAAGTTCATAGGTAAGTAAAGAATAATTAGAATTCCATGCAATAAGTACAACCCCAGAAGTAATCTCCATGAGGACTGGCACAGGAATACCATGAGAAGGAGGTAACTCCTGAGCTGAGTCTCACGGAAGGGAAGAGTTTAGTGAAAAGAGCTTGGTGGGGTGGTGGTGGCGGCGGGGGCAGTAGGATACACAAAAGAATGCGGCGTGAAAGAAGGCCTGGAAGAGCGCAGACACTCAGAGAGCTGCAGGTTGCTGGGTGTAGCCAGAGCAGCAGGAAATAAGACTACAGGATCACATGCCTGGTATGCTTCGTTAAGGATTTTGGCTCTTAATCTTGAAGGTGATGGGTGAGCCAAAGAAGAATTCATTTTAGACACAGGACTCTTGTCATAATGTGGTGTCATGGTAGAGATTAAAATTGAAGGCAGGGAAGAAGGCTACTGTATTGCTACAAATGAGAGATGATGGGGGCTACAGAATAATCTGATTAATTGCATATTTGGTGAATGGGGTGGAAGAGGAGTAAAGGGGAAGCACGGTTTTAAAACATTCCCTAGGTTTTTGGTACAGATGGCAGTGTTATTTAGCAGGATGGTAAAGGGGGGAGGACAGGCCCAGTTTTTGGCATGCTAAATTTCAGGAGGGCTTCCCTGGTGGCTCAGAGGTAAAGAATCCACCTGCCAACACAGGAGACACGGGTTCGATCCCTGGGTCGGGAAGATCCTTGGAGGAGGGCATGGCAACCCATTCCAGTATTCTTGCCTGGAGAATCCCATGGACAGAGAAGCCTGGAGGGCTACAGTCCACAGGGTCCCAAAGAATCAGACATGACTTAGCAACTAAACAACGATAGTAACACAATAAAGCTGATGATGCTGGCATTTTACAAATGATAGCTTAACATTTGGCAACTTGGTCAAAAACACATGCAGGGATGAAACAGAGAAAAATACAAAAGTGCCAGTCTCAGGATCGGTATTCTGATCCAACATAGAAGCCACATACTCCCAAGTTAATTATAGGCGACAGCAGGTAGTTTTCAGAATTATGTCATTTATTTTTCTAAAAATACCTATCAAACATATATCAAACCATATGTGAAATGCACAATTAAAATAAAGGTTTTGGTCTTATTCTTTCACAGCATTCATTTTGGAAACAAATCCCCACTGACATTTCTCACTGCACGCAGTAAACCTCAAAGGAAGGGACAATAAGTGTGATTTGACAAAAGTCTTCTAGACAGTCTGATCTGCATGCCCACAACTTAGATGAGACTTCCTCCAGGAAGGCAAGTCATTTCAATTCAGTCAGTGCTTGTCAAAGTGCCTCAGGGTGCCCAACACAAGGTGTGGAGGCAAAAGCAATGGGTACTAGGACAGCTCCTTCCACTAACTTTGTATGTGACCTTGCATGCGTTATTTAACCTTTTTAACTCTGTTCTCTCACCTGAAACTTGAAAGGGCTGGCTGTAGGAGAGAGTCCTTAAAGATCTTTATAGTTTTTGATATTTTATGATTTGTTGGCAAGCAGGTTTAAGGATGGTGAATTGGACATTCTTTTCTCTATACCTGGTGATTTTCAAGAGCCCATTTACGTGTTCCTTCCTTCCAAGCCTCCTGCTCCACTCCCACTTGCCTAATTCCTACTTAGGTTCAGCTTCCAACAATTCCTCAGTGAGGCCGTCTCCAACTTTCCTCTTGGGAAGGAATGTCTCCTTCCTCTGAAGCCTCAGAATATCCAGTTCTTTGCTCTGCTCATGGCACTCTTTGCTTTGGCATTCGTGTCTCATTTTACAAGACCAGAGGATGGCAAGCTTTGTCTATAAAGGGCTAGAGAGCAAATATTTTATGCTTTGCAGTCATACAGTATTCATCAAAATTACTCAACTCTACCACTGTAGGGAGAAAACAGTCATATGCAACAAATGAGTGTGGCTGTATTTCAATAAAACTTTATTTACAAACAGGTGATGACTTGGCCTATAGGTCCTAGCTTGTTGACCTTAGAATTAAGACTATGATTTGTTGAAAGCAAGCTCCACACCATACTGTCTCTGATTTCCTGTGATGCCTAGTATAACATATTTTTGCCTAAAGAAGGCACACCAGTAAATGGAATAAATTATGTATGCTTAAAACAGAAGGAGAAACAATCAATAGCCATTCCCTCTATGTTATTCATATCAGCAACAAAAAAAGAGAAAATGGATATAAAAGCATATAAAGACGGTGTAGTCCTTAGCCCCCTAGCTTTTTCACCCTTCAGTAATGTTATTAGTGTCTTTACACTGCTGCTTCTTAAACAGTACTTCTCCCCTTCCAAATCTAGGGCAAAAAGTTAAATTTCCCTCAGGTTACAGTGCCAAAAGCCAAAGACCTGTCTGTATGGAAACAAAGGCACATTTCTCACAATTCTTGTTTAGAAACACGTCAGGCTGTTAGAAAAGCCAAAGAATATTAAACAATGAACTATATTCTTTACCTAGATTCATCAGCTGATAGCATTTTGCTACATATTCAAAAGCACATTTTAAAAATAAATTTTACTGTACACTTCACTATTTTAAGTGTATCTTTAAAGTAAGTTTTCACAGATGCATGTACCTGTGTAAGACCATCATGATAGAGAACATTTTCAACAGCCCCCGAAGTTCCCTTTGCTCCTCTGAAGTCAATGTTCTTCAATACCTTCAGCATTCTAGGCAACCACTGATCTGTTTTGTGTGTCATGGATTATTCTGTATTTTCTACAACTTCAAATAAGTGGAATCATACATTAGGTAGACTTTTGAATCTGGCTTTTTTTTTTTCCTGAATAGTTCATTCATGCTGTTCAGTGTATTATCAGTCCATTCCTTTTTATTGCTAGATATTGTATGGATATATCAAAATTTGTTGATCATTATCACCTGTTGGTGGATATGTGTGCTGTTTAAGGATTTTAGTTGTTTATGAATAAAGTTGCTAATGTCATTCTTATACAAGCTGTTTTTGTGAAGAAATATTTTCACTTTCTTGGGTAAATAACAAGGAGAGACATTGCTGGTATGTGGGGCTTCCCACATGGTGCTAGTGGTAAAGAACCTGTCTGCCAATGAGGAGACATAAGAGACATGGGTTCGACCCCTGGGTTGGGAAGATCCCCTGAAGGAGGTCATGGCAACCCACTCCAGGATTCTTGGCCTGGAGAATCCTGTGGATAGAGAAGCTGGGCGGGTTACAGTCTGTAGGGTCATAAACAGTCAGACACGACTGAAGTGACTTAGCATGCACGCATAGGGCTAGTATATGTTTCTGAGAAACTGCTAAACTTCAACCACACTTTTAAAAGCAACAGGATTTGTTCAATTATATTGTCAAGATTCAAGAGAAAGCAAGTTATCATTCAAGAAACAAAACTACATACTGAAGTGTGGTCAACTTTAAGACTCTCATTTGCTGCAGTCAGAGGTGTTAATGAGACCTAATATTACTACTTTTTTCTCTCTGAACAGACTGCTTTCACAGGTGAGAAAGAATGAAGCAAAAGCAGAGGTCCAACATAAAGAATGCTTTTAGTCTATTCCAGCGTCTCATAAAACCCCGACAGGACTGGGCCAGGGCAGAGAAACAGGAACTCAGCTGTGTGTATGGCCATTTTCACATCTAGCATTCCTGCTCTCTTTCACTTACTAGAGGAGCCAGAAGGCCTTCTGCTTGATGCCCTACTGTGTCTGAGGACAAACATGAAGATGGAGGGATGTAAGCTTCAAGAAGACAGGAAGAGAGACTGAATCATTATAGGGTGCTGAGAAAGGCCCAAAGAGCTTCTCTGTATTCACTCTTCTATTTATAATTTCTGCTCACCCCCTACACCTGGCCCACTAGCTGTCTCTTTTTCCCTCCATTCTGTATCCTCTTCCGTAGATCTCCTATTTCTGTTTCCTTCTCTTCTTGGGTCCCACTTGCCATCCTTTTAGACGCTTCCATTTTCTCTCTCCTTCTGCTTTCTGAGTACATGTACAAATGTGCATGTGTATGGGTCTCACCTTCGCTAGGTTTATTTCAGGCTTCTCTTCCTCCTCACAAACAAAAACTACCAAGACTGTATCTGGACTTGATGTTCTTGCTTAGTCGCTAAGTCCTGCCCAACTCTTCTGTGACACCATGGACTGCAGCCTGCCAGGCTCCTCTGTCCATGGGATTTCCCAGGCAAAAATACTGGAGAAGTTTGCCATTTCCTTCTCCAGGGGATCCTCCCAACCCAGGGATCAAATCCATGTCTCCTGCGTTGGCAGGCAGATTCTTTACCACTGAGCCACCTGGGAAGCCCATCTAGACTTGACAGACGCAAATCTCTGTGCTTTTCATCTGCAGTAGTTTTCTCCCTGCAGCTAGAACATTCTCTCATAGGACGCCTGCAACACTACAGGTTCCAGTCTGAGCACTGAGGTCACCCATTTTCCTGAATCTTTATGCCAGATGACGACACAGTGAGTTCAAGTTGGCACGAAGTGTATAGTGAATAGCTGTCACCCTGTTTAAGGAATTTTCAAAACACAAGTCAAACAGATGTTTTCAAAATTTCTCTCCAGGCATTTAAAAACATGTTTCAACTATATTGTTGTTGTTCAGCCGCTCAGTCATGTCCAACTCTTTGAGACACCCTGCAGCATGCCAGAATTCCCTGTCCTTCACCATCTCCCAGAGATTGCTCAAATGTCCATGGAGTCAGCGACGTCATCCAACCATCTCATCCTCTGTCGTCCCCTTCTCCTCCTGCCTTCAATCTTTCCTAGCATCAGGGTTTTTTCCCAATAAGTTGGCTCTTCCCATCAGGTGGCCAAAGTATAGGAGGTTCAGTTTCAGCATCAGTTTTTCCAATGAATATTCAGGACTGATTTTCTTTAGGATGGACTGGTTTGTTTGATCTCCTGGCCGTCCTAGGGACTCTCAAGAGTGTTTTCCAACACCACAATTCCAAAAGCATCAATTCACTGGCACTCAGCTTTCTTTATGGTCCAACTCTTCAGATCCATACATGACAACTGGAAAAACCCGAGCTTTGGCTAGACGGACCTTTGTCAGCACAGTAATATCTCTGCTTTTTAATATGCTGTCTAGGTAGGTCATAGCTTTTCTTCCAAGCAGGAAGAATCTTTTAATTCCATGACTGCAATCACCATCTGCAGTGATTTTGGAGCCCAAGAAAATAAAGTCTGTCTCTGTTTCCCCATCTATTTGCCGTGGAGTGATGGGACCGGATGCCATGATCTTCGTTTTTTGAAAGTGGAGTTTTAAGCTAGCTTTTTTAGTCTTCTCTTTCACCTTTAACAAGAGGCTCTTTCATTACTCTTCGCTTTCCACAATAAGGGTGGTGTCACTTGCATATCTGAGGTTACTGATGTTCCTCCCGGCAATCTGATTCCAGCTTGTGCTTCATCCAGCCTGATATTTCTCATGATGTACTCCGCATATAAGTTAAATAAGCAGGGTGACAATATACAACCTTGATGTACTCCTTTCCCAATTTGGAACCAGTCTGTCGTTCCATGTCTGGTTCTAACTGTTGCTTCTTGATCTCCATACAGGTTTTGCATGAGGCAGGTAAGGTGGTCAGGTATTATCATCTCTTTAAGAATTTTCCAGTTTGTTGTGATTCACACAGTCAATGGAATTAGTGCAGTCAATGAAGCAGAAGTAGATGCTTTTTCTGGAACTCTCTTGCTTTTTCGATGATCCAGTGGATGCTGGCAATTTGATCTCTGGTTCCTCTGCCTTTTCTAAATCCTGCTTGAACATCTGGAAGCTCTTGTTTCAAGTACTATTGAAGCCTCACTTGGAGAATTTTGAGCATTACTTCACTAGCATGTGAAATGAGTGCAATTGTGTGGTAGTTTGAACATTCTTTGGCATTGTCTTTCTTTGGGACTGGAATGAAAACTGACCTTTTCCAGTCCTGTGGCTACTGCTGAATTTTTCAAATTTGCTGGCATATTGAGTGCAGCACTCTCACAGCATCATCTTTTAGGATTTGAAATAGCTCAGCTGGAATTCCATCACCCCCACTAACTTTGTTTGTAGTGATGCTTCCTAAGGTCCACTTGACTTCACACTCCAAGATGTCTGGCTCTAGGTGAGTGATCACACTATGGTTGTTATCTGCGTTATTAAGATATTTTTGTATAGTTCTTCTGTGTACTCTTGTCACCTCTTCTTAATATCTTCTGCTTCTGTTAGGTCCATACCACTTCTGTCTTTTATTTGTGCCCATCTTTGCATGAAATGTTTCCTTGGTATCTCTAACTTTCTTGAAGAGATCTCTGGTCTTTCCTATTCTATTTTTTTCTATTTCTTTGCACTGATCACTGAGCAAGGCTTTCTTATCTTTGCTTGCTATTATTTGGAACTCTGCATTCAGATGGGTATCATCTTTCCTATATCTTTCCTTTTCTCCTTTGCCTTTAGCTTCTCTTCTTTTCTCAGCTATTTGTAAGGCCTCCTCAGACAACCATTTTGCCTTTTTGCATTTGTTTTTCTTGGAGATGGTTTTGATCACTGTCTCCTGTACAGTGTCACGAACCTCTGTCCATAGTTCTTCAAGTACTCTATCAGATCTAATCCCTTGAATCTACTTGTCACTTCCACTGTATAATCATAAGGGATTTGATTTACATCAACTGTATAGCTATAGATATACAGTCTGTAACAAAAGCTTCACTTTCCTTTCATAAAAACAATAATTTTACCAATGAAGAAAACTTTTTCAGTTCAAGGCCACATTTAGTAGTAGTGTTAGTCACTCAGTCATGTCCAACGCTTTCCGACCTCTGTCCACGGGATTCTCCAGTCAAGAATGTTAGAGTGGGCTGCCACGCCTTTCTCCAGGGGATCTGCCCTACCCAGGGATAGAACCTGGGTCTCCCACACTGTAGGCAGATTCTCTACCACTGCACCACCTGGGTATTTTGGTTGCTGAGGTCAGTGCACGTACCTGATGGAAAAACCATATACCTCTTATCAAATAATCACACTCCAGGTTTCTAGAACTTCTATTTCTGTTCTTCTTTAAAGAATATATGTCTCTCTGTGTGTATATCAGTGTGTGTGTATATGTATAAAATCTGAAACTTCAGAAAAGTTGCAAATATACTTCAGAACCATGTTGTACCTGGTTACCATAACTTGTTCCCTCTCATCTAGAAAATTCTTCACTGATCCCTTGAACTTTCATGATTTTGAGACTTCTGTAGATTTCATGTTATTTTGAAGACTGTTCCACACTAGGTATGTCTCATGTTTCCTCATGATTAGATTCAGATTATGTATCTTTGGTAGCATTATCACAGTAGGGATACTAGGTTCTTCTCATTGTAGCCTATCAAGTGGCAGACAATTTTGGTTTGCTGCACAATTGATAATGCTCACTTTGATCACCTCAGTACCAGGTTTTTCCACTACAAAGTTATTTTTATTTTGTAATTAATAACAATTTTATAGGAATGTACTTTGAAACTAGGTAAATATCCTATCCTTTATCACATTTTCATTTTATTTTAAAGAAATGGGTACAGCATAAATATTTCATTAAAAAGTAATTATTTCTCTTTCACTGGTTAAAAATTGGCAGAGTGATTGTTGGAATAGGATTTGAGATATAGGTCTTCCTACTTAAGTTGATAGATTGATTATTTGTATCTATCTAAAATATAGGCCTTTTTTTTTTTCTTTAAAGTAGCAGTACATGTGTCTCCCCCAAGTTTGGTTTCCTCGGAGTATTTGCCTAGGAGTGGGACTGCTGGGTCATATGGTGGTTTTACTCTTAGTTTTTTAAGGAATCTCCATACCATCTTCCATAGTGGCTGTATCAATTCACATTTCTACCAACACTGCAAGAGTGTTCCCTTTTCTCCATACCCTTTCCATCATTTATTGTTTGTAGACTTCTTGATGAGGGCCCTTCTGACTGGTGTGAGGTGATATCTCATTGGAGTTTTGATCTGCATTTCTCTATTAATGAGTGATGTTGAGCTTGTATCCTACTGTTCACTGCAGCACTATTTACAATAGCTGGAATAAGGAAGCAACCTAGATGTCCACTGACAGATGAATGGATAAAGAAGTTGTGCTATATATACACAATGGAATATTACTCAGCCATAAAAAGTAACACATTTGAGTCAGTTCTAATGAAGTGGATGAACTTAGAACCTATTATACAGAGTGAAGTGAGACAGAAAGAGAAAGATGAATACCGTATTCTAACACATATATACAGAATCTAGAAAAATGGTACTGAAGAATTTATTTACAGGGCAACAATGGAGAAACAGACATAGAGTACAGACTCATGGACATGGGGAGAGGGGAGGTGAGGGTGAGATGTATGCAAAGAGTAACATGGAAACTTACATTACCATGTGTAAAATAGATAGCCTACGGGAATTTGCTGTATGGCTCAGGAAACTCAAACAGGGACTCTGTATCAGCCTATGGGGTCGGATGGGGAGGGAGATGGGAGGGAGTTTCAAAACGGAGGGGATATATGTATACCTATGGTTGACTCATGTTGAGGTTTGACAGAAAACAGCAAAATTCTGTAAAGCAATTATCCTTCAATAAAAAATAAATTAAAAAAACCCCTCAACATTAAAAAAAAAAGTAGTAGTACAATAAATAATTCTTTACTTGCATTTGAAACCTGAGAAACAAGCAAGCTTCTGTAGGGTAAAAGCTAAGGCCATGTCATTTCATTGTTAACTGAGTATCCATGTTATCTTGTATCTGGCTCTCCTGCTGGAGCTTTTGCCACTTAGCAGTAACTCTTTCCCTCTGCCTGTACTTGGGCTGTGAGCTTACTAAGACTGATATTTTTTTCTCATTTCCTTAGATAATGATTAAGTTACTTATCAATCCGTTCCTAGTTTAGATATCAGCTTCTCTAGCAACTACCCCTGGCCCTTGAAAGTCTCAGCATCCTGTCTTGACTCATCAGAACCCTTAAAATATTTCATCATATTTGTGTTTTTGCTTATTTGAACTGAACTATCCACAAGACTGTAAATACCAAGACTGAAATTATGGTTTTAATTAATTAAAAGTTTAATAATTTAATTAGCACAATACCAACAGAGTCCAACTCTTTCAGACCTTCTGCTATCCTGTTCCATGCCTCTACTTAAGTAACCCATTATCATGAATTTTGCATTTGTCATTCTCTTGCTAAGTAAAAATTTTAAAATTATGTATTTATGTGTCCCTAGAGAATATAATTTTTAGTTTCCCTTGTTTTCACATTTTATAAAAATGGTATTTGGAAAAAATTAATGGATTTAACTTACTAATATTTTTAGAATTGTTTCTTCTTGGTTCATAAGAGAAACTGGTATGCAATGTTTTTTCTTGTACCATTTTTGTTTGGTTTTGTTTAATTTACTAATATTTTTAGAATTGTATCTTCTTGATTCATAAGAGAGACTGGTCTGCAACTTTTTTCTTGTACCATTTTGTTTGGTTTTGTTTGTACCATTCTTTTACCAAGATTGTACTGGCCTCAAAGAATGAATTGGGAAGAAGTTCTACTCTTTCTGGAATAGTTTAAGATTAAAATGATCTCTTCCTTGAGTATTTGGTAGAAGTTGGCTATAAAATCATCTAGGCCTGTGATTTCTTTGTGGAAAGACTGTAAATAACTAATTCAATTTCTTTAAAGGTTAAAGAACTTATTAGGCTTTCTCTACTTGAATTTGTTGAGTTATATTTTTCTAGGAATTTGTCAAATTAACTAAAATTTTTAAATGCACTGATAAAAAGTTGTTATAAGTACTCTCTTAACTTCTCTTCAATCTGTAGTTAATTCTTTTTATTCCTAATATTAGTTGTGTCTCTACTCTTTTTTCACGGTCAAATTTGACAGAAACTTGCCTACTTTATTGTGGCTCAGCTAGTAAAGAATCTGCCCGCAATGAGAGAGACCAAGGTTTGATCCCTGGATTAGGAAGATCCCCTGGAGAAGGGAAAGGCTACCCACTCCAGTATTCTGGTCTGGAGAATTCCATGGATTGTATAGTCTATGGGGTCGCAAAGAGTTGGACAGAACTGAGCGACTTTCACTAACTCACTTTATTAGATTTTATGAATAACTAATATTTGCTTTGTTGATATTCTCCAATATTTGTTTTCTAATTACTTCATAATTTCCCATGTTTTCTCTCTAGATCAATTGGCTTCTCTTTTTTTAAGATTAAGTCAAATACTCAACAACTTATATACTTTACTATGTTCAAATATAATCATTCAAAGATATATATATATAAATATATATATTTTACAGTTTTGCTTTATTACACCCCAAAATTTTTATATGTTGTATTTTTATTATTGTTCTATTTTAAGTTTAAAAATTTGTGACTTACTATATGACTCCTGAGTTTGTTATGTATCTAGATTTTGAAATGTATATGGTTGTTTTACCTTTTTGTTATTGATTTCCATCTTAATTGCATTATATTCACAGCAAATTAACTGTATAATACTTTTAATAAAAACTACAAACTTGGGCTTCCCTGGTGGCCCAGTGGTTAAGAATCTGACTTGCAATGCAAGGGACACTGATTCCATCCCAGGTCCGGGTAGATCCCATATACCACAGAGCAGCTAAGTCCATATGCCACAACTACTGAGCCAATGCTCTAGAGCCTGAGAGCCGCAACTACTGAGCCCATGCATGCAACTACTGAAGCCTGGCACCTAGAGCTCATGCTCTGCAACAAGTTAAGCCATTGTAATAGGAAGCTCTTGCACCCAATGAAGAGTAGCTGCTGCTCACCACAACCACAGAAAGCCAGTGTGCAGCAGTGAAGAGCCACCACAGTCAAAAAATAAAATAAATTAAAAAAATTAAAAACAAAAAACAACGTACAAACTTTGCTTTAAGTATTGCTTCTTTTTGAATATGCAATATTTTCATTATCATCATTTCAAAATATCTTCTGATTTCCTTTGTGATTTTGTAGGCATTCTATTACTGTCTTCTAATTTTATTACATTGTGGTCAGAGAATATACTTTCAGTTTCTTTAAATTTATTATGATTGCTTTATGGCCTAGCATATAGTCTATCTTGAACACAAAACGCATGTTAGAAGACAATGTGTGTATTCTGTAGTTGCTGGGTATACTGATGTATAAATATCAATTAGATCAAGGTGATATCACCTATATTTTTTACTGAATTTTTGTTTTTAGTCAAGTTGTTTTATCAGTTGCTAAAGGAAGGCTGTTAAAATATCCATCTATGAGAATGGAATAATTTATTTTTCCCTTTAATTTTGTTAATATTTGCTTTCTGAATTTGAAGCTGTTATTAAGCATATACACATTTATGATGGCTATACTTTCCTATTGGCTGACCTATAATCTACCTGAAATGTTGCTGTTTATATCTTCTAATACTATTACATTAAACTCCTCTTTATTTGATATGAATGTAGCTATTTTAGTTTATGTTTACTATGTGAGTCTTTTTCACTCTTTTGTTTCAACTTATATTTATACAGGATTGTATTTTTATATTTTAAGTACATCTCATGTAGATGGCATTTCATTGGGTCTTTGTTTTTACCCTTTCTGACAATTTATGCCTTGTAACTTATTCAAGGAAAGTTCTGCACGTTTTGTTTAGCATAATAATTGATAGATTTGGGTTGGACTTACTATTTATTGTTTTTTGTTTAACTTTTCATTGTTTATTTATCAAGTTGAGATAGTGCCGTTTTGTGTAAAAAGCAGAAACTTTGTAATGTTATTGCTTTTCTGTCCTCTCCACCCTTTCAGTTTAGTTTTGTTAGTCAATCATGTCTGGCTCTTTGCGATCACATGGACTGCAGTACACCAGGCTTCCCTGTCCATCACTAACTCCTGGAGCTTGCTCAAACTAATGTCCACTGAGTCGCTGATGCCATCCAATCATCTCATCCTATGTCGTCCCCTTCTCCCGCTGTCTTCAATCTTTCCCAGCATCAGGGTCTTTTCCAATGAGTCAGTTCTTCACATCAGGTGGCCAAAATATTGGAGCTTCAGCTTCAGCATCAGTCCTTCCAATGAATATTCAGGACTGATTTCCTTTAGGATGGACTGGTTTGATCTCCTTGAAGTCCAAGGGACTCTCTCAAGAGTCTTCAACACCACAATTCAAAAGCATCAATTCTTTGGCACTCAGCTTTCTTTATGGTCCAACTCTCACATCCATAGATGACTACTCGAAAAACCATAGCTTTGACCATCCAGACCTCTGTTGGTAAAGTATGCTGTCTAGGTTGGTCAGAGCTTTTCTTCCAAGGAGCAAACATCTTGGCTTGCAGTCACCATCTGTGGTGATTTTGGAGCCCAAGAAAATAAAGTCTCACTATTTCCATTGTTTCCTCATCTATTTTCCATGAAGTGATGGGACCGAGGCCATGATCTTTGCTTTTTGAAAGTGGAGTTTTAAGCTAGCTTTTTTACTCTTCTCTTTCACCTTTAACAAGAGGCTCTTTAGTTACTCTTCGATTTCCACCACAAGGGTGGTGTCACCTGCATATCTGAGGTTGTTGATGTTTCTCCTGGCAATCTGATTCCAACTTGTGCTTCATCCAGCCTGACATTTCTCATGATGTACTCTGTATAAAGCAGGGTGACAATATACAACCTTGATGTACTCTTTTCCCAATTTGGAACCAGTCCATTGTTCCATGTTTGGCTCTGTTACTTCTTGACCTGCATATAGACTTCTCAGGAGGCAGGTAAGATGGTTTGGTATTCTCATCTTTTTAAGAATTTTTCACAGTTTGTTGTGATCCATACAGTAAGAGGTTTTGGTGTAGTCAATAAAGCAAAAGTAGATGTTTTTTTCTGGAACTCTCTTGCTTTTCTGATGATCTGGTGGATGCTGGCAATTTGATCTCTGGTTCCTCTTTTTCTAAATCCTGCTTGAACATCTGGAAGTTGTTGGTTCATGTACTATTGAAGCCTCACTTGGAGAATTTTGAGCATTACTTCACTAGCATGTGAAATGAGTGCAATTATGTGGTAGTTTGAACATTCTTTGGCATTGTCTTTCTTTGGGACTGGAATGAGAACTGACCTTTTCCAGTCCTGTGGCTACTGCTGAATTTTCTAAATTTGCTGGCATGTTGAATGCAGCACTCTCACAGCATCATCTTTCAGGATTTGAAATAGCTCAGCTGGAATTCCATCACCTCCATTAACTTTGTTTGTAGTGATGCTTCCTAAGGTCCACTTGACTTCACATTCCAAGATGCCTGACTCTAGGTGAGTGATCACACCATCGTAGTTATTTGGGTCATTTAGATATTTTTGTATAGTTCTGTGTATTTTTGCCACCTCCTCTTAATATCTTCTGCTTCTGTTAGGTCCATACCAATTCTGTCTTTTATTGTGCCCATCTTTGCATGAAATGTTCCCTTGGTAGCTCTAATTTTCTTGAAGAGATCTCTGGTCTTTCCTATTCTATTGTTTTTTTCTATTTCTTTGCACTGATCACTGAGCAAGGCTTTCTTATCTCTGCATGATTCTTTAGAACTCTACACCATTCAGATGGGTATATCTTTACTTTTCTTCTTTGCCTTTGCTTCTCTTTTTTTCTTAGCTATATGTAAGGCCTCCTCAGATAACCATTTTGCCTTTCTTTTTCTTGGGATGGTCTTGGTCACCACCTCCTGTACAATGTCATGAACCTCCATCCGTAGTTCTTCAGGCATCTGTCTATCAGATCTAATCCCTTGATCTATTGGTCACTTGCACTGTATATTCATAAAGGATTTGATTTAGGTCATACCTGAATGGCCTAGTGGTTTTCCCTACCTCTTCGGTTTGTCTGAGTTTTTTATTCAGTTTAAATCTGAATTTCTCCATCCTTTATATTATAGTTATACTATGCATCATATGCCGTACACCTAAATATATTATAATCTGCCTGCCAAGCAGAAGACACGTGTTTGGTCCCTGGGTTGGAAAGATCCCCTGGAGAAGGAAATGGCAACTCACTCCAATATTCTTGCCTTGGAAATCCCATAGAGAGCGGAGCCTGGTGGGCTGCAGTCCACGGGGTGTTAAACAGTCAGACAAAACCAAGCAATGAAACAACAATACTAAAAATTTTGTTCAAACCATCATGTATATTTAAAAGTTTTGTTAAAGAAACAAAGAAGAAACATATCCTCATTTCCAGAGTTCTTCATTCCTTCTTAAAGATGGTCATTTTCATTGGGTGTCATTTGTCTTCAGTTTGAAGAACTTTACCATTTCTAGTAGTACAATCTTTTGTCATCTAATTGTCTAAGGCATATATTTTAAAATGTCAACTGTATTTATTTCACCTTTATTCTTGAAGCATTTCTTTTGTCTGCTGGATATAGAAATTATGGATTGAATTTTCTTTTCTTTTTAAATTTTTAGCATTTTAAAAATGTTCACTGTCTTCTGGCCTCTGATGAGACAGATGTCAGGCATTACCTGAATCATTATTTGTCTGTATGCAATGTGGCACCTTTCAACACTTTCTCTTTTTATTATACTTATTTTTTGCAGTTTGACATGATTATCTTTGTATTCATCCTTTTGGGGGGTTGGTGAATTTATTATTGAATCTGTATATTTATGACATCAAATTTGGAAAAAACTTAGACATTATTCTTTCAAAAATATTTTAATGCTTCATTCTTTGTTCTTCGGGATATCCAATATACATATTACACTGTTTAATACTGTCCCACAATTCCCTAAGGTTCTGTTCTTTCTGTTTGCTTTTGTTCTCTCAATCTCTCCACCACACACACTGATCAGACTGGTTATTCCTATTCATATTGCTTTAAGTTCAATAATCTTTCCTCTGTTACTTCCACTCTGTTAGGTCCACCAGTGAACTGTTTTTTTTTTTTTAATTTATACTTAATTTTAAATAATTTTACACCTCTCCCAGCCATCCCTGATGTTAACACCTTACATAATTACAGCACAATTACTAAAACCAGAAAATTAACATTGATATAAAACAATGAGCTAATTTAAAGAACTCATTAGAATTTTCCCAGTTTTTCTCACTAAAGTCCTTTTTTGTTGGGGGCGGGGGGGCTTCATGATCCAATCCAGAATCCCACATTGAATTTAGTTGTCACATCTCTCTAGTCTCTATGAATTCTTCAATTTTTGCATTTAATCAGCTATCTTGTGGACCATTTTCAATTTGGAACTGTTTGATATTTTCTCATATTTAGATGACATATTTGGCAAAAGTATCACAGAATGACAGTGTGAGCTTCTAAGAATATAATACTAGAAAGTAAATGATGTTGATATATTGTTTTTAGTGATGTTAGTTTTGATCACAGTTAAGGTAGTATATCTGCCAAGTTTCTTCATCGCAAATTTTCTATTTTCCTTCTCTGTAATTCAAAGTTATTCTGAAACTCCAAAAATGTCCTTTTTCTAATTATACTTTTACTAATTTTTTCATCCATTGATGATTATCTCCTGCAATAAGCATTACTGTGGTGTTTGTCTCATGTTATTTTTCTATTTTTCATCATTATCATTTATTAATTCATTCAGTGAATTTTTGACTTCACTTATATTTTTCAGTTTGATTTTAAAAAAAGAAGCAGGCATATGACTTTGCTGGACTCAACTGCAAAACTTTATTCATGGATAGCAACTGAAATCTCAGTTCAGTTTGTCTTTAGCTGAAGTGCTTGGAGTCTCCCACAAACATATGGTACCAGGGTCATTCAGATATTTATAAATAATTCAGGGAATCCTTCTTTCTGGTTATATCCTTTTTGAATGTCATCCTTACATTCTTGCAGTTGCCTTTGCCCCAAATTCTGTCTTCTGGTTCTTCAGGCTAGAAAGACTGGATTTTCTATGATAGTTTTAGCCATCCCACGTGGTACTGTCCTCAGGCTAAAAGCCATAAAACCAGGAAACTTACTCAATGCTGTTTCCTTCTTCTAAGTGTCTATTCCGATCAGAATCTGTCTGCTTTTGATAGGTCTGTGGCACCTTCAGGTAGATTTTTTTCATACTTTATACCTCCTGTCATCTGTAGAAGGGTCACTCTGGTAGGAGCTTATTCAATAATATTGGAAGCAAAACTGGATCATTTGTATGATACTGATTCTTTCAAGCATGTTAAGACTTGCTTTATGGCCTAGTGCATAATCAATTCTTGTAAATTTCCCACGTGTACTTATAAAAAATTTATGTTCTCTAATGTTTCACATATGACTCTATCTATGTGTATCAAGTTTGCTAATTGATTTATTCAATTTTGTACATATATTACCATTCTGTTTGCTGTACCCACCGTCTGAAAGCAGTGCGGTAAAATATCCACTATGATGCTGGATGTGTCAATTCCTCCATGATTATAGGTGACAGTAATAATGATGATGATATGATTTCATGTGACTGCAGTAGAATGGCACTTAAGAGTTATAACTTGATCCATATTCTTTCACTAGATCAATTCTGAATGTAGCTTTAAGGGTAAAGTTCTATACCAGTCACAATATCCTTTAACTGTTCTTACCAGACTTAAATGAACAGTGTGCCATGTAATATAGTGGAAAAAAGTTAGGCTGGGATTTGGGAGACCTGAATTTGTATCCTAATTCTATTGGAAACAAGCTGTGAAATTTTTGGCAAATACCCAGCCCACACATCTCCCATCCTTCTCTTTTTCTGAGTTCCATCGTCCTCATTTGTAAGACAAGGAGGACTAGACCAGACTAGATACTATGAAAGCCTCCTCTCTGGTTCTGATACACTCTGTATCAATAAATATATATAATATATATATAAAATATATATAGTGTTTTAATGATTACATCAGCCTTTTAAAGAGTACATCATGTGAAATGCCAGGCCAGATGAAGCACAAGCTGGAATCAAGATTGCTGGGAGAAATATCAATAACCTCAGACACGCAGATGACACCACCCTTATGGCAGAAAGCAAAGAAGAACTAAAGAGCCTCTTGATGGAAGTGAAAGAGCAGAGTGAAAAAGTTGACTCAAAACTCAACATTCAGAAAACTAAAATCATGGCATCCAGTCCCATCACTTCATGGCAAATAGATGGGGAAACAATAGAAACAGTGACAGATTTTATATTTTGGGGCTCCAAAATCACTGCAGATGGTTAATGCAGCCATGAAATTAAAAGATGCTTGCTCCTTGGAAGAAAAGCTATGACCAGCCTAGATAGCATATTAAAAAGCAGAGACATTACTTTACCAACAAGGTCCGTCTAGTCAAAGCTATGGTTTTTCCAGTAGTCATGTATGGATGTGAGAGTTGGACTATAAAGCAAGCTGAGCACCAAAGAATTGATTCTTTTGAACTGTGGTGCTGGAGAAGACTCTTGAGAGTCCCTTGGACTTCAAGGAGATCAAACCAGTCCATCCTAAAGGAAATCAGTCCTGAATATTCACTGGAAGGACTGATGCTGAAGCTGAAGCTCCAATACTTTGGACACCTGATGCGAAGAACCAACCCTTTGGAAAAGACCCTGATGCTGGGGAAGGTTGAAGGTGGGAGGAGAAGGGGACAACATAGGATGAGATGATTGGATGGCATCACCAACACGATGGACATGAGTCTGAGTAGGCTCTGGGAGTTGGTGATGGAAGGGAAGCCTGGCGTGCTGTAATCCATGGGGTTGCAAAGAGTCGGACACAACTGAGCAACTGAACTGACTGATATATAGTGTATAAGAAACAGAATTCATATTATTGATGAAGAAATGGGTAGGGTGCCCTTGACATGTTGAGCAAGTACCACACAGTGAGGAAAGGAGAAACGAGATGCAAGCGGCATCAGGAAGACCAATGTTACTTGTGGAGAGCTGAAGGGTTTCTATTCCCATGTAATTAACTATGAAGTCCATGTTCTGGCTCCTTGGTACAAAGGAGAGAATGTGGTAAATGGCCAATTCCAGGCCTTTGATGCTATAATGAAAATAAAATAGGCCTCCACATGGCTCTGCACCAGACTCAGTGAAAAACAATCCCCTTGCTGTAAGGCTGCATTTATATTTTCTTTGTTAGTATACAGGGCTTTCTTGTCATCTTCTGCAGTGCTCACCAACAGTCTCTTTGATACAACAGTATCATATCAATTATTTAAGGTTTGTACATCACTTTTCAATTAACAGTTTCTTTGGCTCCAGAAAATATATACACACAATTTATAAGAGTATTCTTTAAATATTCCATGAGGAGCAGGTCACTATGAATTAAAAATAAGAATGCTAATAAAATATTGAATGCCTTTTTAAAGTGCAATGAAACATCAAGAAATTATAAATCTTTTAATTAAATGCTTCTTCAGTGTATATTACCCAGGTGAAAATATTAAACATGTATAAAATTAAAGTCACAAAAATATTATTTTATCTTATTTGTCAACTCAATAAAGTGAGGACACATCAATTTAGGTTATAGGAAGGGAATGTCCTAGACAAGAACTCAGGAGACTTGCATTCAGATCATGATTCTATCACTAGGTAGTTGTATGATCTCTTTGCCATAATTCAATTTACCAATCTGTAATATGGATTATGTAGAATTTGTCCACATTAAACGTCAATCAATCTATTTTCACAGTACTCAGCAGTACTCGTACTTGTCTTTTTTTGGTGGTGATAAACATGTAACATAGATTTATCATCTAATAATTTTAAGTATATTTCATAGTCTATCTATACGCACATGGCTGTAAATCAGATCTCTAGATCTTTTCCATCTGCATAACTGAAGTCAACACTCACTGAAGAGCACCTTTCCATCTGCCCTCATCCTAGTGCCCAACTTTCAGTTTAGTGAGTCTGCCTACTTCAGATATCTCGTGTAAGTGAAATCATACAGTATCTGCCCTTCTGTGACTGGCTTATTTTACAAGGTTTATCCATGTTGTCACATATGGAAGATTTCTTTTTTATGGCTGAATAGTATTCCAGTGCATGCACATACATTTTTCTTTATTCAACTGCCAATGGGCTTCCCTGGTGGCTCAGATGGTAAAGCGTTTGCCTGCAATACGGGAGACCCAGGTTCAATCCCTGGGTCGGGAAGATCCCCTGCATAAGGAAATGACAACCCACTCAAGTACTCCTGCCTGGAAAATTCCATGGACAGAGGAGCCTGATAGGCTACAGTCCATGGGGTCACAAAGAGTCGGACACGACAGAGCGACTTCACTTTCACTTTTCACTTTCAATGGACATTTCAGTTATCTCCCTCTCTTAGTTATTATGAATAATGGTACAGTGAACATGAGAGTGCAAGGATCTCAGAGTTTCTGATTTCAATTCTTTTTGGGTAAATACCAAGAAGTAATCCCATATGGTAGTTCTATTTTTAAGTTTTTGGGGAACTGTCATTTTTGTTTTCCAAAGTAGGTGCACCAATTCACATTTCCATCAGGAAACACGAGTTTCCATTTCTCCAAACTCTTGCCAATACCTGCTACTTTCTGTGTTTCTGATTTTTATATTTATGTATTTAGGATGTTAACCCTTCATCAGATATATACTTTTCAAATATTTTCTCCCCTTCTGCAGTTTGCCCTTTCATTTTGTTGACTGTTTCCTTTGCTGTACAGAAGCCTTTTAGTTTAATGCAGTGTCACTTGTTTATTTTTGCTTTTGTTGTGCTTTCTCATATCACATCCAAAAAAAAAAAAAAAAAATCACTGCCAGGAGCAATGTCAAGGAGCTCTACCCTTATGTTTCTTCTAGGAGTTTTATGGGTTCAGGTTTTACATTTAAGTTTTAAGTCCATTTGCAGTTAATTTTTGTGTATGGTGTAAGATAAGAGTCCAACTTCACTATTTTGCATGTGGATAGCCACCAGTTCCCAACAGCGATTACTAAAGACTACCCAACAGTATTTACTAAAGAGACCACGTTTTCCTTTGCATATTTTTAACGTCTTGTCAAATCTTAGTTGGCTGTATATTTGTGGGTTTACTTCCAAGCTCTCTATTCTGTTCTATTGGTCTATGTGTCTGTTTTTACGAGTTTGTTCTAATCTTTAATTATTTCCTTTTTCTGCTAACTCTGGGCTTAGTTTTTCTTTCTCTAGTTTCTTAAGGTATAAAGTTAAATTGATTTTGAGAGCTTTCCTCCTTTTTAATTCAGGTATTTATTGCTATGAACTTCCCTCTCAGCACTGCTTTTCCAGCAATCCATAAGTTTTTGTCTGCCATATTTTAATTTGTCTTAAAGATACTATTTAGTTTCTCTTTTAATTTCTTCTTTCATCCACTGTTTTTTCATCAGGTTGTTTAATTTTCACATATTTGTGATTTTTCCAGTTTTCCTTCTGCTATTAATTCCTATTTTCATTCCATTGTGGTCAGAAAATACACCTGTCATCTTAAATTTGTTTACTTGTTTTGTGACCTAATGTGTGATCCATCCTGGAGAATGTTCCATGTGTGCTTGAGAAAATGTGTATTCTGCTGGTTGGTGGAATATTTTATATATGTGTATTAGGTCCGTGCAGCCTATAACACTGTTCAAATCCTCCGTTTAAATTTAATGATTTGCTTTCTAGATGTTTACATCATTGAAAGTGGGGTACTGAAATCTACTTTAACTGAGCTATTGTCATCTTCTTCCTTCGGCTCCTCAATACTTGCTTCTTATATTTGAGTGCTCTGATGGGTGCATGTGTATTTACAATTGTCATACCTTCCTTAAAAATGGGCCTTTTATTACTATATAATGTCCTTCTTTATCTCTTCTGAGAGTTTCTGACTTTTAAGTCTATTTTGTCTGATTCGGGGATGGCTACCTGTGTTCTCTTGTTACCATTTGCGTGAATTATCGTTTTCAAGTCTTTCACTTTCAGCTTATGTGTGTCCTTAAATTTAAAGTAAGTCTGTTGTTGACAAAAGATAGTCAGATCTTGTGTTTTTATCCATTCAGCCAGTGTGTGTCTTTTTAATGGAGAGTAAACCACTTACACTTAAAGTAATTACTGATAGAGAAGGAATACCTATTGTCATTTTGTTAATTATTTTATGTCATACAGTTATTTTGTCCCTCATTCTTCTTCTGCCATCTTCCTTTGTAGTAACATGCTTTGATTCCTTTCTCATTTTCTTCTGAGTATCTTCTATAGGTATTTTTCCTTGTGGTTGCAATTTATAATAATCTATTTCAACCTGATAACTTAATATCAATCACATACTAATATGCTATACTTTTACCTCTCTCCCCTCAATATTTATGTTATTCATGTCTCAAAGTACATATTTTAAATCATGTATCCATTAACATACTTTTATAGCTATGGCTATTTTAAGTTTGGTCTTTTAATTTCTATGTCAGGATTAACACTGACTTAACCCCCCATTACAGTATTACAGCATCCAGTATTTGTCTGTATATTCACATTTATCAGTAAGCTTTATACTGTCATATGCTTCCATGTTGCTATTTAGTGTCTTTTTTTTTCCTCCTACTTTAAGGACTCCTTCTAGAATTTCTTGTAAAGTAGGTCTAGTAGTGGTGATGAATTTCCTTGGCTTCTGTTTATCTGGGAAAGTTTTAACTTCTCTTTCATTTTTTGAAGGATAGTTTTGCTGGATGTAGTGTTCTTGGTTGGCATTTTTTTCTTTTATCATTTTGATGATAACATCCCACTCCCTTCTGGCATGTAGGTTTTCTGGTGTGAAATACACTGATTGTTTTATGAGAGCCCTTGGGCATGTGACAAGTTGATTTCCTGTTGCTGCATTCAAAGTTCTATCTTTGACTTCTAATAATTGATTATAATGTGTCTATGTGAGGTTTCTTTGGGTTCACCAAAGGTAGGACCTGTTGTACTTGTTGAAATTGGATTCCCTTTCCTTCACTAGATTGGGAAATTTTAGGTCATTATTTATTTAAATAAGTTTTCTGCCCCATTTTCTCTTTGTCTCTCTCTCTCTCTCCTTTTGTGACCACCATAATATACATATTGGTCTACTTTACAGTATAGCATAAGTCCCTTAGGCTTTTTTTCATTCTTTTTAATTTTTATTCCTGATTGGATAATTTCAAATTACCTATCTTTTAGTTCAATGATTCTTTCTTCTGTCTGATCAAGGCTGATCTTGAGTTCCTCTAGTTTTTTCAACTTATTCTTTAGCTCCAAAACTTCTGTTTGGTTCTTTTTATATTTTCTATCTCTTTTTAATTTTCATTTTGTTCATATATCATTTTTCTGGGTTCACAGAACATCTCTAGAATAATTATTTTGAACATTTGTCACATGATTCATACACCTGCTTCTTTAGGGTTGGTTCTTGAAGATTTATCTTGTTGTTTGTAGGGGCCATGCTTCCCTTTTTCTTTGTGTGTCTTGTAACTTTTTGTTGGAATCTGCACGTTTGAAAAAAGACGTATCGCTTTTAGACTGTACATATTGGCTTTGTAAAGGGGAAGACACAAATTCCCTTGACTAGGGAGTCAGAGGTTCTATGAAGCATTTTTATAGGGGACAGGACTTCTCTGGGCCTACATGTGCAATTTTTCAATTAGAAAGCCTGGCTGGTTTCTTACTCAGGCGATTGTAATCTCTTGCTCCCTCTGGTGTCTGTATGTAGCACTGCAGGTTCTCTGATTCTCAGCAGTAAGCTGCCCTGCTTTCTGCTGTTCTCAAGGGCTGCCAGGCATCCAAAGTATGCCAGCTTCTTGGCAGTGCCATGAGTCATGTGAGGCAGATACAAGTCCCTTGGGCAGCCCTCCAAAAAGCCAGAATGCTGGATTCACACTCAACTCCTCTCCCTTTAAAGCAGAGAACCATGAGCTCCTCTATCATCTTCCAACGCCAAGCTGTGCCAACTCAAGAGAGGAAAGATTGTGAGTAAACCAAAATAGTTTTTCTTACTCACATCACTGTGGTTGCTCCTGGCCTTGAGATCACCTTGGGTATTGTAATATCTAAACTGTTTTATGGAATTCTCATAACGGTATTTTTTAAAAATTATTTTTTATTTAAGGATAATTGCTTTACATAATTTTGTTGTTTTCTGTCAAACCTCAACATGAATCAGCCATAGAGGTATACATATATCCCCTCCCTTCTGAACCTCCCTCCCATCTCCCGCCCCATCCCACCCCTCTAGGTTGATACAGAGCCCCTGTTTGAGTTTCCTGAGCCATACAGCAAATTCCCCTAGGCTATCTATTTTACATATGCTAATATAAGTTTCCACACTACTCTTTCCATACATCTCACCCTCTCCTCCCCTCTCCCCATGTCCACAAGTCTGTTCTCTATGTCTGTTTCTCCATTGCTGCCCTGTCAGTACCATTTTTCTAGATTCCATATATATATATATATATATATATATATATATATATACATTAGAATGTGGTATTTATCTTTCTCTTTCTGACTTACTTCACTCTGTATAATAGGTCCTAGGTTTATCTACCTCATTAGAACTGACTCAAATGCATTCCTTTTTATGGCTGAGTAATATTCCATTGTGTATACGTACCACACTTCTTTATCCATTCATTTGTTGATGGACATCTAGGTTGCTTCCATGTTCTAGCTATTGTAAATAGTGCTACAATGAACAATGGGATATGTGTCTCTTTCAATTTTGGTTTCCTCAGGGTATATGCCTAGGAGTGGGATTGCTGGATCATATGGTGGTTTTATTCCTAGTTTCTTAAGGAATCTCTATACTGTCTTCCACAGTGGCTGTATCAATTTACATTCCCAGCAACAGTGCAAGAGTGTTCCCTTTTCTCCACACACTCTCCAGCATATACTGTTTGTAGACTTTTTGATGATGGTCATTCTGACTGGTGTGAGATATCTCACTGTAGTTTTGATTTGCATTTCTCTAATAATGAGCAATGTTGAGCAACTTTTCATGTGTTTTTTAGCCATCTGTATGTCTTCTTTGGAGAAATGTCTGTTTAGGTCTTTTTTCCACTTTTTGATTGGGTTGTTCGCTCTTCTGGTATTGAGTTGCATGAGCTACTTGTATATTTTGGAAATTAATCCTTTGTCAGCTGTTTTATTTGCTATTATTTTCTCCCATTCTGAGGGATTGTCTTTTCACGTTGCTTTTGGTTTCCTTTGCTGTGCAAAAGCTTTTAAGTTTAATCAGGTCCCAGCTGTTTATTTTGTTTTTATTTCCTTTACTCTAGGAGGTGGGTCATAGAGGATCTTGCTTTGATTTATGTCATTGCATTCATAACAGTATTTTGGTTTGTATATAGTTGCTAAGTGTTTCTTTGGGAATGAGAACTGAGACTATTTTGCCAGTTTGCTCTTTTTCAATGGTCTTTTTATTGCTTTCTCATGTTCATGTCTAGTCTCCTCAAGAAGACATTTTGAAGGTAGAGGCCTACTTTCATATGCAGTGTAATGATTCAGGCACAGAGAAGAGTCTTAACACTCAGTTATTGAAATCTGCTTTAATATAGTTTAAAGTTTTCATAATTTTTAAAGATAATGCCTATCTAAATGTACTGTTTTTATAGGGCTCCAAATAAATTCCTCAAGACCTTATCCTAAAAATCCTACTTTGAATCTACACCACAAGAAAAAGCACATACTTTTTCAGTGCCACCCATGCTAATTTAGCTTTTGTAAAAATCATAATCCAGAATTGTAGAATTTCTACCCTTCAAGGCACACTCCAAATTCTTCCCAAAAGCCTCTCCAATGCTCCAAATTAGAACTCATTCATTCATTAATCAAATATTTAGCAGGCATCTCCTTATGTGCCTGGTACTTTTCTAGGCTGTGTGCACTACTTTGTAGCCCTGATTATGTTACAGAACTTCTCATAGCTTTTCTTTAATATTTAAAAAAAAAAAAAAGACATTTATTCAGCGTCATGATCAGACTATTACATTTAGCAATCAACAGCATGGGTGCAAAAAAAAAAAAATCTACATTAAAACCCTTTGTTGGAATGCTTTACACTTTCCACAGAACAGAAACTAAAATAACCTGTTATACAATTAGTCACAAGTACAGTCCTCGAGTTTTTTGCCCATACACATGAGTATTGTCTAAAACATGTCTTCTTTGTAGCAGCTAGGCCCTGCCACCACTGTGCTTGGCTGAGTTCACAAATCTGTTGTAACCTGTAGCTTCCCTGTCACTTCTCTGGCTCTCCTCTCCTGCTAAGCTTTGTTTCCTGGCAGTGATTAAAACCTTCTGCCACTGCCATAGCTACTGCTGCTGCTGGAACCACCATAGCCACCTTGGTTTCGTTGTTTGGCAAAGTATTGGCCTCCACCACCATAGGGGCCAGAACTTCTGCCTCCGAAGTTTCCTCCTTTCATGGGTCCAAAATTTGAAGATTGATTGTTGTAATTGCCAAAATTATTGTAGCTTCCGCCACCTCCAAAATTGCTTCCGTCATTACCAAATCCATTATATCCATCCCCACTGCCACCATATCCGCCACCACCACGGCTGCCACCAAAGCCACCTCGACCACTGAAGTTTCCTCCACGACCAAAGTTGTCATTCCCACCAAAACCACCTCCACGACCGCCACCAAAGTTTCCAGAACCACTTCGACCTCTCTGGCTGGATGAAGCACTAGCCATCTCTTGCTTAGACAGGGCTTTTCTCACTTCACAGTTGTGGCCATTCACAGTGTGGTATTTCTGAATGACAATCTTGTCTACAGAGTCATGGTCATCAAAGGTTACAAAAGCAAACCCTCTCTTTTTGCCACTGCCTCGGTCAGTCATGATTTCAATTACTTCAATTTTTCCATACTGTTCAAAATAATCTCTCAGGTGATGTTCTTCAGTGTCTTCTTTAATGCCACCAACAAAAATCTTTTTCACAGTTAAGTGGGCACCAGGTCTTTGAGAATCTTCTCTTGACACGGCCCTCTTTGGTTCCACAACTCTTCCGTCCACCTTGTGTGGCCTTGCATTCATGGCCGCATCCACCTCCTCCATCGTGGCGTATGTGACAAACCCGAAGCCTCTGGAGCGCTTGGTGTTTGGATCCCTCATTACCACACAGTCTGTGAGAGTTCCCCATTGCTCAAAATGGCTCCTCAGACTCTCATCAGTTGTTTCAAAGCTCAATCCTCCGATGAAGAGCTTCCGCAGCTGTTCGGGCTCTTTGGGAGACTCTGACTTAGACATGATGGCAGTGGAGGCGGGGAAGTCTTCAACGATGCTTTCTCGGTGGTGTTCATGGGCAGAAAGGCTCTTTAATATTAATGTATGCAAGTTGCTTATTCCTTAACTGTGGGCTTCTAGAATGAAGGAACCGTGTCCAATTCACCTCTGTAATCCTGGCATCTGTACAATGCTTTGCACTTAATTGAGATGCAATATAAGAGTGCTAAAACAAACTCCAAACAGCTATATTAGGGGAGAAAAGCCTTCTAAACCATCTCAGTTTGCTGAAGAAAGGCTGAACTGCCCTATAATCAGTTGTCATATAAATTCTACCAGATCTGAATTAATTAACTTCTTTTATGCTTCTTTATAATCCTTCTGGAAAATGTGTGATGACAGCCTCCTACCCTTTGCTGAAAGGGTACTTACAAGCTAGTGATCCACATTTCAGTTACATGTACGTCAAAACAAGTTAGCAATAAAAAATGTACATGCACAAGTGATTTCCAGAAATGTAAAAATAACCACCACCACCTCTACCTCTCCAACTTAGAAGACATACCTCTTTCAATGATCACAAACTCCATCACAGCAGCATTAGAATTGACAGAGAATAAAAGGCCAAAAAGAACAGTAAGACCAGGAAGTGCCACGTTTAAGGGAAGGAGGGATAAAATGTGTTTGACAAACTAATGTCCCAGGATTCAAATTCTAAACTGAACAAAATAAACATAGAATGTGGTGAAATTCATTGGTTGGGAGATTAAAAGCTTTCCGAGTGTTAAGAAATCTTGAGGTCACAAGTAAGGGAATATGATTCAAAGGAAACTGGGGCTTTCAAAGTGGAGGGAAAGGATCAAGCTGCTTACAAGCTCCTGGCACATGGCAGGCACTTAATAAATGAAAGCTATTATGAGGAGTTACGGTTTAGCTTTGTGATGGCCCAGGCAGAGGCTACCGACCTCCTTTCTCTGGGCTTCACCATATTCTATACAGGCTGACATCACACCATTTTTATGTGCAACCTGCATATCTGTTCCTACTCCAGAGCAGGAATTTCCTGGATGGTTAGGATCATACCCCACACTTCTCTGCAACTGGAAATAGTAGGCACTTATAATTATTAAGTGAGAGAATAAACAAACTACCTTATATGATACAAACAGGTTTTGATCAGAAAAGAATGAAGACCTAGGATGGAAGATCTTGTCTATAAGTCTTCTTGCTCATCCCTTCACATTTCAAACACCATTCCCTTTGTTACTTTTTCTGTTCAAAGTACATTTATGTATCTTCTTCCATTACCAATATAGAATAGGTTTCACACAGTATATTCTTCCAGATAATCTGGCATGGAATAGTTGGGGAGCATGGCGTTTGTTTGTTTTTTTCCAGTTCTTATTTTGAAATAATTTAAAATTGGTAATGGAAGCATAGAAATTATATACTTTGAACAGGGTAAAGTAACAAAAGAGAATGGCTTTGAAATGTGAAGGAATAAGCAAGAAGACTTAAAAGCAGGATATGTTGCAAAAATAGTAGAGTTCCCTTCACCCATATTTCTATTGCTAACATTGTGAAAAACCACAGTATAATTACTGAAAGCAAGAAATCAACATTGAGCCAATAAAATTAACTATTCTACAGACCTTATTTGAAGTTTCAAGTTTTCTCACGAACATCCTTTTTCTGGTCTAGGATCCCACGTTACATTTCGTTGTCAGATCTCCTTAGACTCCTCCAATCTGTGACAGTTCTTCAACTTTTCTGTCTTTCATGACTGACACTTTTGAAAAGTATGAGTCAATTTTTGTGTAGAATGTCCCTCAACTGGGGTTTGACAGATCTAGCCTGGGCTCTTGACTCCATGACTATCCATGTAGCCTAGGGCAAGTCAACCTTTCTCAGACTCAAGTTTCTTTGCCTGTAAAGCAGTATACTAACACTGACTTTCTGTTTTAAAAATGAAATGAGGCAATATATATTAAAATGCCTGGGACATAAGGTCATACAGCAAATGCTAAGTCTTTCTCCTTGTCCCTGGCTTTCAAATATTTCTGATAGAAATTTTTGCTAAAATTCATTACCTGTATTTCAATGCCTTATTTTATAGATAAACCATATATTAACTTAGCCCTCAAGTGATGACTCAAGTGTCATTTATAAACAACCTTTATTGCACTGTATTATTCTAGGTCTGTGTTTTTGTCCTTTTTCACTGCTGTCCCTTCTCTTTGTCATGAGAAGAGCATGTGAGAGCCTCATCATTTCCTTTCTGATTTTCAGCTTTAAACATATGGGAATCCATTTGTTTACTTATATGTTCATCAACAATGTGCTGAAGCTACTGTGTCAGGCCCTGTTTTAGGATTTTGGAGAAAGTGATGAATCACCTCCTGTCCACATTGATTTTATGGCTAATTGGGGAAATGGACAAGTAAGCAGTTAATTACAGTTCAATGTGATTAATCCTATGAATGACCTCAGGGACAGGAGCATATAAGAAGAACACCTAACCTGGACTTGGGGAGAGGGTCAGGTTGGGGAAGGTTTCATGAAGAAAGTGCCATTATGTCTTAGTAGAGGGCTCAGGATGTAGAAATTAACCAGATGGAGAAGGAAAGAGAGCAAAAGGCTCACAGTTTAGAGAAAAGCTATTAGAACTACATGCTGAGTAAAATAAATCGGTTCTGAAAAATAAATCTCCTGTGTTATAAACTTGCAGCTTGAGAGTGATTTTGTGCCAATACCTCAGGGGCTCAGAAACTTCACCAGGAAACTTCTGGCCCCAGGGCTGTGTTCTGGAGGCTGCAGTTGACAGACCTAAACCTTTGGATATTATACTGAGCTTACCTCTTTCAACATCTGTGAACTGAAGTAAAATTTAAGGCTACAATTGGCTGCTTGTTCCTATTTCAAAAGTATAACAGGTTTGCCCCTTTGTGACAGAGGAGTTTCTTGCTTCAAAAAATACATCAAGGGCTCTCAAAAAGTCTATCTTAAATTGACCTTTTTATTTTTTTTTTAAATTGACCTTTTTAAAAAAAATCGCATTTCTTTAATATCTTCTCCCATCATTCATCCTGCCTCATCACTAAGGCATTACTTCCCTTTCTTTATGTTTCTTACCAAATTAAACATAAAGTGACTCTTTAAACTGAGCTGGCAAGAGAGGTTATGAGACTTTCTTCCCTTGTACAGCACTAATTCCTATGACCTCAGAGATACGGCTTTGAGCCTAACTCATTCCAAAGTCCCAGTCTAACCACGGAAATCTGTGATCTCAGCAAGTGCTACAAGTACATTATCCATCAAATACTGGGACTTAGAAGAATGCGTTATAAAATTTTCAAATGAAGAGGTTTTTCTGCCAATTCCTATTTTACTCTCCCAATCATTTTCACTTTTTTTTCAATCTGGATAATAAATAATATGGCTTCTTTTAGTTTTCTCCATAGGGGATATTTTTCAAATCTTAACTGCTTCTAATTCAAAGCAATAATATTACATACCGTCAACTGGTGTATGAGGAGGTCCATTAAGAAGGTAATCTTGTTACTAAACAGAACATCAGTGCAGTTTTCTGAACAGTTATTGCAGGTGAGGTTGTAAACATTGATTGCATTGCAAAGAGACCTAACAGAAGGAGAAAAACACCATTTATAAAACTTGTGCAGTTCTTCTCTAAACAATGTGAAATACACAAAATGAATGGTACAAAAGCAGCAGGCATGGGATAGAAATCACTCTTAAAAAACCAAGCCAAATATTACTAGGTGCAAGGTCCATCAGCTAGATATAAAAGCTTTTAATTTTTATCCACAGCCTAGTGCTCATTAGAAACTAATTCTTGCCTCTTATTAATGCAGCAGCAGGCAATGGAAATGTACTTACCAGTCTACTGACAATGTCTTAATAATCTAAGATTAGATGTTACCCAGGAATTTTGGGATCTAGAATTTTTGAATAGTATCCAGAAAAAAGAGTGTGCCAAAGCTCCTGTTGCCAGGTCTCCTGGGTGACAAGGGCAGATGATGGAGGAAAGGAGCACACATGAAGAGAAACGACAGGTTTTCCCTTGTGAGACAAGAACTGCAGAGGTCTGGGGAGTGAGCACCACACCTGCTCAGGGGTTGCACAGACGGGCCCAGAGTGACTCAGCAGGAGAGGACCTAAAGAGTAAAACAGTCTCGGGTCAAACCCATCAGAGAAATGTGGTGTTTTTTTTCCCTTTGGGATTAAAAAAGTATATCCCATTTTTCAAAGAAAGTTTTGGAGCAACAAACTCAATGGGCATTCTTGTGAGTGCTTTGAAAACTGTAATAAACCTGCACTGCCTGAGTGATCAATGTTGATTCTGGCCTCGCTAAATCCCCTGCTTAAGTCCTATGTACAAATGTTTTGATTTAGTCCCTTACAACCAATCCTCTAAAACAATCATTCTTAGAGTGTGAACCATGAACCAGTAGCATCAATATCACCTGGGAACTTTCAGAAATACAAGTTCTCAGACTTCACCCCAGATCTACTAAACATTAGACACTTTGGGGGTGGAGTCCAGCAATTTGTGTTTTAATGAATTTCACTTTTTTATAAACAAAATTCCAGACCACTGCTCTGGAATAGGGGCTCTAGAGTTTGACAGAGCACTAGCATCACCTGTATATCTTTAAAGATACAGACTTGCCTGAATTCTTCCCCTGGAGATGCTAGTGGGAGTGGGAGGGCTCTAGACATTCTGCATGTTTCAAAAGCTCTATGAGCAATTCTGATGTACAGGCAGAGTTGAGAAGCATGGGTCTAAGAATCAACATGTAAGTATTCATTTGTTCAACAAATATGTAATTCCCTATGATTTTCCAGGCATTGTGCTAGGTAGACAAGACAGACAAGCTCTCTGTTCTCATGGAGCTGATGCTCTAGTGGGAGAAAGATGGTAAAGACAGCTCCTGTTGTAATCATCTGTTTGGCTGATGTAGTGGTACTTGCTTCAACATAATTGATAGGTTCCTGAAACTTGAGCATTAGAGTATGTTGGTTAAGAGGAGAGATACTGGAATAAGATACTAGGTTAGAAACCAAGTTCTGTCATTTGAGGTTTTAGCAAGTTACTCATTTATATCTTAGCATCCAATTTCTTATCTGTAAAACTGAGATAATAATACCTAAGCTTCACATGGTCATCATAAGAATTAAATGAAATAATAGATGCAAAGTACTTAGGATGGTGCCTGGCACATGGTTAAATAATTCATAATGATAGGCTTCATTAGAGTTATTAATCTTATTATTCTTGTTATGAATAAGTCACAATTAAAACATTCAAAAATCAAATCAAATTAAAGCATGCTATGAAAGCTGTAATTTCTAGAATAATAAAGCACCATGCTTCGTAAATTTTTACATGGTATACTGGCATGAACAATGAAAGGACTCTAAGTTGAAGGGAGCAGGAGAAGGCTCAGCTCCAGCCTGACTTAACCCCTGAGGGCTGTCCAGGGGTCTTATGTGTCTTAGGTGTAACACATTTATGACACTTCAGTTGGAGGTTCTATGTAACAAATCTACCACAAATGCAATTCAGCACTATTTATTAGCTAACGTATTTAAATTGGCAAGAGTGCTTTTCTTTTCAGTTAAAAAAATAACATGTATTTGTGATTATAAAAATAATTTTAAAGATAATTATAATAACTGTAAGAAAGAGAGCACAAATAAACAGTAAAAAACTATGATACTTGGTACTTGTACTTCCAGTCTTCTCACCTTAGAAATATTCACTTAGTTAATATGTGTAAAATGAATATTTCTTCATGACATTTAATATTCTTCCGTAACACTGGTCTTCAATTAAAAAAAAAAAACAGCTTTCTTACTTTCTTGCTCAGAAGCTTAAAAGCTAATGAAATCTTTTTCAGAAGCTTAAACCAAAGAACAGATAAAATCAGAGTTGCTCTGACCCAAGAGTCCCACTCTGTTTTCCTCTCAAAGAGCCTTGAAATACTACTCAAAGACCTGCAGGTGTGTTCCCTTGGAGTACAGTAAAAACTCCTGAGCTTTAATACTAATAAAATTTAACTTGGTAACTTTCTGACTAGGAGTGATGACCTTAGTACAACACATACCAAGAAGTATGGTGAAAAGTACCTCCCCCTCACTTATGTCCTTCAGCCCCTCAATTCCCTACCTTAGAAATCACCACGGTTACTAGTGCACATGTCCTTCCAGTAGTCTGTGCATAGGCAAGAGTTTCCCCCCTACACAAATGGTATCATACAAGATTTGGAGCCAAGGCCATCTTTCCCTGAGGTTGGCTGTTGCTGTCAACAAGCAAGGTTTGGAAAGGTGAGGCTTCCCTGCAGTAGACTCAGGTTCCCTTTTCCAGATTCTGTGTGTCAAGAACCAGTGGGATAACTTGTACTATTTGATTTGATTTCCTAATCTCTGATCTGCAGCTTCCAGTACCCATTGTGGTTTCCTGAGTGTGACAGAAAGTTGTGTGTGGCATTAGCTTCTTCCTTCCTTTTCTGGCCTCAGAGGGAGCAGTGCCCCCAGTGGACATGTTTGGTATTGTTCTGGAGTCAACAAAGAGGTCTGCAACCTTTCCAACAAATTTGTAAGCATCCAATTTCTTATTTTACGTTCCTTTTCTGATTAAACTACTTAAACTAAGAAATACTGTAGCTTTTAAAAGAAGGAACAGGATCATCCAATGTATGTAAAATTTTACATCAATCAATTCCTTACTATTGTATCTAATTTTCAACATAATGAAACAACACTGTTTTAATAGAGTTCTTAGTTATAAGCCAGGGGAAGAAAGCTCTGGTTGATTTAACAGGAAGGAAATTAACTGACAAGCTTTGGGTATATCATAGGATTTAGAAAACACCTTTATCAAAGTTATACTGCATGGGCCAATATCCAAATCACATACCATGAACCTGGTCTGCTAAAACAAAACAAAACAAAACAAAAAAACTCTGGGCACCATATGTCACAGCTTGAACTCACACTATGACCTTGGACAACAGATGCAGCTGCCTGCAATTGTCAAAGGAAGAGAGTGTGGGATGTCTTTGCTTCTTACTTTATTAGCCTCAGAGTAAAAGTCTGGAGTGGGTATGCTGTGTTGTGAAGCCTAGGTCACAAGTTTATATCCTAGACACAGAGTACTGGGGAGCAGACACCTGGTTCGCTCACACATATAGAGGGAGGGCCACGCTGTGTGCCTGGGAACTGGATAAATGCAGGGGGTGCTCAACTGCACAACCAGCGTTCACCACGGCTGTACCCAACAAACCCTTCTGCTTCCTGAGAGTAAATGTTCGGTAAAGATAATTTGGTTCAAAGGATATGAAGATTTACTTTAAGATTTTTGATAGACATTGCAAAATTCAAATTGCCCTCCAGAAAAAATGTATTTTAAATCAGTTTATACTCCCAGAAAAAGTTCATCCATGTTTTCACTAACATCAGATACTTTCATTTTTAAAATCTGTTACTGATCTGACAGCTAAAAATGTTAAAGGTTGCATTTCTTTAATTGCTAGTGGGATTAAGGACTTTTCACTTCATGTGCTTATTGGCAATGTGTATTTATATTTTCTTTAATTATCACTGTGAACCTTTTACCCATTTTTTATGGGGGGGGGTTGTCTTTTTCTTATTGATTTTAAGGCCCTTTACCAATAACAAAGGTAGTAACTTTTTATTTGTTTATTGGCTGCAAAAGGTCTTAGTTACAGTGTGTGGGGTCTTTGTGGTGGTGCACAGACTCTCAGGTTGTGGTGTGTGGACTCTGAAGTATGTGGGGTCAGTAAAGGCTACACTCTGGCCTTTGTGCTGGCATGGCATGAGAGGTGCTCGTTCCCGACGAGAGACTGAACCCATGTCGCCTGCATTGCAAGGCAGATTCTTAACCACTGGGCCACCAGGGACGTTCTGATATGAACCTTTTTTATCATCATATACAGCAAATAAATTTTCCTGTCTGTTGCTTATCTAAATTTTTTGCTTTTTGTCACAAAGAATAGTTTCATTTTTATTTGATAAAATCTGTCAAACTTTCCCTTCAGTATATCTGGATGTTGTGTCAGAAGAGCCTTCCTACTTCAGCATTACAAAAATATTTTTAAAAATTTACTTCTGGTATTTTCATATATTTTACATTTAAATATAAGATATGAAATTGATTGTGGGGTAAGGTATGAGGTAAGTAGCCATTTACACTTTTCTTTTTGTTAATTATTCTTATCCTCTATTTAAAAATTTTTATTGAAGGTTTTTCTCTTTTTCTTAATGATTTATAAGGATTCTCTCATTATATATATATATAGCAAAGGGTTAATACATATTGTTAATATTTTTTTCAGTTTATCTACTGCCAATAATTTTGCTCACTATTTTTAAGGCATCTTTTATATACTGAAGCTAAACAATTTCATGTAGTTAGACGACTCTTTGTGGTTTATTTTCTCTTCCTGCCCCTTTTTCCTTTAGAAAGTTACCCTTTACCATGAGATGAGGTAACTACATGTTTGTATCCAGCCATTTGTATGTATTTAATCATCACTGTGTGTGGTAATGTTATGGTTTTATAATTTACTATCAAATCATTTAAAATTTATTTTGATGTGTGGCATGAAGCAGAAGCCTAAATTCCCTTCCCTACCCAAGAAATTCTTGAATAATTCATCTTTTCTCTACTGGTTTGAAACGCCACCTTTACTGTAACTATATACACAGGCTGTGTTTCCCGGTTTTCTAGTCTAGTTGATAATTTATGTAAGTTCTGTAATATATAAAGGCAATAACACACTGCTTTATGTATTGCAGCTGTACAGTGGGACCAATATATACAACTGCAGATCTCTCAAAGTTTCAAAAATGAGGGTACTATATTTAGAATGACATGTGGAATTTATAGTTCTATAATTGTACCCTCTTTTCCCTTTGATTTTGATCTATAATTTTTATGGTCTTGATTTCTAATCTCTCTTTTTTTTTTAGTCAATGAAAACCCTACAACTTATCTCAACTCTTTTGTGGAATATCAGGGCATAAGTAAATCTACACATGAAAAAGCAAACAGTACAGGGTGTGGGATTATTGTCCTAATGCCCTCTGTGCTTTACATTAAAGAAACTGCATTTAATACCAAAGTGTGGAATGTTACATCTATATAGTCTTATGCTTACAAAACTTTCCCAAGAAACTTCCACAAAGAAACTGGTTTCTGATGAGAAAAAATGGGTGGGGGGAGTATAAAAAAATCCCAGGGGTCAGGAAAAACTTGTCCACTCAGTAGAACTTGTTTGAAAGACAACCTCTATTTGAAGAGCACCTGTCTTAGAACGATCACTTCTTTGAACCCAGCTTGGGTGGTCTGCCCAAGCAGCTTTCCTTGTAATTTAAAACCCACATGACTGGAAGCACTTTTTAACATCAAACAGAAAGCCCCAGATTTTAAAAGTATCTTCTGAGAAGACAGTAAAATCTTACTGTCCATTCCATCAAAAGTACACTGTGGTTGGGGGTAGAGATAAGGGCTTTCTGCCCCAGATAATCATGAATACATGAGTGAATCTTGTATCAGTAGGTCTTCTCACTGAGAATGTTTTCTCTGAAAAACAGAGGACAGAAAAGGCGTCACGAAGGTGGGTTTTTTTTTTTTAAAATCCAAGAACACTATTTGAATACAATTGTAGTATACCTCAGACATTAAGATTAGTATCCAAGATGTTATGAAATAGTTAAACAGAAAAGCCCTAGAGAGTTGCAGCCGAAGAGGACTTGATAATATAACTTAGGAAGTACGTAAGTTTATATCCTTATGCGGTTCGTAGTGACTAAGGCTTTTCAGAAAACATTGTTCACAAATCCATTATCTGATACCAGTGTCAAGAAAGCAGACATTTAAAAACAACTGCCATTGGCAGTTTAAAACCAGAGCCCTTATAAATTATAATTTACCAAATGCCTTTGGTTTGCATTAAGCATTTGTTCATAATAGATGGCATATCACATATACATGGAGGTGAGCGAAGGCTTTATGTTCCTGTGGAGCAAAATCCTGTGCCAAGTAACACAGTCACAACAATACAGCTGCAAAGAGAAACTGGGAATTTTTGTAAATTATTGCTTCAGTCCTCATGGAAGGAAAGAATTGGCTTGATGTGAGTAAGTGTAGGAAAGGGATAGCATATCACAAATCACAGAGGATGGTTAGCAAATGATATTGTTTAAGGAAAGATTATCTGGACTGAACCAGAGCACACAGACCTGGAGTAATACAAGTTTCCTAGGGAGGGGTGAAATGAATATTAAAATTAGAGCTCCCCAACATATTATAATTTACAAAGTATATTTTGTTTGCATTAAGCATCTAATAAATGGTATATAGTTTATATTCACCATTTTCAAATTATGTTTTGTCATTATGAAGCTCCAAACTAAAACAACTGGTTTAGATACTATCAAAAAGAATTATCTGAAACTAGGGAGATGCAACTGCAGCTAGAATTCTAACATGCTGACTGCACCCACCAAGCAAGTGGCTGCTCACACAATGGGGCCTGTGATGTAGGCCTGGCCCTGTAGGACTGGCCCACGTGAAAGTTGCATGTGCCAGTTCTGAAGGCTAAAAACAGACCAGTGTCAAAGCACCGGAAACTATCATACAACGACTCTGAGTGACTTCTAGTTCAGGTCCTTGTCCGATTCATCCTTTTTGGAGTCCTCATAGCATGCAGCACACAGCTGGCTGGGCACAGGGAGCCGTCTAAATGAAGGGACAGCTTCCTTGTTTCAAGCAGAACATACAAGAATAGATAACTGTGGGACATACCAATACATTCATTAGCCACATTTTCTACTTTTAAACAATCATTAGAATGAAGAGGGGTGGGAGCCCCATTCCCCTGGCTAAAAGTATCTCATAATTTCATACTGATAATTCAGGACTCAAAGGGATTTTTCCTTCAAACTCTTCTACATAACAGCTCTCTTTCCTCTCTGACACGGAGAATAACAAAATTCAAGTACTAAACTAGCACAATTAGATAAGCAAGTCTTGGTTAACAAGAGAATGTCTTCTCCAGGCTTCCCTGGTGGCTCAGTGGTAAAGGGTCGGCCTGCCAATGCAGAAAACATGGGTTTGATTCCTGGTCCAGGAAGATGCCAATTGCTGTGGAACAACTAAGCCCGTGGGTCACAACTACTAAGCCTGTGCTCTAGAGCCTGGGAACCGCAACTACTGAAGCCTGCCCGCCCGAGAGCCTGTGCTTTGCAACAAGAGAAGGCCCACCAGCATCAGAGACCCAGAGTCAAAAAATAAAGTAAATAAAACTTTAAAAAAAGAAGAAGAAATATTTTTTCGGCAAGAAATCTGGGGACAGAAGAATGATGCAGAAAATTTAACAATAAACAGATGATTCAGTTTTAATATTTTTGTGACCACAGAGAGGTGGATTTGTGACAGAATTTCGGGGAATTTTTGCAGTGGATATTTGAATCAGTGTGAGCTGCAGGTAAAGAGGAAAACTTTTCCCCACTGGCACTGTGATGATTAGCATAAATTCACACAGCCTTCTCCACCTCTGATTCCCTCCTTTAGGGTGGTTGAGGATAGCTGAGGAGCCAACATCCAGGAACTGGAAATAAAAGACAGCTCAAGACTGGGGTAGAGAAGGGATGCTAACAGTGCTGTCTGGCCAACCAATCTTTGCTATGCAGATGTAAATTATGTGCTCTACACCTCAATTTGCATCAAAACTCAGTGTAACAATTACAAATGATTGCTACACTGCATATCATATTCTACAATGTAACATTTTTAAAACACTAAAATTAATTTTTTAATTCAGGGATTTTCCTAAGTATAATGATGCCTCCGAGCTGGAGAAAGAAATCTTCAACTAGATGAGTTATTTCAAAGGTTCTTGTTTAGCTGGTGAATTTGGTATAATTAGAATAAGCAGTTTAATTATTCCATAGAGACATACTCTAATTTTAAATGAGAAATCACATATATTTTAAGTACAACCTAATTAGACTTTCTGCGTTTCCTCAAATTAACCTCCCACTGAGAAGGTGTTTTGTTGCAAAGATTACAATAATACATTTAAAAATTAGGATGAGCATAAAATTAAAACATTAATTTGAAGTCTAGTGTTAAACTCTGTCTTGTCTAATAACAAGACAGTTATGATTAGCTGGTCTTTAGATATGTTCTTAAGTAGGATCTGGTTATATAATTTTAAAGTCACAATTAAACACATAGGCTCTGGAGAAGACCCCAGGTGGCTTGCAGTGTTAAACAGCAGATTAAAGTCGACACAACTAATTTCTTTAATCTTATTAGTGGCATAACAGCTGTCAACTGTAACCATTTCTGTGCTGCCTTCTGACACAAACAAAATGCCTCAATATGTCAAATGGGAAGAGTATTTATCAATCACTATGGCAACCCACTCCAGTATTCTTGCTGGGAAAATCCCACGGACAGAGCCTCACGGGCTACAGTCCGTAGGGTCACAAAGAATTGGACACGACTGAGCACACAACACACACATACATACACACCCACACGGCTAATTAGCTTTCAACATAATTTTTTAAGCTCTCATTATCTTGAGGAAAGTTATTTACTTTTAGTAAATCTTGATCTAAAAATAGCTATTTAGAATTACATTACAATAATCCTGCCTAGAAATGAGGAATTGTTCATTAACAATGGATTGTATCCTAAACTTCACCCACATCAGCAAATAATGTTTTATTAACACTCAATGAGAGGCTGTAATGTAGCAGATACATAAGGTGGTATGTGGTTTCCACCTCGATATCTATATCTGGTATTGATGGGGAATAAGTCTTATGATGAATTTACTTTATATTTACCACCTGATTTAAATCATGAAAAGGGTATTTAAGGTGACACAGAAATGTTGTACTGCTTTTGTAGACTTCATTGCTAGATCTTCTCTGAATATTTTGTCTCATACATACAAATAGTTACAAGCGGTTTTGGTTCATCTTTCTGAACTTCTGTTAGATCATTCTTCTTGTCCCCCTTTGGCTCTTAACCAGACTGAAAACCTCTCTCTTTGGTGATACTATACAGGCAATAAGATAGAGAAGGAAGAATACCAGAATAGAATGCTCAGTCCTAGCTGCCAATGTGATAAGAGACGATAAATCATTCAGTGTTTTTAAGCCTTAGTTTCTTCATTTATATAATGTGATAAATTGATTGAACATGTGTCAAAGACTCTGTTAAATAAATGTAATATATTGATTAATATAAAATAACTTTATTACTCTTATATTTCTGACAATGCCAAGTGTTTAGCAGGGACTCACTACAACTTCGTTGTAAAGGTCTTCTCTCTCTCTCACTCATCCTTCACCCACAATACTAAACAAAGTGCTAGCCACAAGGCAATAAAAGTATATATTAAATGAGTGAATTCCTCTTTGGGTAAAACAGCATAAGCAGTGAGGGCTTAAATTAAGGTAATAGAAAGATGAGACAATAATAGAAAGATGAGGAATGAAAAAGATATTAACTTTCTTCAAAATGTGAAAAAAAATAAGGTATAAATATCTTTCACTTTCCCCTGAATTAGTCATTTTGTCCAATTCATTTGAACTTAATTATTTTTTTATACTGTACTGACAGTCCTAATATTATCAAAATGTTTACAGCTTCCCAAGTATATCCTGTTATTTCAGGTCTCCATGTTCTTGCACATGCTGTGTTCTCTGCTGAGGAAGACTTGTTAATTTGACAAACTCTGAATCTATCTTTAAAACCTATAGGAAAGACTCTGTTTTCCTCTGGCTGTTAATGACACCATCCTTTTCGCTGTCTCTGCACTTGGCGCATACTTGTACAATTATACTTAGCACCAAATTACCTATTCCCCTGTTTAGTTCACTTTTTAACTAATGAGCCTGCTGATGGGTTATGGACACAGTTTTATTTCCACAACTCTACTGCTCAGCACACAACCAATGGTACCAATCCCCTAGGTGTGTGTGGAAATGTGTATTAACACATTTGGTTGTCACAATGACTGGGGGCAGAGGTATTTAATGGGTAGAGGGATGTTACATACCATGCAGTGTGCAGGGCATTGTGACCCCGTGCCATTAGTATCCCATTCTAGAGTGTGACAATTCACAAAGCCCTTTCGTATATATTAGCATTTCACCTTCACAACAACCCTGTGAGATAGAAATCTTTTCCCCATCCCCCAGATGAAAAATCCTACAGCACAATAAGGTCTTAAAGATAGGTCTCACATTAAACACTGGCAAAGCTGGTATTTGAACTCTAATGCTCTGATTCTAAATCCCAGCTGAGTTTAATTCATTAGTGCATTATAGTCCCTTGTCTCTAATTCTAAATACAGATCCTGGCTTAAGTCCTAGAACTGATCTAATGAGAAAGTGAAAATGTTTATTGTTGTTGTTCAGTCGCTAGGTCGTGTCTGTCTCTTTGCAACCCCATGGACTGCACCACACCAGGTTTCCTTGTCCTTCACCATCTCCAGGAACTTGCTCAAACCCACGTCCATTGAATTGATGATGCCATCTAACCATCTTGTTCTTGGCTGCCCCCTTCTCCTCTTGCCCTCAATCTTTCCCAGCATCAGGGTCTTTTCCAATGATTCGCTCTTTGAATCAGGTGGCCAAAGTATTGGAGCTTCAGCTTCAGCATTAGTCCTTCCAATTAATATTCAAGGTTGATTTCCTTTAGGATTGACTGGTTTGATCTCCTTGATGTCCAAGGAACTCTCAAGAGTCTTCTCCAACATCACAGTCCAAAAGCATCAATTCTTCAGGACACTGCCTCTCACATCCATAAACGACTACTGGAAAAACCATAGCTTTGACTATATGGATCTTTGTCAGCAAAGTGATGTCTCTACTTTTTACAACATTGTCTAGGTTTGTCATAGCTTTTCTTTCAAGCAGTAAGCATCTTTTAACTTCCTGGCTGCAGTTACCATCCATAGTGATTTTGGAGTCCAAAAAAATAAAATCTGTCACTGTTTTCACTTTCCCCCCATCTATTTGCCATGAAGTGACAGAACCAGATGCCATGATATTTGCTTTTGAATGCTGAGTTTTAAGCCAGCTTTTTCACTCTCCTCTTTTCACTTTCATCAAGAGGCTCTTTAGTCCCTCTTCGCTTTCTGCCATTAAAGTAGCATCCTCTGCATATCTGAGGTTGTTGATGTTTCTCCCAGCAGTCTTGATTCCAGCTTGCAAGTCTTTCAGCCCAGCACTTCAAATGATGTACTCTGCATAGAAGCTAAATAAGTAGGGTGACAATACACAGCCTTGTCATACTCCTTTCTCTATTTGGAACCAGTCCACTGTTACATGTCGGGTTCTAACTGTTGCTTCTTGACCTGCATACAGGTTTCTCAGGAGACAGGTTAAGGTAGTCTGGTATTCCCATCTCTTTAAGAATTTTCCACAGTTTGCAGTGATCTACATAGTCAAAGGCGTTAGCAGAGTCAATGAAGTAGAGGTAGATGGTTTTTTGGAGTTCCCTTGCTTTTTCTATGAACCAGTGGATGTTGGCAATTTGATTCTGGTTCCTCTGCCTTTTCTAAATCCAGCTTATACATCTGGAAGTTCTTGGTTCACATACTGTTGAAGCTTAGCTTTAATGAGTTTGAGCATTATCTTGCTAGCATGTGAAATAAGCAAAAATGTATGGTAGTTTGAACACGGAAGTAAATCTTAGCCTAAAATACATTATGTGTTAGACTGTGAATATATTTGCAAAATATGACATTGTAATCTTCATCCTATTTAGGTGTTCCTCAAGAATCCATCTCAGAAGGTGACAAGAGAAAAGAGGTTACAGAGGTAGCAAAGACCTACATAGTTCACAATTCTGAAAGCGCTACAGAGTGTTTTCAGCAAGACTGCTGTGTTACACTGTATAGAACCCCAGAGGACCTGGCCACAAATTCTACATCAACTGTTTAGGTCATTGACATTTTCCTTACAGAAATACACTGCTGATTTTATGAAGGAAATTAATAAGAAAATAGGATTCACTTAACAGAAATTAGCTTTACAATCATTTTTGCTGGAATGCATAAATTTGAAAAATGGAGAGAGATTTGTATTCACATTAACTCAAATGTCAATGCTGAGAAGTATTTATATGAATTTTGATTTTCAGTAAGGCAACAACCTGATCTCTGAATCAATAGCTAGGCTTGATGAAAATGATTCCTTGGAGAAGGCATTAGTGTAAAGGAAAGAGCAAGAAAGTTAGAGCCTCAAATAAGTTGTTAGTAATGTCCCAGGAAGTGATCTAACAGTGATAGTCCAAAGACAGTTAAAGATTTTCTTAAGTAAACAGGTAACCAGAAATGTTCAACCAATGAACTATTACGTGAGAACTGTCTACATGGAAAGAAAATGCCTTAATGTAGAGTGGCTAAGAAAAAAAGTTTAAAATTGCAAATTTTATCAGGAATCATGAATCTGGAATGTACCAGTGTAATTCTGTTAACACAACCACCCCACCTAGAATGAAGTTTTGCATTTCTTATTGGGAAAGACAGAGACAGGAACAGGATGAGGCAGGGCTCTGAAACTTGAATCAGATGTATGACTATGTCATGCTTTGGGATAGATGTTTAGTAATATGGAGATACTGTGTGCTTTCCTTGAGAAGAACAAAACTGCAATTTCAAAAAAGCTTAGACTGAAGTAAGTCAATGCTTTTCTTTCTTGTTTTGAGTACTATAAAAATGACAACAAAAAATCATTTGTTTTTTTACAAATGTTTCATCTTTTGCCTAGTAGTTGAAACTGCACTACTGAGTCTTAAAACAAAGGCAAATTACTCAGTTTTTAAAAATGTCATAAAGCTTTATTTTGTAGTATAGGATTAACATTCTGAGCTGCATCAGGCTGTCAGGATTTGAGTGGGGAGCTGGTGGGAGTAACTGCTCTTGCAATCTTCTCACCTTCTAAACATCTTAATCTCAACTTCAAAATAGGCTGCTGCTGCTGCTGCTAAGTCGCTTCAGTCGTATCCGACTCTGTGCGACCCCATAGACGGCAGGCCACCAGGCTCCCCCGTCCCTGGGATTCCCCAGGCAAGAACACTGGAGTGGGTTGCCATTTCCTTCTCTAATGCATGAAGGCAACTGATTCTAATTTCAGAAGACAACCAGTGAAATGATTAAGTTCATCATGAACAAACTTATTCTATATTAAAAAGTTGGACTATGGTCCATTATGGTCAAGTCAGAGAAAACAGAGGCTAAGAAAATATATTTTTTAGTTTTTATGAAAATAAGAATGTTACTGAGATTCAAACTAAATCCTAATTATAAGGTTAATAATGAGGAAACCACTCTGTGTGACTCAAGGGCCACTAAGAAAGTTAACATCTGAGGACTATAAAGAACATGAGTAGTATTGTTATTTGTTCTTCTAGAATTCATGTATTTTATTAAAGAACAATATGTTGTCTAATATTTGATCCTGAAAGTAAGATCTGCACTCTAGAGTACTTTACAGGTACAGAACGTTTAATGTATTTAATTCTCTATACAAGTTCTCCAAATGAAGGTTAGGAGAAAAAAAGGAAAGTTCAGTCAGTCTGAGCTTGTAGAAATATTTAATGTTCATAAAGAATGATACCCTAGAGAACATGTAGAATGTGCTTTCTCTCTTTATTTCTACTTTAAACTTTGGGCATTCATTTATTCTTTCTTGATATGGAAGAATGTAGAAAAACAGCTATGAGGTTGCAAGGAAGGCTCTATTACATAGTCCAATATTTTCAATTCAATCTGGAGTTTAAAAAATCTTTTAATATTTGTATTTTAAAGTATCAGAATCTAGGTTAGAAGGGACAAATTCACTCAAAATATTTCAAGTAAAGAGAGGCATTTACTGTAAGGCTGTTGGGAACGTTCACGTGAATCCAGGAGAAAATGAGCTCCCAGACTTCAGGAGGGCAGGAACAATGCCAGCTCTGTGGACTGGGCCTCCCCTCATTTCCAGCCCCCTAGTCTCTCACGAAGCTCTGGTCTCCTCCTTCCCCCCACAAAGGCCTCCATTAGTCCTGCTAAACTTGGAGCAAACACAGCCCTGTAATGACCATCCCAGAAGTTACTCTGCGTGATTTTTCAAATTTAAACACACACACACACACACACACACACACACACACACACACACAATGGGTTGGAGTTTTACAGTTTTCCAACTGCAAATTCCTGAGAGACAATCTTGACTGGTCCAGTTTAACTTTTTGGGCTGAGTTTTAAGACTCTAAGATTGGCTGCTTTTGAGTCAAATGTTCAATCTTGGTTTAACTAGCTGTGGTCATTGAGGGAAACATCCCATGGCATAAAACAGCTGCTCAGAAGAGGAGGCATAGGTTTAAGCCTAGAACATGTAATATCGTAACCCCCAGAAAAAGGGAGGACAACCAACAGCACTGGAGGTGAGGTGAACAGGACAAGCCCAGAAAAGAAATAAGTGGTAACACTGAAGGAAACTCATGGTGAAAACAGGATTAACAGAGTTTAGACTGTGTTGCAAACTGAAGAGAAAAGCAAAGCTCCAACAGTAGATGAGCTCCAAAGAGAACAGACAAGGCAGTCAAACAAGAGACAGGAGTAAGCAGCAAGCTATAGGCCAGGCACAGGAAGCCATGCATCGGATGAAACTAAGTTTGCAGACATTGGATACATGGCAAAGCATTCCTTTTATGAAGAGCTTATGTATACCATCAGGCTGGCTGTTCCACAAAGGTAACACAGGCAGGCTAGTATCAATGATACTTAGAGCTTAACCCATTTCATTTTCCATTACTATAAGTTCCCTAAGGACAAGGTCTATTTCTAATGGCTCCTAGATGTGGCAATCCCATTCCTATGTCCATATGTACATACACCTGATCCCAAAAAGGGAATCCCTAGAGGACAGTTTCCCTGGGTATCAGAATCAGAAGCCCAACATCATTTACCTGCTTCTGGCATCCACCAGGATACCCCTTTTCCACTATAAATGAACTGCATCAGTTGCTATCCTGTGAGTATCACAAGACCAAGAGAAAGGAACAGAAGCCTCTAGGGATGAAACCTCAATAATCATGGGAGAGTAATTCAGAACATTCTGTCATCTGGAAAGAATACATACTCCCTGAGAAAGAGTATCATGGCGCTCTCTCAGGTTGTAGCTGTGTCCCAGACATGACTGCTCTCAATCCTCATGCTGGCCACGGCCACATACCTGGCTGCTGGTGACGGACATGGGTAAACAAGGGAAGCCGTGCTGAGCATCGGGCACTGGCTGGCACTGAGGGTGCTCTCAGTAAGTGCTAAGTTCTGTCTCCTCACCAGCTTCAAAGAATCAAGGAAACGCAGTACTGCCAAGGAGATAAACTGCACAAGTTTATGTTTATCTTATTTTGGATAATAAATTTATGATCTTCCTAGTCAGTCAAGCTCTAACTCACGTCATTCTAAATTTATTTACTTTTACTGTATTCAGTGACTATTGTGTTACCTGAGACCGATTTATGGATAGATAAATGTATATACTCTAAATAAGAAAAAAGGGAATTTAATTAATTTGTTTGACATGAATACATGGGTATACTTTATAAAGGCCACAGCAGTGGGAAGAATTTATTTTTCACCATAGATTAAAATGGGGGTTCTCTGATTTTAAAACTGTGATAAGGACAAAAACCAAGAATACAGTTCCAGCCATTCCCTTTGACCTTCTAAGTAAAGCAGTTACAGATATAAGATTCATAGAAATTTAAAGATGGAATAAAAAATACTGCCTTAAGTCTAGCTAACAGACTGGTCTAAATCAGGCCCTTATTCATCTGGGACTGAGATGTAATCATATTTTAAGTCCACAGAGTTAAGTATTTGATGTAGTATGTTCTTTTACTGCTTTATTTGCATGTCTCAGAAAATTCATTCATTCATATATGGAAATGATACTTACTAAGACATCATATGATTGACAAATAAAGCATTTACTATGGTCTGTGATCCCAAGGAATTACAGTTCCTTTAAGAAATAGATAACACAAGTAGAATACCTGGGAACATTAATACAGGGTTAAACTGGACTATTCTCTAACCTGTTTGATATTTCTTCAATGATTCAGATAAATATATGTATCTTTTACACATCAACTTCAGATGTGACACAGTGTTAAAGAAAAAAAAAAAAACTAAGTAAGCAGCCAAATCAGGATCCAAAAAGAATCTTGACAGGCTGGGCCAAAATCAACTAGGAAGAAGTCTGGACTTAGGGTGGAAAAAACAAATGACCAAGTAAAATTAATAGATCATAGATTCTTAGAACCTAAAGTGACACAGACACAGGGATTTAAAGTTCAGTAATTAAGTAGGGTAACATGTAGTCAAAACAATAACAACCCCAAAAAGAAAAGAAAAAGAAAAGAAATCCAACCCACTGATATTAAACTAAGTGCTTTCTTTGTGCAGCGCACTTAATGAACACATGTACTTCTAGCAGCCAGCAAGTCCTACCCTGCATAGTAGTATTAAGGTTCTGTTATAACTATAACTTATACTATAAGTATTAAGTATTAATTAAGGTTCTGTTATAACTATTTGGCCCATGATACCATAGCTACTAAGTAAAAAGCAGAGACTTAAACTCAGATCTGCCTCCAGAGTCTGTTTATTCTTCATTATACCATGCAATGCTTCATGCTGATAAGACTATTTCCAAATAAAAATTCTGTCCAGAGGGACAATGGAGGAAGAGAAGCAAAACTGATAGAGGAGAAAGAGGGGCTAATTAGTTCTGCAGGAGGACAACCTAGAGTAGCTTGGAGACTAGAACAGTTAAGTAGAATAGCTTAACTATTTGGCCCCTTTATTGTCCATGACTATCTGTCAAGGACTAAGAATTCCAAGCAAGTAAAAGGCAACCTAGGAAAGACAGCCCAGTGATGACTTTTGGTGGCCCAAAAGACCTGTTGGTTTCTTTATGAAATATGAACATTTACTGCTGTCTGAAAAGGGTTTGATGCTGAAGCTGAAGCTTCGGTACTCTGGCCACCTGATGTGAAGAGCCGACTCATTGAAAAAGACCCTGATGCTGAGAAAGACTGAAGAAAGAAGAAGAGGGCAGCAGAGGATGAGACGATTGGATGGCCTCACTGACTCGATGGACATGAGTTTGAGCAAGCTCAAGGAGATAATGAAGGACAGGGAAGACTGCTGTGTTGTATGTAGTCCATGGGGTCACAAAGAGTTGGACATGACTTAGTGACCAAACAACAATATTTGGGCCTGGAGATGACTTTTATTACAAGGAGCAAGCCATGAAATTCATGACCAGCCTAGACAGCATATTAAAAAGCAGAGACATTACTTTGCCAACAAAGGTCCATCTAGTCAAAGCTACGCTTTTTCCAGTAATGTGTGGATGTGAGAGCTGGACTATAAACAAAGCTGAGTGGCGAAGAATTGATGCTTTTGAACTGTGGTGTTGGAGAAGACTCTTGAGGGTCCCTTGGACTGTAAGGAGATCCAACCAGTCTATCCTAAAGGAAATCAGTCCCGAATAGTCATTGGAAGGACTGATGCTGAAGCTGAAACTCCAATACTTTGGCCATCTGATGGGAAGAATCAACTCATTTGAAAAGACCCTGATGCTGGGAAAGACTGGGGGCGGGAGGAGAAAGGGAAGACAGGATGAGATGGTTGGATGGCATCACCAACACGATGGACATGAGTTTAAGTAGGTTCCAGGAGTTGGTGATAGACAGGTAAGCCTGGTGTGCTGCAGTCCATGGAGTTGCAAAGATTCAGATATGACTGAACAACTGAACTGAACTGAATATTCCATTGTATATGACAATCACACAGCTAACATCACACTCAATGGTGAAAATGTGAAAGTATTTCCTCTAAGATCAGACAAGACAAGGAGGCTCACTCTCACTACTTTTATTCAACATAGTTTTGGAAGTCCTAGCCACAGCAATCAGAGGGGAAAAAGAAATATAAAAATCCACACTGGAACAGAAAAATAAAACTGTCAGTGTCTGCATATGACATAATATGATACATGAAAATCCTAAAAATGCTACCAGAAAACTACTAGAACTCATCAATGAATTTGGTAAAGTTGCAGAATACAAAATTAATATATAAAAATCTGTTGTATTTCTATACACTAACAATGAAAGATCAGAAAGAAGAATTAAAAAAAAATTCCATTTACCAGCACATCAAAAAGAATAAAATATCTAGGAATAAACCTAGCAAAGGAAGCAAAGGCCAAGACAACTGTAAGATGCAGATGAAAGAAACTGAAGATGATACAAATGGAAAGATATACCATGTTCTTAGATTGGAAGAATAAATATTGTTAAAATGACTATAGTACTCAAGGCAAAATATAGATTCAATGCAATCCCAATTACCAATGGCATTTTTCACAGAATTAGAAGAAAAATTTTAAAATTTGTATGGAAACACAAGAGGCTCTGAATAGTCAAAGCAATCTTGAGAAAGAAAATCTCAATCTTGAGCTGGAGGAATCAGGCTCCTTGACTTCAGACGATACTACGGAACTTCGTAGCTTCACACTAATCAAAACAGCACGGTACTGGCACAGAGACAGAAATATAGATCAATAGAACAGGACAGAAAGCCCAGAAACAAACCCATGCACCTAAGATCAATTAATCTACAAGAAAAGAGACAAGAATATCCAATGAAGAAAAGACAGTCTCTTCAATAACTGGTACTGGGAAAACTGGACAGCTACATGTAAAATAATGAAATTAGAACATTCTCTTAAACACCATACACAAAAATAAACTCAAAATGGATTAAAGACTTAAATTAAATGTAAGACTGGATAATATAAAACTCCTAAAGGAAAACACAGGCAGAACACTCTTTGACATATATTGTAGAAGTATCTTTTCGGATCCATCTCCTAGAGTAATGCAAATAAAAACAAAAATAAACAAATAGGACCTAATCAATAATAATTTGAAAAGGATTCAAGCAGGTTTATGAGCTTTCTCTGGTTCTAAAAAAGAAAAGCAACACAGTGAAGATTCAGAAAGATTTCAAAAATTAAAATTTTCAGAAGTGGGTAGAATCCTCAGTTTCACATTAAAAAAATCTGCTGAAAGCAAAATATTCACTCAGAGGGAGTTCCCTAGCAATAATTACAGGACAACTGCTAAGGTACGATGTGGAGTAAAAAGGGAGATGGGCAAAACGGTGAGGAAAGAGGATCGGGGAGTTCCCTTATCCACTCACAGAGCTCTGGGCCACAGGGGGAGTGGAACGTTGGGTTTGCAGTCACAGTGGGTCCACATGGTAACTGCCGAGATGATCCACATGATAAATGTTCCTAGACAGTGACTGAACTTTCTCAAAGCCTCTTCTGCTTATCACTAAGAAAAATGAACTAATGCAGGATAGTTAAAACAAAACCAACAACAGTTGCTCTAGGTAAGAGCCATGGAATGCCACAGGAGGCAGGAAACAAGATGTGCTAATAAGGTGGCAGAAAGCTCACGATGTTGAGGGCTGGGAGCTCAAGAGGATAGAAGGGGAGGATGTGGGCGAGTTGAGAGTAAAGGGAGTACCCAGCAACTATGCAAGTCCCAAGGCCAGAAGGCTGTTAGAAGGAATAGGAACTGGAATACTTTTCGAATTAAATCACTGACTGACACCCACCAGTGTGCTTTGAATCTACATTTAAATCTAACAAAATTGTGGTATTTCTTTTTCCTGTCTCCAAGTAAGCAGCATAATGCTCTCAGCCTTAATCTGTTCGCCCTAAGAAGGGAGGCTAGGTTAGAAAGCAGAGTCACGATCTTGAGCTGTGCTAAGGACAGGGGAATCTTGGAGTCCGTGCTAGATGCCCACAGCCTTTTAAGCTGGCCTCACTCAGTTGGAAGTACCTGGTTGAAACACAAATCTATTAGCCTAAGATGAGAGGAAGAAACAGACTCTCGGTCCTGGTACTTCGGCAGCTGGTGGCCATCAGAGAAGCTCTGATCTGGATGCTCAGGGTTCCACGGCTCCTTTCCAAAGCACGTGCTCTAATTCCTGGTTAGGTCTTTTTAGGAACTGTGGAAAAAACCTCTTCTGTTCTCTCAACGAGAGGCATAGATAAGCACCAGAACATGCCCTTTGCCACAATGACAAAGGCAGCTTTTGGGAACAGGCATTTAATCTAGGTTACCATCAAGGGACCTCAGTGTCAAGCATGTTGAAGCCTACCGAAAAACACAGAAAACAACAATAAAACAAAAAAGAAAGAAAACAAATGCTACCAAGTGCATTTAAGATGAACAATATGAATTAACAGTTATGAAAAGCACTGTCCCAAAAAATCAAATACCATTTCCTTTCTTATCTCAAACATTGTGTTTGATTCTTTCCTTCCTCTCTCCCTGCCAATCAACATACACTGAGGGATGACAACATGTCAAGTAACACACTGTCAATAAAGTCCACTTTGATAGGGAACAGCAACTCTTTTGGGACAGGACATCTATATGTACGCTATAACTACCCTACGGGAGAGCTTTCTGCTCCAAAGAAAGATATTCTGACTTTACAGGGTACTTATACCTTCTTTCATTTATTTCCACTTTGTCAGTAAAGCAAAAGAACCCAAACTAACTCAGTGTCAAAGTGTGTACAGAGAAGTATCTCACATCACATTGATAACACTGTCTTAAACCAGGCAAGACTGCTATTTTAAAAACTGTCACCTAACATTTACAAAGCACTTTAAGGTGTACAAGCGTCCCTGGTGGCTCAGACGGTAAAGAATCTGCCTGCAGTGTGGGAGCCCTGGGTTCGATCCCTGGGCTGGGAGGATCCTCTGGAGAAGCAATGGCTGTTCACTCTAGTATTCTGGCCTGGAGAATTCCAGGGGCAGAGAAGCCTGGTGGCTAGGGGGCCGCACAGAGTTGGACACGACTGAGTGGCTTTCGCTTTCACTTTTAAGGTTTACAAAGAACTCTCACATACATTATCACTTCAGTTGATCCCCATGCTGCGAGGTGAAAATGACTACCCCTGTTTGACCAAATGAGGAAACAGATGCAACAAGATTAAGGCACTTGTCCCAATTCTCCTAGCTAGTAACTGGCAGAGGTAAAACTGGAACCCAGATTGATTTGACTCCAAAGCTGGTGCTATTTCTAATTGACCAAATGTCTCTCAGAAAAAAAAAGATAACATACTCAAGGAATTTTTTTTTTTTCCTGTTGTATCCAGTGGACAAATGAAGCACTCACTTTAGTTGAGCTAATTAAATATTTAAAAGTTTCTCTGTGACATAAGTGAACTTTTTATCAAAACTTTTTATTTAAACTCTACAAATGTCTCCACAAAATATCCAAAAAATTTGCATGTCACAACTAAGGAATACAATATTTCTGAAATAATGCTACTACATCCTTGGTGGCCAGGGACCAGAGGGTAACTTAAAATAATAAGAAAGCAGGTCTTGTGTCTAAAGGGGGTACATGATCCTTAGGACAGAGCAATTTACAATTAAAGACCAAGTGACAGCTAAGTCCCCAACTATTTGGCTGGGACTCTAGATGCCGGCGGTCTTGGCCCCCGACTGCTCTTCCTGTAAGTTAGGGACTTTTTCAAATTTCACAGCTCAGTCCTTTGTTAATATACCTACTCACCTTTTTTTGTATGCAATACAAAAGTTAGCTTTCTCTTATTAGTATTCATTCTCTTCAAATTTTGTTAATTGGTTAAAACTTCTCACAAGTTCATCAGGTCTTCTTGATTTGGGGTTAGGAAAGGTTACAGACCAAAGGAATTTCCTTCATAAGGCTTTTTAGGCTCAATTTGAGTTTTGTAAGTGAAGTCAAGCACCTCTGTTTTTCTCCCTAATGGGGAGTGTAAGCTTTTGCTATTCAAACCTGCACACACATACAATTTTCTTGTGGTTCCCCCATATGGAAACCATAGGCAGAAATGACTCACAAATGAAACGTGAAAGACAGATTAAAAAACTATACTTACTTAGGAGGAATTCGTGAAACAGTGTTCACATTTGTGACTGGGACCACTACTTGAAGAATGTGTTCAAGGGCTGTTAATCCACCAGCGGCTTGAAATGCAATCTGATCTGCTACATTCTAAATAGAAATACAAAGAGAAATTAGCCCAATTTCCCAGACATAAAATTATAACCAAATGAAATAGTTAGTTGTAGCGTGAAATATTCTGTTGGTTCAATTATTCTAGAAACACTTATTGAATGCTTACTCAGTGTGAGGAATTACAGGTCAAAAGTGGAGAACAAAAAAGATCATGGTTGCTGTCCCCTGTGAAGCTTAAAATCTAGTGGATGAGACCAACATTAATCAAATACGTATAACAATTTCCACTATAACAAGTACTCTGAAGAAGAAGGAAAGATGCTCTATAGAGCAGCGGGGAAACTAACTCTATATTGGGGAGACGGTCAGCACAGGCTTTTCTGGGAAAGTTGAGGTTTTGAGACAGGCAAAAGGAAAGGGAAAGGGATGAAGCACTCCAAGCATAGGAAAAAATCATTTTATAGATAACTTTTTAACAATACTTAAAAAAACTGGATCTTTTTGTAATGTTAATTACCACCTAACAAGATAAATTGACTTCCACAAAGATTTCCTTTGCTAGAACTTTTCTCTTTAGTAATACAAGATAATTTAATGCCTAAGCAGTTAGCTGCATTTTTTTTAAAGCCACTTCAGCTACTTTAGGGAGAGTATTAAGTAACCATTTTAGATCTCAACCTATGATTTTTTTCCTAGACAATTTCTGAATTATATACAGTTCTTGTGGAAAGGATATCTAAGTTCTTTGCCTTCCTTTGGCACGAGAAAGGCAAGACTTTTTAAACATCCACAGAATCACTGCATCAAATATGTGAAAAATAGGATGGCAATCTGCTGTGGGCCGAATTGTGTCCCCAATCTCTGTTGAGTTCATATGTTGAAGCCCCAACCCTGAGGATCTCAGGATGTAACTGTGTTGGAAGATAAGAAATTTAAAGAGGTGATTTAAAACTAAAATGAGGCTGGTGGGGTGGGGCAGTAATGCAATATGACTGGTGAACTTATCAGAGAAGAGGCACCAGGGATGTAGAAAGGAAAAGGCTGTGTGAGGACACAGCAAGAAGGTATGTTTTACAAACCAAGCAGAGACGCCTCAGGAAAAACCAAACCTGCCAACACCTTGACCTTGGACTTCAGCCTCCAGAACTCTGAGGAAAGTTCTATTATATTTAAGCCACCCAGTCTGTGCACTTTGTTATGGCAGTCCTAGCAAACTAATATTCAATGTCTTTACTACAACACCACCTTGCATTTGTTTTAATAGCATTCTCACAGTTATCAAGCCTTAAAATGTCTGAGGGACTTTTGGTGGGGGGCGGAGGAGGGGGTACTTGGCAGAGAGATATGAGTTATTCACAAGCTCTGCCTGACTCTTCTGATACTCAAAGCAAAATGCTCTGCCTGCTTTATGTGGACTAGAAATTATTGGTTCTAGAACATGTGTGGAATTTGACAGTATAATATCTTAATCATTCATTTATTCCTTATTGGTACACAATAAAATACAATATGAGACTATAAGAAGTTCATCATGAATCCCAGATAATACTTCACTTATAAGTCCCAGATAAGATTTTAACCCTAATTTTTAAGATTAACAATTTATGTTGTTATTAATGAAAAAATATTTGCTTGCAATAGAACAATCAGAAAACTGAAAAACTAGGTAGGTGCTCAGTAAATTATTTAAAACCATAATGCTGTGACCACTCTTCCTTCTTATGCTGGGATGTCAGTATAAATAGAAATTAGTAATAACTTTGTATTAGTACATCACATACACAGATAAAACTGCACTAATCATAGCCATAGTTATATCATAACTATATGGCAAATTGAACACACCATGTAACAATTACAAAATTAAAAAATAAAGCTCTAAAACATGGCATAGGACCCCTGATACCCATCCTACTCATTCTCTCTCCCTCTCTGCCAGATGTAAAGGCTATCCTGATTTCTGAAATCATAGATTCCTTTTGTCTTCTATTCAGGTGTATAAAAACAGACTCACACTCCATGTATTCTACAATATTTAACTTTCCTTGCTTGATTCGCTTTTTTTTTTTTTTTAATTGGAGTGTAACTGCTTTACAATGTTGTGCTAGTTTCTGGAGTACTACATCATGAATCAGCTATGTGTGTATATATATGCCTCCCCATCCTCTTGACCCTCCCTCCCACACAGCCCCTGTTCCATCCCTCTAGGCCATCACAAAGCACCGAGCCGAGCTCCCTGTGCTAGGTAGCAGGTCCCCACTAGTCATCTATGTCACAAAAGTTAGTGTATATGTGTCTATGCTGGTCTCTCAGTTTGTCCCAGTTTCCTTCCCCCCTTGCTTTATGTGAACAGAACACAAGTTTGTTCTCTATGTCTGTATCTCTATTCCTGCCCTGCAAATCGCTTCATCAGTGCCATTTTTCTAGATTCCATACATATGTGTTAATATATGATACTTGTGTTTCTCTCTCTGACTCACTCTGCATAACAGGCTCTGGGTTCACCCATCTCACTAGAACTGACTCAAATTCATCCCTTTATATGGTGGAGTAACATTCCACTGTATTTATATCCCACAACCTTCTTTATCCATTCACCTGTCCATGGACATCGAGGTTGCTTCCATGTCCTGGCTACTGTGAATACTGCGGCAATGAATACTGGGGTACATATGACTTTTTGAATTCTGGCTTTCTCAGGGTATATGCCCAGTAGTGGGATTTCTGGGTCATTCCTAGCGTTATTCCTAGCTTGTTAAGGAATCTCCATACTATTCTCCAAATTGACTGTACCAATTTACATTTCTACGAACAGTGCAGTAGGGCTCCCTCTTCCCCATATTCTTTCCAGTATTTGTTTGCAGATTTTATTGATGATGACCATTCTGACTGGTGTGAGGTGATCTCTCATTGTGGTATTGATGTGCATTTCTCTAATAATTTTGCTCTATTATTTTTCCCCCTAATTCATCAATATTATTGTCTGTAGCAGTATTTAGTTCCTCTTCCTTGCTGCATAGTATTCCCTTATCTAATGATATACCTCAACTTAATTAAATGTTTCACTGCTGATTGACATTTGGGTTGTTTCTACTTTGCAACTCTGGACGATGCTGCTTTCAACTTTTCTGTACATGTGTTGGGCACATGTGACATGTGCTGAGTACATGCTGAAGGGAGGAGCTGCTGGGTCACAGTGCACGCACAGGTTCAGGGTTATCAGTTACGGCTCAACACCTTTCCAACATATTCAGAACAATTCCTATACACCCTGCAGTGCAGTGACGATTTCAGTTATTCTAAATTCACAGCAAAACTTGGCTTTATCAGTTTAAAAAAAAACAAACAACTTTAGTCATTCCAACAGGTGTATACTGGCATTTGAGTGAGGTTTTCATTTGCCTTCCCCTGCTAATAATGAGGTTGAACACCTTTTGTTTATTGGCTTTTTAAAAAAAATTTGACAATTACTTTACAACAGGGTGAGGGCTCAGATCATAAGGATATCATTCAATTAAATTTGATTAATGCTTATCAAGTTCTGAACATTTCCATTACCCTAGAAAGTTCCCTCATGCCCTTTCCACAGTCAATCCTTCCTCCCTGAAGCAACCGCTGATTTGATTAATGGTACCACAGGTTAGCTTTCTCTACTGTAGAATGTCATATAAAGGAGATCATATAGTACATACCAATATTTAAATAGGTAGTGATGAGTTATTCTACAAGCAGTTTATCAGAGCCAGGCCTACGGTAACCTGGGAAGTCTAGGGCAGCATCTAAAGCCTAGGGAAAATGGCAGAGGGGCTCTGAGTTACGAGAGGGAAGTAAACACGTATGTTCACCTCCTTTCTTCTATACTGAAGTAGGAATTATAGATAAAAAATACTTAATAATATTTCAAAAACAGCCACATTAAAATAAGGGAAACATCTCTGTAAAACAGGGATGGAAGAGCTGATAATAATGCTTCCCTGCTGGTCTAGAGGTTAATAATTTGCCTTGCAACACAAGGGACACAGGTTCTATTCCTGGTGTGGGAAGACCCCACATGCTGCAGAACAACTAAGACCGTTGCCACAACTACTGAACCGGCACTCTGGAGCCCACGAGCCACAACTTCTGAAGCCCTTGCACCCTCGAACCTGTGCTCCACAACAAGAGAGCCCACCACAGTTATAAGCCCATGCACCGCAACTAGAGAGTAGCCCACGCTCTCCACAACTAGAGAAAGCCCGTGTGCAGCAATAAAGGCCCACCACAGCCAATACATAAATAAATACATAAGCAATTCTTAAAAAACCGCATAGAGCAAGAGGCCAACTTTCAGCAGGCTCTTAAAAGAACATCTGCCTTTCTAGACTCTTCCCCAGCTTTCACAGTGATTCAGGCTCAAGTTCCGACTACTCCTCTCCTGTTACAGCTCTTCACTCTCGCTGCTTCTGTCCATGCCTACTCTTACCATGTCAGTTCAGGCTCTCCTGGTCTCTTGCTGGAGGCCCTGCAGCAACCTCCTAATTAGTATCTCCGGATGCAGGCTCACAGCAGCTGCATTCTCTAGGGCTGTGCTTCCCAAACCCTCTAACACAAGTCACGTGTTTTGTTTGTTTTCAAGACTTTCACTCCATTGTGACCAATACTTTTGTGAAATATTATACAAATGAGGGAAAAAAGATATACTAAGCTTGAACCCACATTTTAAAATATTAGATGAAAGTCATGAAATTACTCTTGATTTGTACAGTTATCTCACTGTTTCTAGTGACAAGAGCCTGGCACTGGCCTCTGGACTCCCTTTTGACTAGTCCTGCTCTGAATGCCTTTATATGCAATGAAGATAATATTATCAAGAGTAAACGTGATCACGCTACTCTGGGGGTAGAACATGTGAATGATTTCTTCCTCACTATGTACTGAACGCCCAAATTATTTTGCACAGTTCCTCAGAATCTGAACCCTCTCTAATGGCCTCCTTCCCTGCCAAGCTCCTACCTGTCTCAACCGAATTCCCCATATGGCCCATGCTCTTTCACGCCTCTGTGCTTTGGGGTATACCATTCTTCTCAGAAGGGATGACCCTCTAGCTTTTCTTCTTTGTATCCCGCTAAACTTTGAGCTTCTTGCAGTTGGGGACTACGTCTGTTTTATCGTCACATCCCCAACACTTAGCAGGAGGGGGTGTACTCAGCAAATGCATCATCAGTGGTTGCTGAATGACAGTTGTGAAAAAGAAGACTCACAAAGGTATTTCAACACAATTTTAACTGTGAAAACACAGGCAGTCAATTGCTATAGTATGAGCCAAGGATAAAATCCCCACTCCTGTTATTGCATGTAGCCAAATGGAGTAGTTTTTCACCAGGATGGAAACGACCAAACAATGAAATTCAGGTTTTTAAGACTGAAAGACATGCTCACCTTGAGACTCCTTAATAGCCATTAAGGAAATACATTCTCTACTCATACTCTGTTTCAATATAAAGCCTCTATATTTTGATACTTCTCAACTCAAAAACAAAGTATGTCATACTTTAAGCCAAGCAGATGCACCAATCCATGCAATCTGTCCACAGAGAAACAAAACAGCACTGCTGCTGTTCTTGTAGACCTTTCCACAATGGGAGGGAACTGGGTCAGCACTGCAAAAGTGAGCGGGAAAAGGACTGAGGGAAAGCAGACCATCTTAATGTACACATCTATGCCTTAAAAACAAAACAAAATAAACTCAAAGTCTTTCATGCAATGCCAACAACATGGATGTGACCTCTTGAAAAACTTAAGACATGGGCTCTAATAGACATTAAGCAGGAAAAAATAAGCTGATTTCAGGAACATAAAGGACACTGAAAGCCAAATTTTTTACTAAAGTATTATTGAAAATTGAAGTTCTAATTTATCATTTGCAACTTTTCAAAGAAATAAAGCAAAAAAGCAAAACCAACTGTGGGGGGAAAAAAAAAATTCTCACAAGTTTCTCCCCAGAGTCAAGGGCAGTTCTGGTTATATATACTTTTGGATTACAGATCTAACAAGCCACTTTTGGATTCTCTTCCACAGAGCATGGCTAAACGGAAATACTGGTCAGTGTCCTAAGCTCTCCCTTGCGCCCCACACCAACTCCTATTCATGCCATCATCTTTGCTCTTCTCAGAGCTCTATTTCTCTCTGCTTGCAAGCTCAAGAGTGGCAGCTGACTTACCTCTGCAGCCCCAGTGCTGGCATAGAAAACGGATGGTAAATTCTTGATGGGTGAGTAGCTGAACAAAAGGATGAATAAATAGAAACCTTCCTTTCAAACAGCAAAAATGTCATGTGAGATATGGCAGTTTAACACAACATAGGGGCCTGTGAGCACAACAAAGAGGAATATCTCCCAGTGGATCTCACTGCCTAACGCAGTGCAAATGAACAGCTCTCCCTCTCTCTGTACATAAGGTAGATGAGACACTTCTCTGATAGCCTGTGACAGAAAGGGGAAAATCACACTGGCCCAATGATGAGCTCCCCAAATGTTAAAACCTAGGGGGAAAAACACCTTCTTAAGCATATGGTGTTAAACACTCTATGCAAATGAAAAATGAAGATCACTTTCACACAATAATTCAGGTAGACTAAAGGATGCAGAGAGCCTTCCTCTTCCTCTCCATTCCTACCACATCAGCTCCTTGTGCCAATCACCTGATACTTCCCATACACTGCTCTCTTTATATTCCTGGACGCCACGATGAGGCTGGATGCTCCTCAAATACACAGTTAAATACTTGTTCCTATGCCTCTTAGTGTCTAGAAAAAAGCAGATATACTAAAAATGAGGACGAGATGGTTGGATGGCATCACCGACTCAATGGGCATGAGTTTGAGCAAATTCCGAGAGACAGTGAAGGATAGGGAAGCCAAGCGTGCTGCAGTCCACGGGGTCACAAAGAGTCAGACACAACTGAGTGACTGAACAATAATAAATTCTCTCTATACATCCTGTCCCCTTCTCAACTTGTAATGTTCCAACAGCAATCTCTCAATCCTTTAAGACCCAGATCAAATCATTCATAACATTTTCCCAAATCCCCTCAACTAAAGTCAAAGGTCTTTGTCTTTGTATTTCTCTCATGGCCCTTCTCATATTTGACGTTATCCCAGAGTTTTCTGTTTTCAAGCACTACATGAAGCCTAAGCTCTCCTCCCTCTGCATTCTCAGTCGGGGTCAAACTCAGGATGCACAGACTACAGACACCAAGCAAAGTCTGTTAACTGACTGAAAACATCTCATCTAGAAAGATGAACTAGGTATTTTTCTTTTTTTTCTGCTACCCCTTTCCCAAACACTCTGCATTCAGATAGAAATCATGAAATCAGAACTTTCATAAAGAGCTTCTTCATTCTGATTTGAGCAAGGAAAAAAAAATGCCTCTTAAGTGGAAACCTGTGGCTTTACTTGTGTATTCAATACCTGACATAACACCTTAATAGCTCTGCCTTCCTTTGCTCCCTCCCACTGTGAGACTGACAACTGACTAATAGGCTTACAGGCTCCATTCTAATAACCCAGCTTAGCTAAAGGCCAGCAAAAAATGACAGCTTCAATCTGAATTACATGGCCTAGGAATCCATTCAATTATTGACTAGAGTAACTGTTATTACCTCTCCCAATTAAAGGAGAGGCAGCTGTTAATCTTTGGTGGCCTGCAAAGGCTGGTGGCCTTTGTACTTGACTTCTCTATAGACAGTAATTACGTTCTTTGTGATCAGAGAGGAAGGCCTTCCTAGCCTTTTAGACAGAGGCAGCAGATGGGGAGAACTGTTTTCATGTTCATTAGCAGGATAGGCTAGATTTGTTTGGAGCATCTGCTGGTACCTTAGGACCTGTTTAGAGACAATACAAGTAGGTTTCGCCAAGTCCACGAATTCAGAACTTAGCAGACCAATTTACAGAAACAAAAAGATTCTGGGGTGAATTTTTTTATGGTTGTTTTCCCATACGGAAAAGTTTCCTAACACTTAAAGGACATCATCTCTACTCAACTACGATCTTCACTGGTTATTGTCAGCTTAAAAGAAGCAAGCATAATGAGCTGAGACTCCTTCTACTGTGTATGATTTTTCTCTCCTAAGCCTTCTAATGTTGGCTTCTTCATATTCCTATATCTACATAAAGGTTTGGCTCAGCTTTTCAGCTATAGACACTCACACCTGAAAGAATCAGTATCTGGGATCAAGATTATCACAAGGAAATTGTAAATTTGTGGGACTGTGGTGCCAAAAAGTGGTGTAAAATCATAAACCACAGTTTGAAGGTCTGGTAATAAGGTAAGTGGTGCTGAAAGAGGCTGGAAAAGCTTTCTCAAGATGAGATGAACCATTCCTTTGTGATGCTAATCGGAACATGGACCCTTTGGAAGGCTCTCCCTGAGGGAGCTGAATTGTGCCATGTGTGACCTGTTTGGACTCCGTGAGGCCAGGGCAGGGTGAGTGAGAGGGGTGGTGCAGGAATTGAAGGATGAAAGCAGGACACAAGGCCTGAGGGCTCTCATTCCTTCTCTTTAAACCGCTGTGAGGCAGACGACCAAAGATCAGTGTATAGAGTTCATGACTGCAATCCTACAAAACTCACTATAGAGTTATTTTGATCTTCCCTCATCTCCATACTCCACAAAGCTGCCAAGTGGCAGGCCCTGGGTCAGGCCTAGCACTCACAGCCACAGTGAGAGACAGACCTAACACAGACCAATGCAAGGCTGTGAAGTAAGCGCTATGCCGAGGGGATGTACAAAAAGCTGTATGCACACAGAGGACAAGGTCTTCAGGACACAACAAGGGTCAACGTGAACAGTTTTCTGAGTTATCACACTATCAAACTAAAAGACAAAGGACACAGTCAAGGACCTACGTAAGGGGTTCCTTGGGCAACTCCTTTATTCTCCCACCATTCCCAACTTCCAGGCTACCCAGTGCTTTATGGGAGAATCTGAAGAGTCCAACTACAGCAGTTCCTGTTTTCCTTGTTCCTGCATCTAATCCAGTCTAGATGCTTTAAAGTTGGGAAGCAAAAGAAACTCAGGACCATGAGACCCAGGAGAATCTGTTTGGGACAAGTGAGTGATTTAGACAAGAGCCAGTAACAAGGACAAACTCCTTCAGTCCAGCAACTCCCAAGGAGCAGGACCTTGAGAGCTCAGAGGCTCTTGTTCACTGAGATGGCAGGGAAATGGAGATGAGTGTTTCCAGGGGGCTCTGTTCTCACTCCACGGTAACACCTGCACTTGCTGACTGATTTCTCTATTAAAATTTAATAGTAAAATAGATCATAGTGATTATCTATTTAGTCACAAGGTAGACTGTGAGCTCTTTGACAGTTGGGATGTTTATACAGGGTCTAGCAAAAGATAGGTTTTCAATAAATAGCTGCTGAGTATAAAAGTACTGTCTAGTTTCTGGGCTTCAACATCAGAAATTCTCTTTCGAGGAAAGAAAACCCATGAATCCACAATGACAAAGAAAAAGGCTTAGAAACATTCATGTGCCTGGGAAAGGCAAGGCAAGGATAAAGGTAAGCTAGAAACTATGGTTGATAAGGCAAGGCCAGCCCTGGGGTTAGGCCTGCCTGAAGAGGACAGGCCCAGAGAGGAAAAGCCAGGAATGTGAAGGGCAATGGCAAGGCCTTTGTGGACAACTTTGCTGATGTCCTGCCCTACCTGGCATTCATCCCCTGCCCCCAGTTCTCAAGGAAAGTAATGACCCAGGCCCTTTATGTCCTAAAGAAGGGAGGGGGAGAGCAATTTTTTCAAAGTGCCAACATAGAGGGCTGTAAGTGACAAATTCAAGGGCTTACCATGTGGCAGGTGGTAGGCTGTTATCTTATCTAAGCCCTCAAAACATCCTTGTATAATGCGATGATGATGAGGTCTGAATCATCATCCCATTAACGAAACAGAGGAGTCAGTTACTTGCTTAAATTTTTATAGCTAGCAAGTGGCGGAGCCAGGGATCGAGCCCAGGTTTATCTGACTTCCAAGGGCACAATGTATCTACATCAAGAAAGCTGCGAGAAAATCGAGTGTGTGGCTAAAGGAGTGTGCTGGACTTTTGGTACACTTAGCACTAACATCCCAGTTCTGCAACATCTTGGACTTGATGCTATTTTAAAATTTCAAAGGATATTTTATTTTGAAATAGTTTTAGATTAAAGAGTTACAAGGATAGTAAAGAGTTCCTATATACTTTAGTTGAGCCTTCCCTCATATTAATATCATGGCACACTTATCAAAACTTATAGTGTAAGAAATTACACTATACTATTAATTAAACTACAACCTCATTTGGATTTCTACTAGTTTTTCTATTGATGCCCTTTTCCTGTTCCAGGATCAAATCTGGAAACCCACATTACACTGAGCTCCATGTTATTGTGAAGACATGGTAAAGTTACTTTTAGCATTAGAGAGGGAATCCTGATCTCATATTAACATTCACCAGCAACTAAAAAAAAAAAATTTTTTTTTTTTAAATTCTTGAAATAATCCAGACTCAGAGAGTGTAAAGGAATGCCAAGTTTGACTATCACAAGTAAATAAAAAAGGAAATGAGAGCTAACTAGATTCCGAGGGACTGAAATACGAGTAGTTCTTTATCTGGTGGTGAAGCTCTTGAGACTGTCAGGAAATGGGAAGAAATGTGCACACGGCAGGAGGGCAGCAGGCCCTGGGTGAGGAGGGAGTGTGGGACCAGGGTTAGAAGAGACCCCAGGTGGCCCGGGATGGGCTCCCCCTGCAGCTCCAGTCCCAACTGGCCTTCAGTACTTTTTATGGCGGAGGGTTGGCTTTCAAAACCCTTTCCTTTCTGATTATCAGTGAAATCCAGCAAAGACTTCCAACTGGAGCATGACACTGCTTCAGAGTCTTCAAGGCATGCCTTCTCTACCTGTGACCAGGATAGGATATTTATTGCAAGACATTTTCCCCAAGAAGTAGTGAGGTTAAAAACCTTGCAGACAGAAAAACAAAACAAAAAAAACCTTGCAGACAGAACGCAACAAAATTCTGTAAAGCAATTATTCTTCAATTAAACACACACACACACACACACACACACACACAACCTTGCAATAGGGCACTAGGAAAGTCAGGTACAGTTGATTTTAGAAATGATCCTGCTAGGAAGCACTGTGTCTGCTTAATTTAGTCCAAAGGAAATGAAAGGGGGGAAATAGCTAGTGATCACAGGCAATCCATTTCCCAGATGGATTATCTGGAGTCTGCACTCTGGTTCAGCCCCTCCTGGTTCTCTAGCAGCTAAAGTATAGAGGGAAAATAGAGGAGATAAAATCACTGCCAAATCTGTTACTAAAGAGACTATCCAATACAAAACATGGCAAGGAAGAAAGCGAACATGAGCAGCTTTTCAGATTTTGGACTTCAAGATGACTGTATTAATTTACACTTTAGTTAGCTTCCCTGTAGCTCAGCTGGCAAAGAACCTGCCTGCAATGCAGGACACCCCAGTTTGATTCCTGGGTCAGGAAGATCTGCTGGAAAAGGGATAGGCTACTCACTCCAGTATTTGTGGGTTTCCCTGGTGGCTCAGCTGGTAAAGAATCCGCCTGCAATGTGGGAGACCTGGGTTTGATCCCTGGGTTGGGACAATCCCCTGGAGAAGGGAATGGCAACCCACTCCAGTATTCTGGCCTGGAATTCCAAGGACCAGTTCATGGGGTTGCAAAGAGTTGGATACAACTGAGCGACTTTCACTTTTTCTTTTCATACTTTAGTTAAAAGAAATGAAAACTGCTTTACTACACAGAGCTTCTGTTCCCTATTAAGATGTTGCAAACAAGATGTTCTTCTGTAGAGAACAGTATGAAAGACTTTTTCAGAGTATCTGGTCTTCTTGATTTTGCTAGAGCAAGTATGATCATGTTTACTGAAGGGCTAATGCTGCCCCACTGAATTGGTACACTAGAGATGCTCTGAGCTATTGCTTTTAGCTAGCGCGAATAAGATAAAACCTTTTCTAAAGGTGAACTAAGATGTTTAAAAGTCTGCTTATTCAAGGCAAACAAAACTCAAGAGGATTCATTAAGTCTGGAGAACACCAGAACATTATGGAATCTTATTTCTTTATAAAAAGGCATATATGTATCTCTTTTTACAAGGAATACTCAATTTCATCAAAAGAGAAATTTGGTGATCAACTTATATTTACACAGTCTTTAGTCTGAGGTGTGTTTTAGTTTTAAGTCGGCATGCAAGTCCATGTCTTCCCATCATGGAGAAGTCAAGTCATCAGTTAGAAAAGAAATGTAAAGATCCTAAAACGAATCCATACTTCTGGAGACATTCATGTGTAAACATTAAACGGTGTACAACCTAGGAGGCCTTTTCCGCAGGGACAGGGAGAGCGCTTTGAGAAAGATGGGCAGAAATGATATTTCAGACTGTGAGTTCCTTGTGGCACAAACAGTATGTGTTTGCTTGTGTTTAAGGAGCTAGGGCTTCTCTAGTGGCTCAGTTGGTAAAGAATCTGCTTACAATGCAGGAGACCAGCATGCGATCCCTGAGTCAGGAAGATCCCCTGGAGAAGGAAACGGCAACCCATTCTAGCACTCTTGCCTGGGGAATTCCAAGAACAGAGGAGTTGGGAAAGCTATAGTCCATGGGGTCACAGAGTTGGGATACCATTGTGCGACGAACTTTTAAAGAACAGAAGTTATTCATTCAGAGTTTGCTACAACAGATAGTCAACCACCAACAGCTGCACTTGGCAGAGATTCAAAGTCAGACAGAGGGATGGGAAAGCTTTATAAAGAAGGAAAGAGACGGCTTCAAGTATATAGTGTTTGGATGTTGTTGGCATGGGAAGCCAGAAGCAGGTTAACTACAAGGGGGCATCTTATTGGTGGCTTGAGGAGCACACACATCTTTGTCTGGCTGGCCTTGAGCAAGAAGCAGGATCAAAAACCATAAAGCTGACGGTCACTTATCAACTTCTGACCATTCTGGGTTGACTGCTTCAGAGGTTGTAGGTCACTGCTACAGATGGGCTGGCTATTCTCTATTTGTATATTCAGTTTCTCTGACAACTTGAACATTTAGGTAGAAAATCCAGATGAGTGTACAAAAAAGCTCTAAAAAAATAGTAAGTGAGTTTAACAAGGACTTGATATAAGGTCACTGCAAGAAATTAATTCTGTAGGCAAATCCATAGAGATAAAAGTAGGTTAGTGGTTGCCAGGGACTGGGGGAGGGGAAAATGGCATATGGGAGTGATGATGTTATGGAATTAGACAATGGTGATGACTGTGCAACCTCGTTAATATATTAAAACCCACTGAACTGTATACTTTAAAAGGGTGAATTTTATGGTATGTGAATTAGATGTAAACCATGTCATATTTACCATTTAGAAACTATTAGCATGGCCTATGGATTAATGCTGCCGTGGTTTGAATCCCAGTTCTTTCACTTATTAGGCATAACATCAGACAAGTTACTTATCCTCTCCATACCTCCGTGTTCTTACAAATGAGGCCACATAATTCCCACCTTGAAAGGTTATTAAGAGAATTAAATAAATTGATCTGCATAAATGTTAGTAATTGTCATTATCTTCTTTATATTATCCCTGCTTCTTAAGCTAATTACCTAATATAACATCATCAAACAAATATTAGTTCCCACCTGCTAAGGGTTTACGCTTTTTCCAGCCTTCACATTTCACTTCCAGTTCACTCAATGCTAATACCCATAACATGTACGTGCGTGTGTGCTCAGTGTCTGACTCTTTACAACCCCATGGACTGTAGCCCACCAAGCTCCTCTGTCCACGGGACTTCCCAGGCGATAATACTGGAGTGAGTTGCCATATCCTTACTCCAGGGGATCTTTCCGACCCAGGGATCAAACCAGCATCTCTCGAGTCTCCTGCGTTGGCAGGCAAATTATTTACCACCGAACCACTTGGGAAACCCCAGTACCCATAAAGAGCAGACCCTTAAAGTTCTTGAGAGGACATATCCTACAGTCTTTCTGGTATCTCAAAATTTCACAAATGTATGATTTCTCTCATAAATATCTTTATTTTATCTGAGCCTACCTTCTCACTCCATTAGTCTCAGCTTTAATATTATTTCCTCCAAAGAGCCTCAAGGCTATAGTCTTCTGACTATTTCCACAAACAACTCTGTATTTCCTTAATACGTCCTAAAAAGACTCATCACACTCTTTTATAATAATTAACTGTTCAACTGCCTATACGGGCAGGGCCTGTATCTGTCTTTAATTACTGTTCTCTTCCTTGTGGCCTGGCACATGAAAAATTCACTGACATTTTAAAACGTGTACATACAAGCACCAGGCACTCTCCTAAGTGCTGCCTTGCAAGCTGTGTCTCATATAATGAGGTTGATACAATTACCATTCCTATTTACACGGAGAAAGAGAGCTCAGAGAAGATAAGTAACTTCTTTAAGATTACGTAACTAGTAAGGGCTGATCTAGGACTCATATTCATGTAGGTCTAATTTTAGAATCTTGAGCTTTAACCATCACATCGTATTACTTCTCTGCAAACAGTGCACTAGAAAACAAAACTGTTTCACTGAACTAAAAGGTCTGTAAGGTGAGTGCAATGATACAGATTAGTGCTAGGAGGTTTCCCTAGACAAGAAGATAGCATTATAGACATAATAAACTATACACTTTCAGATAAGGACTGGCTCTATATTGTTCTTGAGAATAAGGTTACTGAAGCTTTGAAAAAAAGCCATTATTCAAAGCTAAGAGTAAATGGTAAGAGGCAGAAAAGAACTATAGAAACTAAGAATTTTGGGTTAAGAGGGAACTTGAAAATGTTCCCTTATTTAAGGTGCCATTTTGGGTAGTCTGGCAAATGTTATGTGCTTTATAACTTTACTAGATTTTTATGGTATATTTCACAATTTATTTTCTTGGGTCCGTATATGAACAAGTTTGTTATATCAATTCAACAATCTATCTGATACACAGAATACATAAGGAACTGTAGTTGGTGCTTTAGAAGACCAAGGTGAAGGATAGCAAAGAATCAAACGTAACTAATAACTAATGTCTGTACTTTGGATTTGTATTCAAGAAGTAAATAATGTAAATCATATATAGGCTTTTTTAAGATAAAAATATTCTCCAGCTTCCTTCTGTCCTTAGTTGAAATAAAACTGGAACAAATAAATGAAAGCAAACACAAGTCATTGTTGCAGCTCTTCAAGATAACAATAGACTGACCTTGTGAGGTGATTTCCAGAACTGATTCCTGATATTACCAAATCTGCCAAATTAGCCCCTTCTGTAAAGTAAGCTATTTGGCCCTGGCAAGCATTTCTTGAATGTCCAGGCATCTGCTTGCCTTAAGCCAAGGAATGGATGAGAAGACAAGTCAACAAACCATTCAGTTTATTTGAACAAACATTTATTGTCTGCCAGCTATCTGCATGTTTGCTAAATGTCAGAAATACAGAAGCACAGAGGATCAGGACCTATCTTCAAGGACCTCAAATTCTACTGAGAAAGACTCAAAAACAGAAGAATGCAACATGGGGTGGTGAGTCTTGTGTATGATGGAGGTATGGGGCTTCCCTGGTAGCTCAGTGGTAAAGGATCTGCCTGCCAATGCAGGAGATGCGGGTTCCATCCCTGGGTTGGGAAGATTCCCCGGAGAAGGATATAAGAATCCACTCCAGTATTCTTGCCTGGGAAATTTCATGGACAGTGGAGCCTGGCGGGCTACAGTCAATGAGGTCACAAAGAGCAAGATACACCTTAGCGACTAAACAGTATGATGGAGGTACAGGGTATACCTTGGGCTTACACAGTTAAATACATAACCTGCTTGGGTGAAGATCAGAATGACAGGGAGGCGATACCAGAGGTGAACCTCAAAAGAAGCCATCCAGTACATGAGACAAGTGCTCGGACCTGGTGCACTGGGAAGACCCAAAGGGATCGGGTGGAGAGGGAGGTGGGAGGGAGGATCGGGATGGGGAATACATGTATATCCATGGCTGATTCATGTCAATGTATGACAAAAACCACTACAATATTGTAAAGTAATTAGCCTCCAACTAATAAAAAAACAAAAAAAAACAAAAAAAAGAAGCCATCCAGGTAGAAGTGTGTGTGTGTGTGTGTGTGTGTGTGTGTGTGTGTGTGTGTGTGTGGTTGAGGAAGGCAAAGGCACTGAACAGGAGACAGTGAGGTGTTCTAGGGCTGAGGTGTATGGAAATTAGAGGGTATAAGGCCTACTCAAGGGATAATAAGCTGCTGAAAATGGTTAAGAGTGTGATGTGATGGGGAAATGTTGAGAGATGATGTCAGAGGTGTAGGAAGAGAACAAACTTTTCAGAGGACCTTGTATTCAAAGACAGAGAATCTAAATCTTATTCTAAAGCAACAGAGAGCTGCCAAAAGGTTTTTAAAGCAGAGAGACAGACACACTTTCCACCCCTCACCCCCCACTTTTGAAAGCACATACTAGAAACTATATCGTGGATAGACTGGAGTGGGTTAAGACAAAAAAAAAAAAAGTAGGAGAAATGATTCGGGATTGTCACCATCAGTGACAATTCAAATAGAGAGGTAAGACGGCTGGCTAAAACCTATATTTACAAGTAAAAGCAACAACAGCCTTGGCTACTGATTGGAAGTAGGAGAAAGAAGAATCAATTTACCAATCATCTTCTACATATGAAGCAGAAAGGATACAAACTGGTCTAGTACAGGATCAGACTCTCCTCCATGAAAAAGCTTAGAGTCTATCAATTGAGTAAAGGAGGCATAAAAAGAAAGTAATAATTTTCAAGGTAATGAATATGTGGCAGTCACAGGACACAGGGTTCATGCATGGCAGGAGAGTGAGAGGTCTCACGCCTCCTTTTCATAATGCCAAGTGAAAAACACTTTTAAGCACCATTTTAACTTTTAATACATAGTCCTGCTAAATGGAACAGTGGCTTCAATCGGGTATTTGTATAGAGGACTGAAAGCTGGACAGATTTTTTTTTTTACTGCATTTATCATTAATCAGCCATCTTTGTTCAAAAACATTAATTTCATACAAAATAAAAAAGAGTAAAATATGAAGGAGGAGGGGAAAGAAGAAGTGAAGATATACTGCTTTTTCTAGGAAAGGCAATTTTTCTTCCAATGGATATCATATATTGGTTGCCATGCCTCTGAACAAAAAAGCCTACTTTTCTTTTTCCTTAATTTGAACTTACAAGGATTCCTGTGGCATCATCATATAGGTGCCAATTTAGAACAGTTTGAACATAGAACAGTTCAAAGAAGAGATGAGAATGTAAGATTTTTGTATAATCTTGTGTTCATATTTTCTAAGCCCTAGTAAGTAAGTATATCTATAATCTCAGAAAGCAGTATATATTTAACCTTTGTAAGCTACTGGATACTCACAGACATGATTATGTCTTCTCAGAATGTGCATTATATTAAGTAAATCTGTTTCTGTCGAGTCATCTTTTCTCTAGTCTGCTGAGAAATACACTTATCCTATTTCAGATGGCCTCTGAGGGGCACTGGCTAACAGTCAGTAGACAGCATCAGACATGCAGTTACGTCATCCTGCCTTTTTCTTCAGGAACAGTACACCTTGAGACGAAGAACTAGTGCTATTTAAAGTAAAATGGCAGGTCTAAACCGTAAAGTACATACATGGTCTGAATATATTTCCATGGAAATACAAGTGTTACATCAGGTATACTTATTTATTACAAGTTGTACTTTAAAAATTAATTTTTATACTTCTAATACTTAACACAGTGCCGAGCACTGAGTAGGTACTTAAATAAGTGTACATTCCTGTGCTGATACTACTAAAACACCTCCCAATTTACAAAGGAATAAATCAAAAGACTGTGGTCTCTAAACAAATGAATACCAAAATAGCCAGGCAGCACAAGAACCACATTCTATACAGATCGCTATGTCCAATAGATATTACACCAGAACTTAAACTTGCACTATACAGCATATACATATGATGTATTACATTACCATTTATCAGAAATGTTACTTTTGAAAAGGCAGAGGCAGAGATCCAGCAATGCCAGGGGTTGCTATGGATTGACAGGATTCTTATCTTTTACTCCTCCAGCTCTGGGTAGTATGGAGGGAGCAGGAATAGCTTCCTCAAGTTATAACTCTCTGGATACCATCACCCTCTTCTTTTGCTCCTCCAATCTGTCCAGTAATTTTTATGATGAAATCTTTGTTTTAAAGACATTTCTTTTTTAAATACCTAGAGTAGTTACTATTTTCTTAACTGCAGAGTACTTTCTGACTGCCCACCATTGCTTGACATTTTCATTCATTTATTCAACAAACATTTAACAAGCAACCATTATGTTCTTACATTAGGAGCTGGGGACAGACAAAACAGACATGCCGGTCCTTTAGTGAAGTTTACAGTCTAGCATTCTAGTGGCATAATCATCTTCTATTCAAAAATATGTAAGGATTATAAACTCAGTGAAAGTAAGATCATAAAATACTACTTAATTCTTACTGGTGAATGCTTTACTCAAAATTAAATTTATTGCTTTAAGTAAACCAAAATATGAAAGTAACTTTACTTATTTTATTCTCTTATCAATTGAAGTGATAAGAGAAGTCAACCCTTCATAGATGTACTTTAGTAATCCATTCCTGTCCCTAATGTTACAATGAGGAACAAGAATATATATGTGATACAACTTATGCAAAGTGTATACAAAGGATACAAAGAACGTACACAAAGCATATACAAAGACATGAAAGAAGTAGCATAGACTCATCATGAATTTACCTAAATCCTCATTTAAATTAGATAAGGAATTTATTAAATTTGTTTCTATGGCACTTGAGACATAGATAGTAGACAAGCCCAAAAAGTCCTCTATTAAATGGAGTCAGCAACCTAATGTGTCCCCAGACACTAGGCTACCAATTTGTTTATCAGTGATCTTGACTATAAGGCTGTTAATGTATTATTCATTAGTATATTATGCATTTTACTGCTTCTCTGCAGAGATTTTAATTCAGAAATGCTCTGTGCTAGCAAGAACTTAGTGTAAATGACACAAATAAAAAATCATTTCATGTGTTTCTGATGAGTGACTTACATAACACTTCTATTAATCAAAACAGTATTAATATACAGCATAGTTTATCATCCATATCAGTTCAGTCCAGTTGCTCAGTTGTGTCTGACTCATGTCTGATTCTTTGCAACCCCATGGACTGCAGCACACCAGGCTTCTCTGTCCTTCACCAACTTCCGAAGCTTACTCACACTCATGTCCATCAAGTTGGTAACGCCATCCGACCATCTCATCCTCTGTCATCCCCTTCTCCTCTCGCCTTCAGTCTTTCCCAGCATCAGGGTCTTTTCCAGTGAGTCAGTTCTTTGCATCATGTGGCCAAAGTATTGGAGTTTCAGCTTTAGCATCACTCCTTCCAACGAATATTCAGGACTGATTTCCTTTAGGATGGACTGGTTTGATCTCCTTGCAGTACAAGGGACTCTCAAGAGTATTCTCCAACACCATAGTTCAAAAGCATCAATTCTAAAAAACGTTCAGCCTTTATTATTGTCCAGCTCCTGGTCTTGTTTTTACTGACCATATAGAGCTTCTCCATCTTTGGCTGCAAAGAATATAATCAATCTGGTTTCGGTATTGACCATCTGGTGATATCCATGTGTAGAGTATTCTCTTGTGTTGTTGGAAGAGGGTGTCTGTTATGACGAGTGTGTTCTCTTGGCAAAACTTAGTCTTTGACCTACTTTGTTTTGTATTCCAAGGCCAGATTGGTCTATTACTCCAGGTATCTCTTGACTTCCTACTTTTGCATTCCAGTCCCCTATAATGAAAAGAACATCTCTTTTGGGTGTTAGTTCTCGAAGGTCTTGTAGGTCTTCACAGAACCGTTCAACTTCAGCTTCTTCAGCATTACTGGTGGGGCATAGACTTGGATTACTGTGATATTGAATGGTTTGCCTTGGAAAAGAACAGAAATCATTCTGCAGTGACCCCACAAGGGACTGACCCAGACTTGCCCGTGAGTGTCCAGGAGTCTCCAGTGGAGGCGTGGGTTGGTGGTGGCCTGCTGCGGGGTTGGGGGCACTGAATGCAGCAGTGCGTGCATGGGACCTTTTGAAGGAGGTCCCCATTATCTTCATTACCTCCACCATAGTCTGGCCTCAGGTCAAACAACAGGGAGGGAACACAGCCCTGCCCATCAACAGATAATTGGATTAAAGATTTACTGAACATAGCCCCGCCCATCAGAACAAGACCCAGTTTCCCGCTCAGTCAGTCTCTCCCATCAGGAAGCTTCCATAAGTCTCTTATCCTTCTCCATCGGAGGGTAGGCAGAATGAAAACCACAACCACAGAAAACTAACCAACTTGATCACATGGACCACAGTCTTATCTAACTCAATGAATGAGCCATGCCATGTAGGGCCACCCAAGACGGATGGGTCACGGTGGAGAGTTCTGACAAAACGTGGTCCACTGGAGAAGGGAATGGCAAACCACTTCAGTACTCTTGCCATGAGACCCACATGAACAGTATGAAAAGGCAAAAAGATAGGACACTGAAAGATGAACTCCCCAGGTCAGTAGGTGCCCAATATTCTACTGGAGATCAGTGGAGAAATAGTTCCAGAAAGAGTGAAGAGATGGAGCCAAAGCAAAAACAACACCCATCTGTGGATGTGACTGGTGATGGAAGTAAAGTTCAATGCTGTAAAGACCAATATTGCATAGGAACCTGGAATGTTAGGTCCATGAATCAAGGCAAATTGGAAGTGGTCAAACAGGAGATGGCAAGAGTGAACATCAACATTTTAGGCATCAGCGAACTAAAATGGATTGGAATGGGTGAATTTAACTCAGATGACCATTATATCTACTAGTGTGGGCAGGAATCCCTTAGAAGAAATGAAGTAGCCATCATAGTCAACAAAGAGTCCAAAATTCAGTACTTGGGTCATCCACATGGGTTTCCTACTCTGAAAAATTCAAGATGCTTTATGACTGACTTTAATTTTCTTGTAACTGTCTAAATCTATGATAAATAACAACTTAGGCCAAGAAGTATGAACTGAATACACATAATCCAAACTATAAGAGATACATTCACCCAGTACGATTTATTCCAACTTCAATTTGATGGAGAGATATCTATTTAATCACTATATACTGATTCACTGGTATTGAGTCAGTTAAATATGATTTTAACTCTGTCGATAAAGCAACAATTGCTGCTCAAGCAGTATGCTAATTTTTAAGTTTTATTACTTGAAAGGAAAGAATAAACTGATAATATTCAAATTACAAAATCTGGAGTTCATTTAAGCTAATAGCTTGCAGTAAGATGTGAAAACCTGGAATAGAGAAATAGATGGTTGAAATACGTAGTGTAAACCTTTGATCATTATATTAAGACAGGAAACTTCAAGTGAAAATTTTAACAAAATGCTAAGGGGGATGGGGGAGATTAGAGAGATGATTAAAGTTTCTTTTCAGGGTGATGAAAATGTTTTAAAGATTATACTCAACTTTGCGAAGACCAGTCATTTATATAAAACAGTCAATTATATTGTTAAAAGGGTGAATTCCAACCACTGTGAATTTTATCTTAATAAAGCTGTTTAAAATAACAAAATGGTCTAATTAAAAACCACGCAATTTATTTAAATACTGGGTTTGAAATATTTACAGCATTTGCAGAATAGCCAGATTAGCTTAATTCTCATGTAGAATTGTCTTTACCAAGAGTAGCACATTGTTTTAAGTAAACATGGTATATAAAATTCAAATTAGAACACTTATAGAAGTATTTTCTGCTTTACAAAAGATTCAGACTGAGTTGACAGGACTGGAAAAAGTCTTAATTAATAGATCAGAAATAGATATTTGCATAATAAATGACAAAAACTTAGAATCAGACAAAAGTTTGATCCTAAATTCTGGTATGGATAGACATGTTTCTCTCTCAATCTCTTTCTCTCTCTCTCTCACAGAAGCCAGAATTTCTGAGTTACTGGTTTGCAGGATGTTCACTGATTACCCTTTATGAGAATCTGATAGAACCAACTAAAAATTAACAAAGAGATTAAGAATCTCTGTGCTTCAGAAAACATAAGCAACCATACACAACTGTATTTCACGGGAGTTAAACTACATTTCTGATCAAGGGCAGAAAGAGAGGAGGGAGTCAGAGGATGAGATGGCTGGATGGCATCACTGATGCAATGAACATGAACTTGGGCAAACTCTAGGAGATGGTGAGGGACAGGGAGGCCTGGCATGCTGCCGTCCGTGAGGTCAAAGAGTCGGAAACTACTGGGCGACTGAACAACAACAACACACAAGCTTCAGTGAGTCATCTTATTCGTTCATTCAATAAACATTTTTGTGTCACTTAAGACTGTGTTTCCTTATTAATCTGGGGGTATGTACCCAATGACAGTACTGAGGTGGGAAGTATACTATGTTAGGAAAACAAATCACTGTAATTCCACAGTTAATGCTATAACAGAAGTATAATCAGAGGGTTTTGAGAATACAGAAGAGAAATTGCTACTCTTTTTTTTTTAAAGAAAGTACATGCTTTATACATGAAAAATAACATTTATAGCATGTTGTCATGTATTATGGAGAGGATGATATACTTGCCACTTTACTGTCTTAGTAAAAAAAAAAGGGTGCATAAATCAACTATCAAAAATCCCAACTGTTGTGTGTGATCAGGGTAAAATAAATAACCTTTTCTACCTTAGCTACCTCCTACATGCATCAATTCCTGACTCTCATAAGACTGGAATGACTGTTGCGACTTAAATAAGACTCTTATACAACTATGGTTTGAAGTTCCTTCAAAACATCAACACAATTAGCTTTACACAAACTTTTCTTATATTAATGGCCCAAATATTCATATAGAAACTACTTTACCAGCAAATTTGTAAAATTTTCATAGCTTTTCAAGAAACCATGCAGTAATACACTCCTATAAAATCCTTTGTTGTTACAGTAAAAAAAAAAAAAATCCACAAAATTCAGATACACAAAATGACTGCTCATGTAACGTGTGTGCTGTGTGTATAGACTGCTCATCTACCTTGTGGAAAAGAGACAGCCATGGTAGAGACCTTGAAAAGACTAGCGTGAGAGGAGATAAAAGAACAAGCAACTGTCGATGCAAGCCAAGGCAAAAATTGATACTTGTCCTAAGAGAGGTGCAGACAAAGTGTTTTAGAGTTCAAAGAAGAGGGAGATCATTTCTCCTTGGGAAGATATTTTCACTTGGATTACTAGGCTTTTATGAATGGCTCCATTAGAAAGAAGACCACCACATATCTGAGTGAATATTTTAAAATATTTTCATTTATTATTATTTACATCCTACGGCACATTTTTGCCTCCATATTATTGTTATGATGCTCAGAAATAGGAAACGAGGACAGTCCCACATTCTGCTGAGAAATGTTCATTCTGTACTCCTGGGGATATTTAAGACAACTTTTAACAATTTCTGGAGATTTTTATCATTCATTCAGAAACTTACCAATACATGAGAGTGTGATCTCTGCAATGAAACAAGAACTGCAACCAAATTTTGAAAGTTCTCAGGAATAGCCATGAATGCTTCAGCAAACTTTAGGTTTACATGAAGGGAAGATCTTCTGAGACCTGGATTATTCAAATAATCCATCAAAGGACCCTTAATTTATGAAAAATTAAATATAATTACTGGTACATATTAATACTGACTAAACTAATACATGACTGCAAGATAGAATTTATTTTTTTCATAAAGTTACATTTTCTATGCATACCTAAAATATAGGCATCCCTTAACAGATGCCTATTTTAATTAAATGCAATTAAAATAGTTAAATAGTTAAAAAAGCAGACTGGTACATTTTTACAATTTCTAGGCTCACCATTTTTATGTACCACGTGCCTTCTCTCTGAACTCACCTTCTTCTGCTGAACTATCTTTTAACTTCTTTTAGTGAAAGCCTGTACTACTTCTATTTATTTGCCTTTGAATGTTTGAAAATGTCTTCAATTTTCCTATATTCCTGAATCATGTTTCACTGGGCATAAAATTCTTGGCTGATATTACACATCTTGAAGACACCATTCTGTTGACTTTTGGAATGTCTCATAGCTGACAAGAAGTTTCAGTCTAACTGTACTTTTCATATTATCTGTCTCTATTCTGGTAGTTTTACATATTTTCTTCTTCTCTTTGATCATCTAGCATCTCCCTATAATGTGAATCCATGCCTTTCTTCCGTTGCTAAAAATTCTCAGGTGTTGAGTGTCAAATATTAACTCTATTTTTCTCACTATTTTTTTCCTCTCAGAACTCCAAATAGATGCTATGGAAACCCCTCAGTCTACAATCATGATTCTTAATCATTCCTTCATCCCTTTTTCTTCTGTGTTTGGGGTATGTTACTTATACCACCTCCCAAGTTACTGATTAACTCTTTCCTTGTCTAATTTCAGTTTATATTTTATTCTATTAAGTTATATTCTTCATTTCAAGAGTTATATTCTTATTTCCTGTATTTCTTTTAGTTCTTTTTCATATTACCTATGATTTCACTTCTGCTTATTTTTTCATGCTTTCCTATTGATTTTAAAAGAGTACTTTCATTTACCTCCTTGAGCCTACTAAATATATTTCTTTAAAAATTTCTTTCAGAGAGGTCTGTAAAATTAATTTCATCTGTTATAAACTCTTGCTCCATTAAAAAATCTGTTTCACAGCCATCTTTCCTAAAATTTTATTTACTCATGTCTGTAATTTTGATTTGTAGGTACATTTTAAGCATAGGAGCTTTGTTTTATTATGTCTAACCCTTTACGCTCCCTTAGCTAGTTTCACAGTTGTTACCCCTGGGCATCCATGGTTCCAAGGTCACGTAAATGGCAATTCGGAGGTTGGAACTCCAGTAATGATCCTGGAGATACTGCGACTTGGTTACTGAGCAGGCAGGGGGCTTGGTTTTGAGGCTGTGTGTTCTCTTCCTCCCAGTGGTCAGCAGCAATTTTTTCTTCAATCATCTTTCAGGAGTGGAAAAGTCCCCGGCCCAAGCTTTGTCCTCAGGCTGTGAACCTGACTTTGAATGGGGTGTTTACCCCCTTTCAGCTCACAGGAGCCCACCTTCTGGTCACCAGGGTCTCTGGACTGACAGCGCTATGGAATGGTGACTTCTGCCCTTTTTAATACTCTGGTTTCTATGCATTCCATTTCTGGTCCACAGAAATCCCGATTTTGCTTTCAACCTGGTTACATCCTCTTAGTTTTATTTTATTTTTTTCCATTTATTTTTATTAGTTGGAGGCTAATTACTTTACATCATTGCAGTGGTTTTTGTCATACATTGAAATGAATTAGCCTCCTCTTAGTTTTAAAATATCTTTTATTACTGTTATGTAGAGGTGCCAGTATATAAACTTATTATGCCAACATTTTCCAACTTTTCCCTGACTATCTGAAAAACCTGCCTTTCCTCTTGGCTTATATGATTCTTTAGTCTTCTGATTTTCTCCATCACCTTCTCTAACATTTATCGTCATTGTCGAAGGTTTGTCTTCCTTTGCTTCAATCAGGGATTAGTAAAGTTTTCTCAACAGACCAGATAGTAATATTTTAAGTTTTGCAGGTCAACAGGCAAAAATAAGACTAAAACATAAAATGTTGTTTAGTTGCAAAGTTGTGTCCGATTCTTTTGCAACTCCTCATGCTGTAGTCCACCAGGATCCTCTGTCCATGGGATTTCCCAGGCAAGAATATTGGAATAGGTTGCCATTTCCTTCTCCAGGGGATCTTCCCCATGCAGGGATTGAACCCACATCTCCTGTTTAGACAGGCAGATTCTTTACCACTAAGCCACCAGGAAAGCCCATGTATAATGCAATCATAGTGAAGTGAAGTCGCTCAGTCATGTCCAACTCTTTGCGACCCCGTGGACTTTAGCCTACCGTGCTCCTCCATCTATGGGATTTTCCAGATAAGAGTACTGGACTGGGTTGCCATTTCCTTCTCCAGAGGATCTTCCCAACCCAAGGATTGAACCTGGGTCTCCCGTATTGTAGGCAGATGCTTTACCATCTGAACCACCAGGGAAATCCATAAAATGCAATCATAAATAAATGCAAAAAGCCTTCGCAGTTTGTGGGCCATTAAAAACCTGGCAGTGGGCCAGCATTGGTCCATGAGCATTAGTCTGCCAAACTCTGCAGTAAATATTTTTTCAGGTTTTTCTCCTCCACTCTTTCCTTTCATTACTTCACAGATTATCATCCATTTCTACTATTTCTTTCACTGTGTCCAGGGCTGATGATACTAAATCTCTATCTTTAGCCTAGATGCCTCTTCTAAGCCCTTTGTGTTTACAGTTAATTTCACACTAGATTTCACCACATGGATGGATGTACCACAACCACGTGTATATGTCCAAGATGGAATCTGTTCTTGTTTGTCCTATAAACTTGATACTAAAAGGCAGAATCATCCACTTCACCTTAAGCTTCTCCTTTCCATACTCCTCATAGTCAATGTTGATTCTATCTCTTGAATACTTTCCAAATGCATTTATTTTTCATTCCTACATATGTCAACCTACTTTAATCTGCCACCACCTCACTTAAAAGATACAGATCAACTAGGTTTACTCAGTAGATGGTAGTGATTAATAGCATGGACCCAGGAAGTAATTTATTTGTTTTCAACTCTTGGTTCACCACTTATTTACTGTGGGACCTTGGAAAAGTGCCTCACTTTCCTCATTTGTAAAATGGGGATAATAAATAGGACTGCTGTGAGGATTACATGTGTTACTATACTGGTTTTGCTGTTGTTCAGCTGCTAAGTTGTGTCTGACTCTTTCACAACCCATGGACTGTAGCCCTCCAGGCTCCTCTGTCCATTGGATTTCCAAGGCAAGAATATTGGAGTGGGTTGCCATTTCCTTCTCCAGGGGATCTTCCCAACCCAGGAATAGAACCTGTGTCACCTATAATGGCAGGTGGATTCTTTACCACTGAGCCATCAGGGAAGAATAGTACATGCGTACCTGGCACGAATAAGTATTATTAGTTTGCATTTATTTAATCATGTTGTCCAGAGAAGTCTTCTACGTTCCCAGTTTCTTTTGCTCTGAGTAAGGGAAGCCTTCAGCACCCCACAGAGAGCCTGTGGCCCATCTAGCAATCTAGTGAAGTCAATAAACTGGATATCTGGATGGTGTCCATGTGCTTTTCCTCAGCAGGTTCCTTGTCTCCTTGGCATCAGGGCATGGTAGAGAAACAATCAAAATCATCCCCTAGCAAGAATAAACGTCTTCTCTAAGATGGAGTAGACAGAACTTAAGTTTTCTCCCACTTGCCAGCTCCATGGTACCCTTGGTGTCCTTATCCTCATTCCAACTCTTACTGACCCATCAGCTTTGGTCTAACTACTGTAAGAGGATGAGGAATGAAATGAGAAGGATTCTTTGGAAACCAGGATGCAGTCTACAAATATAAGCATTATTACTATTGATATGGGATTGGAGAGATGGTACATTCTGAGATTCCACTACCTTCTGACTATGCTTGCCAAAAACTTTCTAATTCATATACTATAATTGTGCTATGAGGCAATTAGAGGAAAACTTACATTTAAATTCTCTTTGAATGATGTAACAATTTTCTTGAAATCCTAGAATGCTTGTCTTCTTGAGTCAAATAATAACTTAAAACCCCCCTTGCCATGACTGTACAACCCTTTCGGCAGGGAAGAAGTGTCCACAGTATGGTTCCAGAGACATCTGCTAACTGAGTTTTAATCAATCTAAAGAGTTCCACCCAAAACCAGTTTTCCTACTTTTAGATATCTGTAGGAGTCCAAGACTGGAGAGCTGGATGAACCCTCAAGACTACTGTTTTACAGGCAAGGAAACTGAGGCTGAGAGGTTTTGTCATTCCCCAGCACAAATATCCGGGAATGACATATCTGAAGCAAGAAGCTGAGGCTTGTCATTTCTGTGGCACTGCTTTCCCTCATCACGGAGATGATTACACTGGCAGTAAAATGACTATATGACTAATACTCAAGCTCCACTGAGATGATTTTTCCCATCACTTCTTTTCCTTCTTGTTTACCATATTTTTCTGTTTTAAATCTGCAGTCTAATGGTGACTTTCTATTCCTCGACTTATCTATTACTCATTTGTTTTATTATTAAGTATCTGAGGGCCTATACTCCTCACTGTATTGTTGAAAGCATCGAGGATAGCATCAATTAATCATAGGTTTTCGAAAGGAAATGCATCTTGAATGTGATCCTGAAGAAAAGAATAGACCCAGATAAGCAGAGGAAATGAGAGCCTACTGCAGAAGCAAGGAAATGCAGGAAGGAAAAGATGGTACAGGCTCAATACAAAGATGCTGTTCTGCTTAACAAGGGATGAAGGTCTTCAAGAAGGGGGAAGGAAAGAACAAGTGAGGGGGACCATGAATGCTAGAATTCTAAAGCAGAAATATGATGTCCTAAATTAAATAATTCAACATTTATTGAGCACCTACTATATGCCAAAGACTCTACTTTTCTCTAGTGGCACATTGGTTAAATAAAATAGCCCTTACTTTTTAGAAGGTTTCAGTTTCAGTAGGGGAGACAAACAAGAAAATAGGTAATCGTATTATGAGGCAGAAATGACAAACTTTATTATGCAGCTATGAAAAAACTTGGTAAGGATTTTAAAGCTAAACAGTGGACCGGGATAAGGTTCCTGAAAATGGAGATTACTGAAATTAGTTTTGAAGAATGAGTAGAAGATGGCTTCAGGAAGTAGGTATTTCAGAGGAAGAAGCAGCATGCAGTCAGTCAGGAATAAAATGTTAAAAATTCAGTATGTCAGTATTTATACACATGTATATGATCTCTGGACATATCTTAAGCAATATTTAATTTATTTTTACACCCCCATTCTTGTTCAATAAAAGGCTGAGCGAATGCCTGAAATTGAGAAACAGGCTTTAATTGACTGTAATAGTTGACATGACCACAGTGCAAGCAGAGGGCCACTTCTTTCTAAAACCTCCTCCTCTGTCTACTTGTCAGCACATTTTTCTGATAGAACTTGGAGATGACAGGAAAAAAATATCAGCACAGGAAACACACTCTACATGTGACTTTCCACATTTCACTTTTGGAAGAGGGTCATTAACCATAACAGTAATCTTGAAATTTCTAATACTGGAATGGCTTCTTCTCATCCTTTAGCCATCATCTGTAAAACACATTTTTTTTTTTGAAAAAAGACTATTTCAGACCAATATATGGCAAGTAGTATAAGAAATGCTGTGCTATTCATCTTCTTATGCTGCAGTTGGTCACTCCAGTGAGCAGGCTTGACAGTTTGCAGATGAAAATGTAAACACTGAGCTCAACTCAGTTATGTTGAGGCCAACCATTTCTGACAGTCTCTACAATGTGATAAACACCGTCTGTCTACAGTTCCTCTGTATTTGAAAGTTACGACAAACATTTTGTTGAAATGTAAACAACTGACTTCATGACTGGTGAAGCAGTGGCCTGCAAATTTATCTAAAATCAAGAAAACAAAGATCTTGTTTGACACTGGATAAACCATTAGTGGTCACCAAGGGAGCAGCTTTGGGAGGTCATAAGTGTTGTCATCAGTCTTGAAAAAATATGCACTGAAGGTATTGTCACAACTTACTTGAGGCAAGAATAAGTAATATGAGAGACAAAAGAACTACAAACCAGTAGAAAAAGGGTAAATTTTTCTTTTACTCTAAAGGACAGTTTTAACCAGAAGAAAAAGGGTGAAACTGTCTCTTTAAAAGACAGTTTTTAATTGGAGCTGAATTTTAAAATCTATTTAGGATTTCTGTTTTTTCAGTAACTTTAAAGTGGAAGAGTATAGAATAAAATTTATAACTCTAATTTTCTATAAAATTGAATGAATCTCATTCTTTCATTTCTTCAGTCCTATGGGAGATAATTGTTATGACTTCTCTGTACAGCCTTTATGAAAAGTTATGCAAGTCTAGCCCAGTTCTCCAGAAGACTTCAAGTTATCTTCTAATTAAGATAGCACTGCAAACCAAATTCTATTTTATAATTATATACTATAAGGTTATATTAAATAATATTTACAGTTATAAGATTAAAACATTGCCAACTGAATTTTTATGACAACCTGTTGCTGTTCAGTCACTCAGTCGTGTCTGGCTCTTTGTGACCCCATGGACTGTATGTAGCACACCAGGCTTCCCTGTCCTTCACCATCTCCTGGAACTTGCTCAAACTCATGTCCATTGAGTCAGTGATGTCATCTAACCATCTTGTCCTCTGTCCCCTTCTCCTCCTGCCTTCAATCTTTCCCAGCATCAGGGTCTTTTCCAATGAGAAAGTTCTTCACATCAAGTGGCCAAAGTATTGGAGCTTCAGCTTCAGCATCAGTCCCTCCAATTAATATTCAGGACTGATTTCCTTTAGGATGGACTGGTTTGATCTCCTTGCCATCCAAGGGACTCTGAAGAGTCTTCTCCAATACCACAATTCAAAAGCATCAATTCTTTGGTGTCCATATTTCTTTATGGTTCAACTTTCACATCCATACACAACTATTGGAAAAACCACAGCTCTGACTAGACAGACCTTTGTTGGCAAAGTAATGAATCTGTTTTTTAATATGCTATCTAGGCTTGTCACAACTTTCCTTAAAAGGAGCAAGCGTCTTTTAATTTCATGGCTGCAGTCACCATCTGCAGTGATTCTGGAGCCCAAGAAAATAAAGTCTGTCACCATTTCCATTGTTTCCCCATCTACTTGGCATGAGGTGATGGGACCGGATGCCATGATCTTAGTTTTTTGAATGTTGAGTTTTAAGCCAGCTTTTCACTCTCCTCTTTCACTTTCATCAAGAGGCTCTTTAGTTCCTCTTTACCTTCTGCCATAAGGGTGGTGTTATCTGCATAACTGAGGTTATTGATATATCTCCTGGCAAAGAAGGTTATATAAGGGTGTTGCAAAAGTAACTGAGGTTTTACACTGCTGAAACTAGCCATTTGATATTGGAATACATTCCTAAATAAATGTGGTTATATATAATTTTAACATGCATTTCTCACTTTGCTTTTTGCTAATGATTTATTACTTGCTTTTTTATTTTATATTCACTTTAGACTGGGTAAATAATGTTAGACAAAAAGAAAATTCAAGTAATTTTCTTATTTGAGTTAAAAATGGGTTGTAAATCAGTGACTACAACTTGCAATATCAACAATGCATTTGGCCCAGGAACTGCTAATGAACATATAGTGCAGTGGTGGTTCAAGAAGTTTTGCAAAGGAGATGACAGCCTTGAAGACGAGGAGCAACAATGGCTGGCCTTTGGAAGTTGAGAATGACCAATTGAGAGTCATCAGCAAAGCTGATCCTCTTATAACTACATGAGAATTTGCTGAAGAACTCAATGTTGACCATTCTACAGTCATTTAGCACTTGAAGCAAACTAGAAAGGTAAAAAACTTCAGTAAGGGGGTGCCTCATGAGCTGACTGAAAAAAAAAAATCATTTCAAAGTGTCATCTTCTCTTATTCTTTGCAACAACAACAAACCATTTCTCAATCAGATTGTCACGTGCAACAAAAAGTGGATTGTATATGACAACTGGCGATGACCAGCTTGGTGGCTGGACCAAGAAGAAGCTCCAAAGCACTTCCCAAGGCCAAACCTGCACCACAAAAAGAGCCATGGTCACTGTTTGGTGGTCTGCTGCTGATCTGATCCACTGGAGTTTTCTGAATCCCGTCAAAACCATGACATCTGAGAAGTATGCTCAGCAAATATATGAGATGCACTGAAAACTGCAATGCCTGCAGCTGGCACTAGTCAACAGAAAGGGCCCAATTCTTCTCCATGACAGCGCCCAATCGACCACACATTGCACAATCCATGCTGCAAAAGTTGAACGAATTGGGCTATGAAGTTTTGTCTCATCCACCGTATTCACCTGACCTCTCACCAATCGAGAGCATCTTGAGCATACCACTTCTTCAAGCATCTTGACAACTTTTTGCAGGGAAAATGCTTCCACAATGAGCAGGCGGCAGAAAATGCTTTCCAAGAGTTTTTCAAATCTGGAAGCGTGGATTTTTACACTACAGGAATAAACAAACTTATTCCCCTTGGCAAAAATGTAATGGTCCCTACTTTCATTAATAAAGAGGTGTTTGAGCCTCACTGTAAAGATTTATATGAAATTCATGGTCTAAAGTGCTTCCCTTGTGGTTCAGCTGGTAAAGAATCTACCTACAATGCAGGAGACCTGGGTTCAGTCCTTGGGTTTGGAAGAACCCCTGGAGAAGGGAAAGGTTATCCACTCCAGTATCCTGGCCTGGAGAATTTCATGGACTGTATAGTCCATGGGGTCACAAAGAGTCAGACATGACTAAGTGACTTTCACTGTCATGTTCATGGTCTGAAACAGCAATTACGTTTGTACCAACCTAATAGGTTCTAACATGTCTGAAGTATACATAATCAGCTTTTTTAAAAATTAGAATTTCAGTTCCGTATCTAGTAAATCTATCCTCCAGGAAGATCCCCTGGAGGAGGACATGGCAACCCACTCCAGTATTCTTGCTTGGACAATCCCATGGATGGAGGAGCCTTGTGGGCTACAGTCTGTAGGCTCTCAAAGAGTTGGATGTGATTAAAGTGACTCAGCACACAGGCACGCATCCTGGAACATGAGCCCAGGTCCACGATGGCATACGTACAGGGATGTACACTGAAGCACTATTTGAAAAAGCAAAATCCGCCCCCAAATCCAAACAAAAGTCTATCAATAGGAAAATGGTTAAATAAGTTAATTGTACAACTACTCCATGGAATACTATTTAGTCTTTAAAAAGAATTTCCAGGGTAAAGTAAAAGAGAAATTTCCTTTACATGGAATTCCCTTTTGGATGGTTTAATTTTTTCTAAAGCCATGTGTTGCCATTTTTTTCAACTGAAAAACAAGCCCAGCTAATTAAAATGGTGAGAATCAGGTAGATGATGTGCTCATGTAGAATAACACTGATAATATACTACTATCTGAAAATAAAGGACTAACAATACATATAGCTTGATTTTTAACTAGAAAAAACGTGTATGCATGTATATGCATAAGAATATGAAACAACCAAAAATACGGAAGGGTATTTTCCAAACTGTTAACAGCTGTTAAATCTGAGAAGAGGGCCAAAGGAGGAAAAGAGGAAGGAGCTTTCACTTATTCTGTTTCTATATTAGTTAATTTTGTTTTAAACAATGAACATGTTATAGAAATAAAGATTATTTTTCTTTCTGAAAGGCTTTGTGAACCTAAAGATCTCCAAAATAGATGATTAACCAACTAAATTATAGTACTCTCATATGATAGAAAACTGTGTGGCTCTTAAAAAGCATGTTCATAAGAAATAATAAAAAAATGTTTAAGTGTTACACTTTTTCTACAATATGCATTACTTTAATAGAATAAAACTAAAATGTTTTACTTCAAAATTATAATAAAACACAAGTATCTTTATTTGGAACATTGGCAGTTTGCTCCTAAAAGTCTTAAGTAGAAAAGAGCTGTTGTAATCAACCTTTTACTTTCTGAGGACAATTCTGTATCCATCCCATACCATTAGCAGAGGAAAATCAATGCAACTAACTCATACATATCAGAGACTTGTATGGATTTTCTACTTCTCCCTTTCCCCTGACATGATGGTATGTTTTTGTTCTCTTTAGGGAAATTCAATTAACAATATTGGCCTCCTCCTCAGCCAGTGATGGACACCACTGAGATTCTCTTCACCATCAAAAGACATGTAAGATGGGCTTACTGATTCCCTGACTTACAAGTTAACAGGAGAATTACTGCCCACTCCTATAAATGACTCTATATGCTTCTTGTCATAAACACAGTGACAGCTCCTGACATCAATCTTTCATGACCTTATTGATTAGGACACTTAGAAATAATGAGACTTCACTAGTGGCAGAGTAATGCCTGGAAAAAGAAAAAACTACTCCAGAGAGGACCTGCCTATTAACACTGTGAAATTTATCTTCTCATTGCCTTTTTCTTATTACAGACCTTCACCTAGAAACATATATGATGAAAAGTTAATAATCAATTTTGTGTTTCATCTGCTTTTTCTTAATACTTGTTGGTAACATATTTTAAATTAACAAAACAAATAGGTAAAAAATAATTTTTGATCACTGTCTTCCTATCCTATGAGATCAGGACATTCCTAAACAAGGGGAACACTGGGGTTTTTCTGAGAGCAATTACAGAATACAAGCTATTGACAGAAATTTTGAATATTCTAGAAGGGAGATGCTCAAAGTGTTTCACTCATTTGAGTATTTTCTGCTTATATGACTTACTTATATGTGTTTGAAGCAAAATTTCAGATAATTTTAGAGCTGGACAGAACCCTAGAGATCTAATTCAGTCTACTTCTCAACTTATAAAGAAATTGTCACCTAGGGAAGTGACTTGCCTAGGGTTATACCCAAACAGAGCTAGGATTAGAATCCAGAACTTATCTGATGAGATGTTTTATAATTTTTCATAAAGTGAGAGGAATAGGAAAGCTTATCTGGTTAAAGAAAAAAGAATTTTTGCTTACTTTCCCCTCTATATTAACTTTTTGGGTATTTAGGACAGGGTTAGAAAACACAACCAATGTTTCATTTAAAATATGGGCCTGTAGACAAGAATCATATCCCTTGCAGGGTACCTGGCATGTTACAAGTGCTCAATAAAAACAGGCATACCTCTGAACAACGTTTCTATGGATAACATTCTCCTAGTACAATGTCTCTTGGTTTTTAAAATCCAAACTTTATAGAACGAACTTATCTTTAATTACAAGCTTTTCAGTTGATGTATACACAGAAAAATTTATATATACCCCAAACTCAGTACATTTTAAATACAATGATATGCAAGTTGAATTACACTCCAAACAGAACTCATAAAATGTCAGAGCACATATACATATTTCAAAAAATTCACTGACTGAAAACAAAGGGAATATGTAATATGCTATTGGATGCAAAACAAAATATTAACAATCATATTAATTGTTATGATGTTTTGGACATTTTACATCCTGTCTATCATTTATATATGCACTTTACTGTGTTTTATAGTTTAAGTATAGTTTAAGGAATTGGGAGTTTAAAATATGATTTTTCTCCCTCATTTAAAGTGATGGGAAACAGATTGGCAGTTACTATTCTCACACAAAATGGATACACTTCAGGATGGCAAAAAAGAACTTTCAGCGTAGACACTGTGCTTGCAGTTGCTGGGCATAGTGCTGTACTTTGCACTGTGGACAGAAGGAACTGAAGTATTGCTAATTCCTGCCAGTGCTGAAATTGAGAACTGGAGGTATCTCCTGCTACTCTCAGTGGAATGAATTCTTGATAGTACCTTTCTTTCTTACCACCTTAGACTCTGATGCGAAATCTGGCATGTGTGCTTCTAACTGGAAGAACTTAGATAGTATGCCTGTGCCCAGCTGTCAAGAGAGGCTGGAAAAATAATTTTCTGATTTCTATTTTGGGAAGGCTTGTATTTATAAGGTAGCCATGAAAACTAAGACCTCAGTCATGATTTTGAATTAAGACACAAAATCCACAAACAACCAGAGAAAAAACAGATAATCTGAACTTCATAGAAAAATAAAATTTTATGCTTCAAAGGAGACACCAATAACAAAGTGAAAAGACAACATAAAGAATGGGAGAAATTATAACACTTGTAAGTCCTACTACTGATACGGGATTTAGATCCAGAGGATTTAGATCCAGAATATATAAAGGACACTTACAATTCAACAATAATAAATAACCCAGCTTAAAAATGGACAAAGGATTTGAATAGACATTTCTTCAGAGAATATACGCATGAACAGCCAATACATACACACACGTTTGATACTATTACCTATCAGAGAAATGCAAATTAAAATCACAAAATTCCACTCTACACTCCCTAGGATATCTAATTTGTTTGTGTATCTATCTACTGACAGAAATTAACAAGGATGTGGAGAAACTGGAATTTTTGTATGTTGCTAGTGGGAATGTAAAGTGGTACAGACAATTTGGAAAAGTTTGCCAGTTTCTCAAAGAGTTAAATCTAGAATATAGTATACAACTAAGCAATTCTACTCCTACATACAAACACCCCTAAAAATGAAATCATATGGCCACAGAAAAACTTGCTCATGAATATTTATAGCAACATTATTTATAACAGCCCCAAAGTAAAAACAACTCAAATGTTTATCAACAAAATTAAATGTGTTACATCTATAGAATGCAATATTATCTGGCAACAAAAAAGGACAGAATACTAATACACGCTATAATATGGATGGGCCTTGACAATATTATGTTAAGCGCAAGAAGCCAGTCACAAAGGTCGACAAACTGTATGATTCCATTTATGTGAAATTTCCAAAATTGGCAAATTTACACAGACAGAAAGTAGGTAAGTAGTTGCCTGGGATGGAAGGGGTAGGGGAAAAGAAGGAGTGACTGCTAATGGGTACAAGGTTTCTTTTAAGAGTAGTGGAAAAAATCTGAAACCATTTGTGGTGATGGTTACACAACTCTGCAAATACATCAAAAAGCATTGAATTGGGGACTTCCCTGGTGGTCTAATGCTTAAGAATCAGACTGCCAATTCAGGGGACATGGGTTCAATCCTTGGTCCAGGAACTAAAATCCTACCTTCCACAGGGCAACTAAGCTCATGGACCATAACTACTGAGCCTGTGCTCTAGAGCCCTTAAGTAACAACAACTGAAGGCTGAGTACCCTAGGGCCCATGCTCCATGAAAAGAGAAGCCACTGCAGTGAGAAGCCTACACACCCCAAGCAAGAGTGGCCCCCACTCTTTGCAACCAGAGAAAACCCACACACAGCAACAAAGATGCAGCGCAGCCCAAAATAAATAAATTTTTTAAAAATTAAATGCTTCATTTAATGATACATAGAAAAGTGCATAAATTATAAGTATAAAGCATGACGACTCCACAAAGTGAATGTACTCTTTACCTCCATTCATTATAATGGCCCGAAATTAAGTGACAATTTAAAAGACTTCATGCTGGTTACCATCATGTCCTCAGTATCCAAAGTGTTTAGTACACAGCTGAAAGTTCATTAATGTTTCTTAAATAAATAATCAATGAACTGCTCCATAGTATTCTATTATACAACAAAGCTGCAACTTGTTCATTCTGCTATTGCCACTTCCCTATTGATGACATGTTGGTTATTTTCAGGCTTTTGTTATTAAAATGAGGATGCAACACATGTCCCCGTATAGATCTCACTGCACCCAGGTACAGGAGTTTCTCCAAAGTATGAAACTACAAATAGAACCCTGGGGGGTCAAACGGGCCATGCAAAGTTTCTCCTTTACCAAACCTCGCCGAACTGCTCTACAAAGTAGTGTATCAATTAATACTTCACCAGTAGTGTATGAGGGATTCCTTTCACTATATGCTTTCAAACACATAGTATTTCCCATTTTCAGTTTTTACCAGACTGGGAGTAAAATGGTAACTTGTTTAAATTTACAGAAATCTTAATTATTAATGACATTAAGCATCTTTCCAAATATTTAATGGACATCTGGATTTCTTTTATTTTTAATGACTCACTCAGTTTCCTAATGGGTTGACCTTTTCCTACTGATTTGTAGGAAAACTAATACATTCTTCTAGTCTGATTTCTCATTATATGTGTTGCAAATATCTTTTCAGTCATACCATATAACTTTGTTTATCAAAGCTATTATTTGAAGAATTTTGTTTTTCACGTCTATGTGGTCAATCATATTACTTAATTATACATACTTTTGAGATACTAAATTATTTTCGAACTAATCCCATGGAGATATACTATATTTTTTCTAAACTAAAAAAAGTTCTTCTTTTGTACATATAGGACTTTAACTTATCCTAGAATTAATTTTCACACAATTTTCAAATTTGTGAGATAGTGGTCTTATCCCATCACTTAATTCACTTACACATACATCCACTCATTGATTAATATGGAAAAATAATTGTTCCAGTCCCAATTACTGAAGGGTCCATTCTATCTCTACTACTGAATATGCAATTTATGTCAAAATACCAGGATTCCCTCTATATACGTATGTATATGTGTACATCTATGTGTTATATACACATATACACTCCTATATATGTAAAATAGTTTCAGGACTAATATTTTCTACTATGTAGTTGTACCAACATCACACATTTACTACACCTTATAAAAAGACTCATTAGAACAGACCCTGATGCTGGGAAAGATAGAGGGCAGGAGGAGAAGGGGATGACAGAGGATGAGATGGTTGGATGGCATCACCGACTCCATGGACATGAGTTTGTGCAAGTTCTGGGAGACGGTGAAGGACAGGGAAGCCTGGAGTGCTGCAGTCCGCGGGGTCTCAAAGAGTCAGACACGACTGAGCGACTGAACAACAACAACAAAAACCCTCATTTAATTCTTTGCTTTTCCCCCTCAGTGACTATCTTTTCAAAAGTTGTCAGTTTTATCGAGATATAATCGACATACAACACTGCACACATTTATCGTATCTGGTTTAATAAAAAAACAGGTTGATTTAATACACATATATTTTATTAAATGATTATCACAATAAAGATAATTAACACCTTCATTATCTCACATACTCACCATTATGTGTGTGTATGTGCAGGGGAAGTTGGGGACCTTTAAGACATAATCTCTCAGTAACTTTTAAATATATAATACAGTATAGTTAACTTCAGCCACCACACTGTACATTAGAGCCCAGAACTTATTCCTCTTATAACTTGAAGTTTATACTCTTCGACCAACAGCTTCCCATTTACCTTAACCCCCAGGCCCTGGCAAACACCATCCTACTCTCTGGTTCTACAAATTTTTTATTTTTTACTTTTTTCAAATTTGATTTTTAGATTCCACATACATGAGACCACACATGAGTATTTGTTGTTCTTTCTCTGACTTATTTCACACAGAATGTCCTCTATACATGCTGTTACAAATGCGAGGATTTCCTTTTATCCTAGGTTAAATAACATTCACTACGTATTTCCACACCACATTTTCTTTATCCACTAATCTGCTGATGGATGTTTAGGTTGTTTTCATGACTCTGTGGGTCACAACAAACTGTGGAAAATTCTTCAAGAAATGGGAATACCAGACCACCTTATTTGTCTCCTGAGAAACCTGTTGTGCAGGTCAAGCAGCAATAGTTAGAACTGGACATGGAACAACAAGACTGGTTAAGAACTGAGAAAGCAGTATATCAAGGCTGCATATTGCCACCCTATTTAACTTTTGTGCAGAGTACATCATGTAAGATGCTGGGCTGGATGAATCACAAGATGGAATCAAGATTGCCAGGAGAAATATCAACAACCTCAGATATACATATGATACCAAAAAGTGAAGAAATGGCAGAAAGTGAAGAGGAACTAAAGAGCCTCTTGATGAGGGTGAAAGAGGAGGATGAAAAAGCTGGTTTAAAACTCAACATTCAAAAAACTAAGATCATGGCATCTGGCCCTATCACTTCATGGCAAACAGATGGGGAAAAAAGTGGAAATAGTGATAAATTTTATTTTCTTGGGCTTCAAAATTACTGCAGAAGGTGACTGCAGTCATTAAATTAAAAGACACTTTCTCCTTGGAAGGAAAGTTATCACAAACCTAGACAGCATATTAAAAAACAAAAACATCACTTTGCTGACAAAGGTCTGTACAGTCAAAGCTATGGTTTTCCCAGCAACCATGTATGGACGTTTGAGAGTTGTACCATGAAAAGAACTGAGCACCAAGAATTGATGCCTTCAAAATGAGGTGCTAGAGAAGACTCTTGAGAGTCCCTTGGACTGCAAGGAGGCCAAACCAGTCAATCCTAAAGGAGATCAATCCTGAATATTCATTGGAAGGACTGATGCTAAAGCTGAAGCTCCAAAGCTCTGCCCATCTGATGTGAAGAGCCAACGCATTGGAAAAGACCATGATGCTGGGAAAGACTGAAGGCAAAAGGAGAAGAGGGTGGCAGAGGATAAGATGGTTCAATAGCATCACCAACTCAATGACATAATTCTGAGCAAACTCTGGGAGATTGTGAAGGACAGGGAAGCCTGGCATGTTGCAGTTCATGGGGTCGCAAAGGGTCGGACATGACTTAGCAACTGAACACCAGCAAGTGTCTTAGCTATTGTGGATAAAACTGCAATATACACAGGAGTGTAGGTATCTCTTTAAGAGACTGGCTTCAGTTTCTTTAACTATATACTCACAAGTGGGACTGCTAGAGCATATGGTAGCGTTATTTTTAATTTTTTGAGGACCCTCCATACTGCTTTCCATAATACCTATACCAATCTATACCAATTTATATTATTATCAATAGTGTATAAGGTTCTATTTTCCACATCCTTGCCAACCTTTGGTAATTGCTATCCTTTTGATAACAGCCATTTTAACAGACTGAGGTAGTATCTCATTGTGAGTCTATAATCATTTTCCTGATGATGATGTTCTTTTCAAGAACCTGTTGGCTTTTTCATGTGCTCTTAAAAATATCAATTTTAGGTATATTTGCCCACTTTTAAATGAGATTATTATTATTATTATTGTTTGCTATTGAGTGGCAGGAGTTTCTTATATTTTTTGGATATTAACCCCTAATTAGATATATGGTTTGCAAATATTTTCTTTGGAACCAAAGAAACCATGGTTTCTTTGCAACCATTCCATAAGTTGTCTTTTCATTTTGTTGCTTGTTTCTTTTGCTACATAAAAGCCTTTAAGTTGGATATAGTCTGACTTGTTTATTTTCGCTTTTGTTGCTTGTAATTTTGGTCATACCAAAAAAAATCATGACCAAGACCAATGAAGGAACTTTCCCTTGTTTTCTTCTGGAAGTTTTACATCTTCAGGCCTTACATTTAAGTCTTCATTCCACTTTGAGTTAATTCTTCTGAATGTGATTATCCAATTTCTCCAATACTGCTTTTTGAAGAGACTATCTTTATCCCTGTTGACTATTCTTGGCCCCCTTGTCAAATATTAGTTGACTCTATATGTATTATATTTAGGCTCTCAATTTTATTCCACTTGTTTGTTTGTTTTTATGCCAGCACTAAACTATATTTGATTAGTATAGCTTTACATAGGGATTGCATTGAATCTATAGATGGTTTTGGTTAGGATGGAATTTTTTTTTTTTTTGGCTGCACTAGGTCTTGATTGTGGCCCAAAAGCTCTTTGTTGTGTCACGTGGAATTTTCCCTATTTGTGGTGAGTGGGTTTCCTGTTATGGTGGCTTCGCCTATTGTGGAGCATGGGCTCTAGGGTGCCTGGGCTTCAGTAGTTGTGGCACACAAGCTCAGCTGCCCCACGGCATGCGAGATCTTAGTTCTTGGACCAGGGATCAAACTTGTGTCCCCTACATTGGCAGGTGGAATCTCATCCACTGGACCAGCAAGGAAGTACCATATGGACATTTTTAACAATATTAATTTTTCTAATCCATGAACATGAGACTTTTTCCCCCATTTATTTGTGCCTTCTTCAATTTCTTTCATCAGTTTCTTATCGTTTTAGTATATAGATCTTTTCATTTTCTTGGTTAAACTTATTTCTAAGTCTTTTATTGTTTTTCATGCTGTTGTAAATAGGATTCCTTTATTTCTTTTTCAAATACTTCCTTGTTAGTGTATAGAAAAACTACAGATCTTTGCATATTCATCTTGTATTCTCCAACTTTAGTGATTTTGTTTATTAGTTCTAACAGCTTTTCTTGGAGTCTTGGGACTTTCTATATATGAGATGTATCTTCTGCCAATAGAGACAATTTTACTTCCTACTTTATGATCTGAATTCATTTTTATTTCTTTTTCTTGCCTAAATTATTTGGTTACGACTTCCAGCACTATGTTGGAAAAAACTGGTGACAGTAAGCGGTCTTGTCTTATTCCTTATCTTAGAGGGACAGCTTTCAATCTTGCAGCCAGCATATACTGAGGCCTTTTTTTTTCTTTTTAATCCATTCAGCCACTCTATGCTTTCTGATTGATAATCAGTTTACATTTAAAGTAATTCTTGATGGGTAAGGACTTGCTAAAGTCATTTTACTGTATTCTGGTTACTTTGTAGTTCTCTTATCTTTTCTTCCTCTTTTGGTATGTACCAGTTTGGGGGTTTTGCATCTGGGTTACCATGAAATTTATGTAAAACAACTTATAATAGTCTCTTATCACAGACTATTGTAGTTACTTCTGATACTTTTGTCCTTTAAGATATACACAAGACTTCAGTGATTAGCATTCATTACATTATTAGATAATTTTATATTTTCATGTCACTAATTAGCATTCTTTCATTTCAGCTTTAAAAAACTCCTTGCAGGGATAATGTGATGAACTCCCTCAGGTTTTATTTGGGAAAGTCTTTATCTCACCTTCATTTCTGAAGGACAGCTTTGCTGGGTATAGTATTCTTGTTTGGCAGTAATGCACTGATGGCCTTATTGTTGGTGGGGGGTGGGGAACAGTCTTTTGTATGTGAAGATCTTTTTTTTCCTTCAGCTGCTTTAAAACTTTTCTTTGTCTTTGACTTTAAACAGTTGTAGTATATTTTGGGTCTTTAAGATTATTTGGGATTGCAACTTTGGGGCACCTGTGAGTTACATGAATTTGGATACACAAAACTCTTTCCAAATTCCCTTGACTGTGAAGTTCTCAGGCATTATTTCTTTAAATAAACTTTCTCAAGAGACCCTTTCTTCTCCTACTTGTACTTCAATAAAGCAGACTGTTTTTCTTACTGGTAGACCATGGATCGTGTTAGGTTTTCTTCATTCCTTTTCATTCTTGCTCGGGTTAAATTTTAGGTCTCCATCTCTTTGGAGTCAGTTGCTGGAAAATTGTGTTCATTTGGTTGTATCATATTTCCTTCATGTCTTGCACTGCTGTATTATCATTTAAAGAAGCCATCACAGTAAAGAAGTCTGGCTTTGGGGGAAAAATCAACTTGGTCAGTTTTGTTAGTGATTCTAAGGTTTCTCAGAACTATTCCACGAATGCACTTGCTCCACAATTTTGGTTCCTCTTGTGAGGGAACTGTTAAGAGATTACATGCCTTCTCTTGGTCCTGCAAAGCCAGTCCATGTGCTGAGAGCCTCCTTTTTGCTTTCCCTTGCTGTTCACTCACTCAGTAGCCTCTGACCCTTTGCGACCCCATGGACTGCAGCATGCCAGTCTCCCTGTCCTTCACCAACTCCCGGAGCTTGCTCAAACTCAAGTCCATTGAGTCAGTGATGCCATCCAACCATCTTGTCCTCTGTCATCCGCTTCTCCTCCGGCCGTCAATCTTTCCCAGCATCAGGGTCTTTTCTAATGAGTCGGCTCTTTGCATCAGGTGGCCAAAGTATTGGAGCTTCAGCCTCATCATCAGTCCTTCCAATGCTTTCCTTAGGGTGGTGCTGAATGTTCACATTTGGGTGATTTCTCTCAGTTCCTCAGAGTTGAGTCAGCTTTCTGTGATGCTCATTAGCCATCTGCAAGGGTTTCCTCTCGCTGTTGTCAGGGGCATGCACTGGGAGATGGCCAGGGGATATGGGTGTGTGTGGGTAAGATAATGGAGTACTCAGGCATGTTCAGATATGTTAGCAACATACTTCACCACATATCAACCAATCAAAAGCAAGAAATGACTTCAAACAATTCACATGGCTATACTGGTGCACATCCGTTATCAGCACTGCTTTTTCTTGTTAATTGAGCTGGCCATGACCTCCAGGACAGTGAATCAATGTTTCATTATTAGACATGATGTTCTTTAGCAGTTTTTTGGTAACCACCCTAAACTAGGCTCTTCTTAAATTAAATCTTTAAAATTATTAACAATTAGGAATAAGTGTTGAATTTTAATTTATGCCTTTTGTTTCTATTAATAGTTTTTCTCCTTTAATATTTAAAATGATGGTTTTGGATAAGGAAGCTGTGGTACATATACACCATGGAATATTACTCAGCCATTAAAAAGAATTCATTTGAATCAGTTCTAATGAGATGGATGAAACTGGAGCCCATTATACAGAGTGAAGTAAGCCAGAAAGATAAAGACCAATACAGTATACTAACGCATATATATGGAATTTAGAAAGATGGTAATGATAACCCTATATGCAAAGCAGAAAAAGAGACACAGATGTGCAGAACAGACTTTTGGACTCTGTGGGAGAAGGCGAGGGTGGGATGTTTCGAGAGATCAGCATCAAAACATGTATATTATCTATGGTGAAACAGATCACCAGCACAGGTGGGATGCATGAGACAAGTGCTCGGGCCTGGTGCACTGGGAAGACCCAGAGGTAGAGAGGGAGGTGGGAGGGGGGAGCGGGATGGGGAATACATGTAAATCCATGGCTGATTCATGTCAATGTATGGCAAAAACCACTACAATATTGTAAAGTAATTAGCCTCCAACTAATAAAAATAAATGGGGAAAAAAAAAGGAAAATAAACAATCATGTTCTCACCACTCAAGAAAAAAAAAATAGAATTCCATATTTAGGCAGACCTTTAATACAGTGTGAACACTGAAATGTTTTAGATACTGTTTCTAGCCTGAACAAAATAGCCAAAACAATAAAAGTTATAAACATAATAAATAAATAAATAAAATGATGGTTTACATTAATTTAGATGCTATATTTTAATTCTTGTAATAAATCACAGTTGATTATGTTGCTACTAAATTTTAATCTCACAAAGAGCTATGCAATCCTACTCATATTTTTCAAAGGAAGAAAATGAAGTTTCCTACAAAGGTTAATAATCTGGCTAGGCTCACAGAGCTACTATTTACATGGCTGATTTGTGATTTGAATTCAGGCTTATAACTACAAAGCCTGTGGTCTTAATAGCTGCATTATATTGTATCAACATCTATTGAATGCCTAATTATTGCTGTGAGTTTAACATACATTATTTCGTTTAACAGTCACACGATCCTTTGGGACATGTCAACATCATACATTTTACTGATAAGGAAGACTGAAGCCCAGACAGATTAATTAATTTGTCCAGGTAAATAGGCAGTAGGTTCTAGGTCCATGCTTTCAACACTGCTCTCATCTGCTTCCTTAGTATCTGCCCACAGATGGTGCAGTTTTCACCAACATCACATGTAATTTCAACAATCCTTTATTTCTCCACAGTTCCTAAGGATGGGATAGAGGACAACCTAGATGATTTAATTTATTACAAGGTAGCATTTCTCCAAATGTTCATTTAAGAATTTCTGATGTTAGAAAAATAGTGAGTTTTCAGGGACATGCAGGGGAAGGTGGAGTATACCCTTAGTACCAGCAAGAAACATCTTCATGAAAATTTTATTTCAAAAATTTTTTAAAAACTCTGCATTCTTTTCCATGATCTCATCTATGCTTATTTTAACTAGAAAACAATGTTTTATATTACATACTATTGAGGAAGAAAATAGTTTTCTTCTTGTCTTATTTACATACAAGGTATTTGCCATGGAGTCTATTAACGCAAAAAAAAAAAAAAAAAAATGAGCTGAACTGAAGACAGCTAGTATCAAGGTCCTTATACGGGCAATTTCTCATTTTTTAGTGTCACTATTTCCGAGAACCCAGACTTATACAAATGCAGTTAAAAACAGTAAGTGTTTACTCACTGCATCCAGCAATCAATCACTAAGGTGAGCCCAAGAGCAGAACATTGCCAGAGAGGTAGCATGATGGAATACTGTTGGGATGCTATAGGCAGAAACTTCAAAAAGCACATCTTACTGAGAGGTAAAATCACTCCTATCATATGCTGGGCTGAAAGGGTTTCTTATACAGTGCTGTCTATCTCCTTAAATCATAACAACAATGTACTCAATAAGAACTTTGTTAGTGAAGAAAGAACTCTAATCATTTGTTCTTAATATTAGCAGCAGCATTGTCATTTTTAGCAACATAAATACAGATCAAGTAACTCATGGTCCTACTTCTGGCTCTCAAACATCATTTTTATGACATTTCTTGCCTAATGTAATAACTGACATGCCTTGGTGAAATATTATCAATTATTTGCCACATGATCTTTTTTGCATAAAAACCTGAGTGTAAAAGAATTTTTAATGATTTTTTGGTCTCTAATATTTGTATAAAACTGACATTCCAAGGAAGGGTACTTTTGTATCTAATAGCTTTGAGAAGCCTCTCTTAGCTAAGGAAAAGTTGGTAATGACAGTATATTGGCATTTACCTAGCTAGATAAATAGTGAACTTGGTTTTGATTTCTCATGCTTAGCTCTCCTTAAAAAAAACATATTCTACCTAATTCTAACCTGTTTTTGTTGTCTAGTCACTAAGTCGCATCCTACTATTTGTGACCCCATGGACTGTAGCCTGCCTGTCTCCTCTGTCCATGGGATTTCCTAGGCAAGAATACTGGCATGGGTTGCCATTTCCTTTTCCAGGGGAATCTTCCCCACCCGGAGATTGAACTTGAGTCTCCTGCATTGGTAGGAATATTTTCTACCACTGAGCCACCGGTGAAGCCCCTAGTTCGAAGAAGAAATAACAAATAACCACTAAAAATGCATAGCAGGGATTTAGTTATAAACAACTGTAATGTTCTACAGTTCTGGTCAATGAACTAAATACTTTTCTGAATAAGGACCTTCACCGATCCATCAGCAAAGGCATTCTCTTTTTAAACTAAATCCTCTATGTGTGATACTTTTCTAAGTGGAAAGGGACACACAGCTGTTTTCGTATATTTGCAACATAGCTTGATATGAAACAAGTTGATCCTCAGTTATACAACTAGCTAACTTAAATATAACAGCCATTTCCCAAAATGCTGATGCTATAGACATTACTTTAATATTCTTCCAGTGTGTAATTTATTTTAAAAATATGATTTAAAATGACACTAGAAGGACTATCTCATTCTAAAATGAGAAACTAGCAATTAAGATAAACTCTCCTGTTGAAAATGACAAAAAAGCTGAATAAAACATTTCTTTAAATTATTTTACACAAATTAAAGCCACCAGAAAGAGAACTACAAGTTGAATATCCAGGAAAAGGTAAAAATCAAGAGACAGAAGCACAACCCTCAAGGCTGCTTTTGCTGATCCATGAGAAACATTTACAAAATGACACAAAGTAACCATTCCACCCAAGACTGAAGAGATTCACCCTCATAATAAGCCTGAAATGGAAGTTAGACAGCCAATTCATATACTTGCAACTTGTTAGGAGACCCCAGGAGGCCTAGGGAACCTTTGGCCTTGAATTTGAATTAAGATTCTGGAAACATTAATATACTTAGCACCTACCAAAAATAAATAAAAATATTTCCAGAGGAAGGCACCATTATATTAGGTTTTCAATTATTTTTAAAATTGTTCCACTACAATGATCATAAAACAAATTAAATAAATTTTAAAAGACTGAAATTATAAAAGTATATTCTCTAACCACAAAAGGATGAAATCAGAAATCAGTAACAGAAGAAAGTCTGAAGGACTCACAGATATGTAGAAATTAAACAATACATTGTGCACAATGAATGGGTCAAAGAAGATATCACAAGGGAAATCAGAAATGTTTTGAAAGAAATGAAAATGATTATAAATTATGAAATTCACTGAAAGTGATGTTTAAGAGAAAAATTTATAGATGTAAACATCTGCTTTAAAAATAACAAAGATCTCAAATCTATAACTTAACTCTAAACTTTAAGGAATTAGAAGAAGAAAAGCAAACTAACCTCAAAGCTAATAACCCTAAACTAAAGGAAATAAAGATTAGAGTGGAGATAAAATAGACAATAGAGAAATAAAGAGAAAAATCAACATGGGTTCTTTGAAAAGATCAACAAAATTGACAAACTTTTAACTAATGATAAAAGAGAAGCCTCAAATAACTAAAATCAGAAATGAAAGTGGGGATGTTACTACTGACCTGACAGATATAAATGGATTATGAGAGCATACTATGATCAATTATATGACAACAAGTTAGATAACCCAGATGAAATGAACAAACTCCTAGAAATATGTAACCTACTAAAACTGACTTAAGAAGAAATAGAAAATTGAAATATATTTGTAACAAGTAAAGAGAGTGAATCAGTGATCAAAAATCTCTCAACAAAGAAAAACTCAGAACCAGATGATTTCACTGGTCAATTCTACTAAATATTTAAAGAAGAATTAACACCAGTCCTCCTCAAATTATTCCAAAAAACAGAAGTAGGGCACACTTCCTACCTCATTCTATGAAGCTGGTATCACCCTGATATCACAGCTAGACAAAGACATCAGAAGAAATTCCAGACTAGTACGCTATGAATATAGATGAAAAGTTCTCCACAACTACACGTATCACTATGTAATGAAAAATTAATCGGTGAAAAAGGAACTAAGACATAAAAAGAATGTATAAAAGCACACACTTTAAGATGTGAGATATTGAGATGATCAGACTGTAAAATGATATCTTCTGTGTATAAATAAAAAAATAAGCTCGAAAATATCTGCAAAGAACATGGAATTATAAAAAAAGTCATAGCAGATGTGAAAAAGAGTAAACAGGCTTTCTAGACATGGAAAATAAAATACTGTGGTTAAAATTAAGAATTTAATGGATAGTTTTAACAGTGTATCAGAGACAACTGGGGAGAGAATAAATTAAAACAATAAAAGAAGAAAAATGCATATCTATAAAACTTTGATTTATGATAGATGAGGCACCAGAAAATAACAGGGAAAAACTAGTCTTTTCAATAAATGGTGCTCAAAAAATTAAGCACCAAGATAGAAAAAAATGAAATTAAGCTCCACAAAAGGCCAAGAAATTAATTCCAGATGGATAATAAACTAAAAGTAAAAGCAAAACTATGAAACTTCTAGAAGAAAAGTTTAAAAAAGACTTCTTGACTCAGAAATGGGGCAATTGTTTATAAAGATAAGCAAAAACTATTAACCATAAAATACTGATAACCCTTTCCATATTAAAACCAAGAAATACTATATGATATCATTTATATTTAGAATCTAAAATACGACAAACTAGTGAACATAATGAAGAAAAACAGACACAGATATAGAGAACAAATAAGTGGTTACACAGGGGAGAGGCGGTGGGGGGGGGGAATATTTTGGTAGGGTAGTAAGTGGTGTGAACTACTGTGCATAGAAGAAGTTACAAGGATACATTGTACAATACAGGAAATAAAGCCAATACTATAAACCGAGTAAAATCTTTAAAAATTGTATCTCACCATACTGTACAGTTGTAACTTATATAATATTATATATATATATAAACTATAATTTTAAAAAAGAACTTTTGTTCATCAAAAAAACCAAAAGAGAGTAAAATGACAGCTGAGTAATAGAAATGTATACATTTAATACACTTGAACAACTGAGAAGTGGTAACCAGAACATAAAAAAACAAATTAGTAGAAAAATGGGCAAAAGATTTGAACAGGCATGTCACAAAAAACTTCAAATGGCCAAGCAGTATAAATAGGAGCTCAAACCTACCTGCAAACAGAGATGCACATTAAACTACAGCAAACAGTACTACTACATATCCACAAGATTCGCAAAAATTTAAGAGTCTGATAATATCAAGTGTTAGAAAAAAAGGAAGGACTTTCATACTTTGCTGGCAGTAGAGTAGCTTGTTATAATTTTGGAAACAATACAGCATTATCAAGAAAAATTAAAGATACACATACCAATGACCCGGGAATTCCACTCCCTAGGGAAATTCTTGCATATGAGTTCAGTGATACATGTTTAGAAGCATGTATTTCATCAAAACAACCCATGTCCATTAATGGTGAAATGGATAAATGTTATTGTGGTAAATTTATATAATGACACAGTATATAACAATGGGAAAAACCCCTTACAACAACATAAATTCTTTAAATACATAATCTTGATAGAAGCAAAACATCAAATTACAGAGAAGAGAATTCCATTTATATAATGTTCAAAACTAGATATGTTTAAACTAACATATATTATTTAGGAAGGAGCCTTTAGGGGACAAAATCATAAAATTTAAAAAAAGTGGTTTCCAAAAAGTCAAAGTAATAATTTATCCAAATATTAAGAGAAACGTATGACTGGCAAAATAAATGTAGGTGGGCTGGAGGGTTCTGAGATGCTGACAATGATGTTTCTCAAGGAGTAGTCACCAGGTTTTTTGCTGTTATAATTATTAATTTTTCTGTGCAAGTCTGTTTTACATAAGTTTCTATGTTACATTACGTAAGAGGTTCTTAAAAAGAATTTAAGAATAGTCCACAAAGAGATAATCTGCATAATCATAATAGAAAATATCACAAGTTGTATAAAAATGTTGCTGTAAACTAGTAGTGCAAATATTCATAACTGAATTTTTATAACAAATTTATTTGCTTTTAAGAGGACTTTTCATAAAGAAACCACAGTGATTTCAGATGAGATGACTAAGTAGTGTGCTTTTATAAAGGCAAGCCTCATCATCTGAAATATAGTATACACTATTTTGCAGTCATGATCACCTATTTTTTTTTTTTATGGAAAGATAATCAACATAAAATGCAGAGATTTAAGTATTTGGTTTGATGAATTTTGGCAACTGGACATATGTATATAACCACACCTAAAACAAAATATATAAACACTTCTTCCCTTTCCTTCACTGTTTCTTTTTAAAAAAAAATAAAAACCATGTACATATTAAAGATCAGTATGATTTTTAAAATAATAATTCCATTTAGTTGACTAAAACAAGCTAGTTGAAGAAGGTATGAGAAACACTTTCATTTTTACCTTGGGCCATATGATATACTTGACACCTTCTGACAAAATATGGGTGTCATACAAGCTATATACAGTTATTAGGCAGCTGCTATGAGGAAACAACTCCATAAATTGAGACCACTGTAAGTGACGGGATCAAAATAAGAGGATTCCACAATTGAATGTTTTCCAGTTTCTCACAACTGAAGAGTTCCAGCTGAGAATGAGAGAAGTAAAACCTAACGCAACCATGAGGTTTGCACAAGAGGCAATGTCCAGCAGGACCTGAACACAATTTCTGAACACAATTAGGCTGAAAAAGCTCCTAGGGATTAGTGGTTTATCTTCTCTGAGTCTAGGCATGTATTAAATAGCCACAAACCTCAGTTGGTGAAAAGCAGGAAAGAAGAGGATGGGGTGAGGCAGAGTTTCTACCTTTCCATCTTCTACAGTTTTTTGTTGGTGGAATTTTGCAGGATAAACTTCAAAAGCACCAAAGCATGGCAGCGTGTGCTATAGGTATCATAAAGTCAACTGTGGTTTGACATCTCTCGATTCAGTTAAATTATGAATGCTGTCAGCTATGTGGTTTACTTATTGAGGTTGAAGAGACTCACAGCTGAATCCCTATTTAAATTTGGCAGGATTCTAAAAAAGTCAGGAAAGGCAACTGGACAAAATCCATGTCCAATCCATCTGCTTAAACTGTTTACTTATAGTAACAGCATACAAATGTCTCATGTTACTGATAAACCACAGAAAGCTTGTGGGATGCTGTTACTATCCAAACTTAAATGTAATGTTCAGTGTGGCAGAGGACTGAGAAAGCCAATACAAATACAAATCACATTTACTTAGAACAAATTTAATACAATGGCAAGGATGAGGAGAGTGCCTCTGCATATATAAGAATGTTTTAAAAACTTATTTGAAATAATTAAAATTTGTGCAACAAAAGTGTCTTTGAAGCAATTTAACTTGAAGTTTTAGTGTAATTTTTATTGTGAAACATAACAAACATATAGAAAGCCAGGAAAAAATAGAAAACACATAACACAATTTAAAGAGTAATTTGAGCATAACAGCACCATCTGGTCAAGAAAAAAGACTAGAAGCACTCTGGAAACCCCTTCAGTAAATCTCCCTGATCATATCAGGCACTCTCCTCTCTGGATAATCATGATCCTGATTTTTATGAGAAATACTTCCCGTATCTTCTTTATAGTTTTACCATCTAGACATTCCAAAACAGTAAGGTTAGCTTTGTCTGTTCTTGAAGTTCATATAATTGGAACTGCAATAGAGTATAAACATATTTTGGTGAATTGTTTCATCCACTACACATTGTGAGACATATCCATGTTGCTACCATAATTTATACATCCAGCTGTTGAAGGATACTTGGGTTATCTTCCATGTTTGGTAATTATAAATAATGCCACCTTTGAATTTTTGTGCACATGTCTCCTTGTGCATATATACACTAGTTTCTCTCGGATACAGATCTGAAAGTAAAATATGATATGCATGCCTTCAACGTTAGTTGATCCTGGACATACACCTGGAGAAAACCATGATTTGAAAAGATACACACACCCCATCAAGGCTCACTGCAGCACTATTTACAGCAGCCAGGACATGGAAGCAACCTGAGTATCCATTGAAGGATGTATAGATAAAGATATGGTATATATATACAACAGAATACTATTTGGCCATGAATAAGAACAAATAATGCCATTTGCAGCAACATGGATGGACCTAGCGATTGTTGTACGGAGGGAAATAAGTCAGACAGAGAGGGACAAATATCGTAAGATATCACTTATGTGGGATCTAAAAAAAAATGGTACAAATGAACTTATTTACAAAACAGAAATAGAGTTACAGATGTAGAAAACAAACCTAAGGTAACCAAGTGGGAAAAGAGGAGGAGGGATAAACTGGGAGATTGGGACTGACATATACATACTACTATGCATAAAACAGGTAACTAGTAAGAACCTATTGCATTGTACAGGGAACTCTACTCATGACTGTGCAATGACCTACATAGGAAAAGAGTGGATATATGTATACATATAACCAATGCACTTAGCTGTATACCTGAAACTAATGCAATGTTTTCTATGAACCACACTTCAATAAAAATTAAAAAAATAAAGTGGTAGCACTAACTTATTACAAACAGGGTATAAGCATTCCCACTGCTCTAGATCTTTGCTGATAATTGGTATTTTCCGTGTTTAATTTTTTGCCATTCTGATAGATGACTCACAGTATAACACCAAATTTTTAATTTAGATTTTCATGATTATTAAAGAGATTGATTATCTTTGCATTTATTTATTGGCTATTTAAATCTCTCCTTTTGGAATGCCATTCTCTTGACCATTTTCCTATTCGGTTGTTGTTGGGGTTTTTCTGTCCTCATTAATTTGTAGGGACTCCTTATGTGCTCCGGATGCCCTTCTCTGTGAGTTGCACATATAAATGTCTTCTCCCATTCTTGTTCTTTTTTATTCTCTTCTTTCCTTGGAGTCTCTTGATAAATAAAAGTTCCTATTTTAATGCAAATTTATCAACACCTTCCTTTATGGTTAATGTCTTTTTTGTACTTTTCTTATCTAGGCAAAACCCCAAAGAAGACATTCTTCTGTTATTTCCTAATTTTATTTTTCATTTACATTTAGGTCAATCTAGAATTAATTTTTTGTTTATGATATGAGTTAAGGTCAAGTTTCAGTTTTAAAAAATAAGGATATTTAATCACCATAGCATCATTCACAAAATAGACCATACTTTCTCCTAATGCTTCACCCCACCTCCTTTTTCCATATACACATAAACAAGTCCCTCACATGCCATGCATCAAGCATATATATTAGAATAGGACTGTTTATATTTTTCTTTTTCTCCATCTTTGCTCCAACAGCACACCATCTTAATTTGTGCCGCTTTAAATAAGAGATACAAAAAAAGCTAATCTATGAACATTATAAGTTTACTCTTACATACTTAATTCTTTTGATAACATCATAATACAATTGATTTTTATACACCCTCCTTATATCCAGTGGCTTTGTTAAACTTGTTCAACAGTTCATAATATCAGCTATGCTTTTTTTGGGGGCAGAAACAATTTGTTAGATTAGGAAATTCCATTCTGTTCCTGGTTTACCATCATGAATTGCTTTGATGATTTTATCAAATGCTTTTTAACTGCATCTTTTGAGATGATTTTTTTCTTCCATTAATATAAGCTATGACTGATTTCCCAACAATAATCTAAACTTGCATATCTTGAATAAATCTAACTTTGTTGTTACATATTATTCATTTAACACATTGCATGATTTGGTTTGCCAAAATTTGTTTAGGAAATTTGAATCCAAGTTCATGAAGGAGATAGGCTTGCACTATGATTTTCTTCAATTTTACTATGATGTTTGTGGACTGTGGATTTCTTTTTAATTTACCCTGCTTGAATTTTATTTGGTTTCATGAATCTGTGGATTGATCTATAAGTTTTAGAAAGTTCTAAATGATAATGACTTCAAATAATGTTTCTACTCCTCTCCTTCTGAATAACTAAACATATATTAGGTATTTTCACTATATATTATATGCCTCTTACACTCTTCTCTATATTTTCCATATCTTCTCTCCATGCTTCAGTCAAGATTCTTTCCTATGACCTATCTTATAGTACACAAATTCTCTCTCCAGTTGGTTTATTCTGTTATTTCATCTACAGTTTTTCTAATTTTAGTTACAAAAACATTCAGTTCTCAAATTTCTATTTTCTTTCAAATGCACTATACTTTTTTTTAAAAAATGAATACTTATATCCTTGAACTCAGTAAGCATAGTTCTAGAGTCCCTATTTGTTTGTTTCTATTGATTTTTATCCATGTTGTCTTCTTGCCTTTTAAATGCTTAATTATCTTTCTCTGCCAGAAAATATATTTTAAAATCACATTATTAAAATAATTTGAGGCTTAGATTGATTATTATAATATTTTCCTCCAGAGTAGATTTTCTATTTGCTTTTGTTAGGTACCTGCAGGTATTAGCAATCCCAGATCACTTTCCTGTTTTTTTTTTTTTCAATGATCAGGATTTTCCCAGCCACCCAGATGGTTTGATCTTTAGCTGCAGTCTGCACAGTGACTGGCACACTTTCTGTTTACCCTCTCTCTTAGTTCAGTCCTTTAAAGTCTCAACCCAAAACACAGACTTTTTGCCACTGTGTTAGCACTGACAGTCCTAGACGCTAATGTTCCTTCTCCACCAGTTCTGCAATATTATTAAAAGTACTACTCAGCTTCTCATCCACCTTTTTTGGATCACCAACTATAACCAGCTCCAAAATGCCATGTTCCTAGGTCTTGGACCAGTAATTCTCTACTACTCTATTAGCATTTCGGAACCAGTTTATAGTTTGTTTAGCTTTATTAACTGTCATCAGTGAGAGGGCTATTCTGAATTACCTCCTGTGTCACTATTGTTAGGTCCATAACTGTAGATATTTTCAATCCTGTCTTTTATTTCCTAACACATAAAACACACAGTTTTATGATGACTGGTATTTACCAAGTCTTGCAGTTCTGCTTTCTGCTTGAGCTTATTCATAATGACTTAATCTACTTTTGGGGTTGTGTTTTGACTGTGGCCACTTCTCATAAAATTACATCACAAAATGCCTTGAGGCCTAGGATAAAGGTGTCTTCTTCCAATTAGGATTTGCATTTCTTTCTGCCAGGTTCCTAGGGGATGCTACTAATCAATCTCGGACTACTTTAAACTCAATTCAACATCTAAAATAGTATGGGTGATGTGAATTTGGACTGCAAATCTATTCCAGGGCTGGATTATGGTTATACCTTCTGTACTATGCTGAGGCACTTTCTCTGCAATCTCTGAGGGCAGGTGAGACAGTTCATGATTACGTCAGGGTGTAGGCTTTGGTGGCCTTAATCCTTGTGAAGAGAAAATCTCCTATTAGATTTTATACTTTAAGCAGCGGTTTGTGGCGCAGTTTGTTAAAAAGCATAACGCACACAACAAAGCTTTCAAATGTTTTATTTCTGAATGGAATCAGAGAACCTAAGCCAGAAGGAACGTGAGTCACACAGTAAGTACTGAAATACCCAGATCTCCTTAGTCTCCAAATCTCTTGTGACAGAACACTTTTTTTTTTTTGAAACCTCTTAACTTCCATTGTGTCTACCAACTATTTGCTATTATACAATCTCCTGAAGAGACTTGAAAAAATATATATGAATCAGATTAACCCCTTGCCTAAAATCTTGCATTGTGTCTTCTTATACTTGGAATAAAATCCAATTCCCTTCTTTTAACCTGGCTTGGCCTTTCTTTTTTTTTTTTCCCATTTATTTCTATTAGTTGGAGGCTAATTACTTTACAATATTGTAGTGGGTTTTGCCATACACTGACATGAATCAGCCATGGATTTACATGTGTTCCCCTTCCCGATCCCCCCTCCCGCCTCCCTCCCCATCCCATCCCTCTGGGTCTTCCCAGTGCACCAGCCCTGAGCACTTGTCTCATGCATCCAGCCTGGGCTGGTGATCTGTTTCACCCTTGATAGTATACTTGTTTCAATGCTATTCTCTCAGAACATCCCACCCTCACCTTCTCCCACAGAGTCTAAAAGTCTGTTCTGTACATCTGTGTCTCTTTTTCTGTTTTGCATATAGGGTTATCGTTACCATCTTTTTAAATTCCATATATATGCGTTAGTATACTGTATTGGTCTTTATCTTTCTGGCTTACTTCACTCATTAGAACTGATTCAAATGAATTCTTTTTAATGACTGAGTAATAGTCCATGGTGTATATGTACCACAGCTTCCTTATCCATTCACCTGCTGATGGGCATCTAGGTTGCTTCCATGTCCTGGCTATTATAAACAGTGCTGCGACGAACACTGGGGTACACGTGTCCTTAAAAAACCGGAAATAGAACTACCATATAAACCCAGAAATCCCACTCCTGGGCATACACACCAAGGAAACCAGACCAGACAGAACACTTTTGTGCTTCACACTTTTAACCTGTTAGCCCTAAAACAGTTCTCAGAACTTCAGAAAAATTATCTGAGGGAAACTGTGCCGAAGCAGTAACAGAAAGCATCAGTGCGTTGAGGTCTAAACTAAGAGGACAAAGACCTCAAGATTAATCTCTCACCATTCCTCAGTGAGTGCTTGCCCAAGTTCCACCAGTCCCACCCCTGTCACTTCTAGGCTGTCTTCAAATTCTTCACTGGGTACTTGGCTTTGGCACTAATGATTTTGTTACTCCAGGCAGTTTTCCAAACAAAAAGGAATGGTTATTTATAATTCCTAGACTGAAATCATAAATACCATCAGCTGAATTACACTGAAATGTCAGTATAACTCTATGAACAGGATTTCACATAAAGTGTGTCTGTCTTGGCAAAGTAAAAAGGATTTTAGTTCTAAAAGTTGCAAAAGGATCTTATTGTAGGTTAAGTTTAGACTCTTAGGTGGTCCTGCAGTATATACTCTGAGGACAGTTTTACAGCAAGGTTCCTGACACAGACCATTTAGACTGGGAGCCAGACAACATTTTTCTCCCTCAAATTATAAGGAATCAGTGGTATTCTGGTAAATTGCCCCTTTGTGAATGAAATAACTTTACTTAGATATTCATACTGAATACCTTTCTTACACAGATCATTTTACTTTTTACTCAAAAATTCTGTGACTACTTCAATCTAAAACAATATTCGTAAGATCAAGTTTATATGGTAGTATCTTCAAGCAATGACTTTTATTTCAAAGTTTAAGTACCCTTTTTTAAAAACAAAAAGAAAACAATCAGTATCTGCTAATTTTAAAATAATTAGAGATTTCCCCAAGGCATATAAAACCTCTAAACATTCCATCCAGTACATGCTGGACAACTACCAGGTTCTGAACTCTCTCATACTTTGAAAAGGACATGTTATACAAAAGAACTGACTTCATCTGGCTCTGTTGTCATGCCACAATGAGTATGCTGCTTTCAGTTCCTAAAGAGGATGTTGTTTGATGCCAAAATGCAGCTGAGCATTGTCTTGTAAAGTTGGTTATTCATATGACTGAAAACCCAGTAATTCTGCCCCTGAGGCATATTGCCTAGCATAGAGCAAGCTCTCACAGTATAGTCCTTGGACCAGCAGCATCAGTGTCACTTGGGAACTTACTGGAAATACAAATTCTTGGGACCCACTCCAGATCTACTGAATCAGAAATCCGAGGTGTTTTAACAAGTCCTCTAGGTGATTCTGATGCAGACTAAAGTCTGAGGCTCCTTCCCTGCTTTAGAGAAATTCTTCTTGAATTGTTCTAATATAGAAATTGTTTGAGCAGCACTGCCCCTTACCTCTCTCCCTCTCTCCAATCATCCCTGTCTACACACACACACACACACACACACACATCCAATCCTGAAAATGAACATCTATTGTCAGGAGAATGATATAAAAAATTGTAGTACTAACACAATGTAGTACTCACTATATGATAGAGAAAATTAATGAAAAATAGCTACATTTATAAGCTTAAATAAAACTTAAGAGCCATAATTTTGATTGAAAAAAATCAAGAAGTCTTCAGTGTAATATTTTATAAAGGTCAAATACAAGCAAAACAAAATAATATATTAATTAAATATACATTTATGTGATAAATCAATAACACTATTTTTATAAAACAAAGAAAGGATACCCCTTTAATTCTATACAGTATTTCCTGAAAGGGAGCAGAGGCAGGGGGATAGGGTGAGGAAGGAATCCAGTGGGAACTATAAATAATAAATATACTGGGATCAACTTAGTTCTTGGGTTGGTCATGAGATCATAACCCATTGCATTTATGTAATTTTTATTCCTACATTCTTTCATATATATAAAATATTACACAATACAGTTTAAACCTAGAAAACAAAAATTTCAGCTAATAAAGATCAACATTACCTTAAACAAAAAAATTAGAAAGCCAAGTGATATAAATTGTATAAATTGTGATATGTTCATTCAGTTAAAAGGAATTTATAAGATATGATAAAATATTTATGATAAAATTAGCAATATAAAATACTGTAAAAATGTACAGTAAAATATTAGAAAAAACACAATAAAATGTCAATAGTGGATATTACAGGGAGTTTTATTTCTTCTTTGTTCCTTTAAAATTTTCTATACTGAATAATAAATACTTTTAAAACCATTAAGGATTTTTTAAACTGTCATTGAAACATTTAATGCCTGTAAGTCATTAAAGAAAGCTATCAAATCTTCTATTGGAAACAGGAAGGAAACTGGTGTTTTGTGAAAATTTGTGATTTATGAGCTTTATAATTCAAGGTCTTATATTTTCTGCCATAAAACTCTATATCTTTATTACTCGGATTCTATTTAAAATAGAATGTCATGTTAGGAAAAATATGACTGAGAAAACCACAACGTAAAGAAAGTATTTTTGCCATAGAGGACTTCAGTTAAGACAACTAAAAACAATTTCAATATCATTAAGAACAAAAAGAAAAAATATCCACCAATGGTTGACTGGCTTTTGGAAACACCAAAGAAACACATATACTTAAGAGTTTGCCTTGTAGTCCCATGGCCCGTCATAGTAAGAAAGAAAAGTGAAAGTGAAGTCGCTCAGTCAGGTCTGACTCTGCGACCCCATGGACTGTAGCCTACCAGGCTCCTCTGTCCATGAGATTTTCCAGGCAAGAATACTGGAGTGGGTTGCCATTTCCTTCTCCAGGAGATCTTCCTGACCCAGGGATTGAACCCGGGTCTCCCACATTGTAGGCAGACGCTTTACCATCTGAGCCGCCAGGGAAGTCAGTAAGAAAGAAACATAAAGATTATGGCCAGAGGCCAGAGATGAGTTTCATACCTCTTTTTCCAATATTCTAGCGACCTCACCAAGGGTCCGATCTAAAGCAGAAACCTTATTGCTTGCCCATGAGCCGCTGTCTTGTACTTGTAGTTGTTTTAGAAGATCTTTGGCTAACCGCTGAAGCCTTGGATACAAAATAAAAGAGAAGAATGACATGAATGAATTAGACTACAATATTTCATTTTCCATAACACTTTTAAACAAAAGTTACTTTCATTATTATATTGGAAACTGCTTCATAGAGTACCTAAGGAAAAGAAAAACAAATCACTCCTGAGGCCAGTATTACTCTATATTCACAAACACCAATCTAGTCTTTGTCATGAAACAGATCCAGAGGACAGTACTATCCATCCACAGGGCCAGTGGGAGCAGCTGCTGCCACCAGCTTCTGCGTTACTCTTACACTAGAACAGACCTGATGATGGGGAAGGTCAGAGTATGATGGCAGAGAAAATGAGGAGAGAAGCCTGAGCAGGTTTTCATATTTTGATGTAAATCTTTAAGGTAATTATAAGCATTGTAAATTCTCAGAATGTCAAATTTCCCATGGTCCAGTTTATAAGCAATTTGGGGATTTCCTGTCACTGCTGATGTCATTTAGACAACAAAGCATTTGCTTTTATTTGCTTTTCACCAAGGATAACACATAACACACCTGGGGAACCCAGGTGGCTCTAGTGGTAAAGACCCCACCTGCCAGTGCAGGAGACATAAGAGATGCGGATTCGATCCTGGGTTGGGAAGATCCCCTGGAGGAGGACACGGCAATCCATTCCAGTATTTTTGCCTGGAAAATCCCATGGACAGAGAAGCCTGGTGGGCTACAGTCCATGGGGTCGCAAAGAGTTAGACACGACTGAAGTGACTTAGCACACACAAAAATAACACGTATTTCCTAGGACTCTTTAGTGAGTGGACTGCAGTAACGTTTCTTCAAAGCCCTTACTTCTGGTTCACACACCTCATTCTTTCAGCAATCTTCTCCTCCTATCCTGTTATTCACCTGAGCATCCTACCTGAGATGCTCACCAGACACCACCCTGTCTCTCTCCACTTTCCCCCATATGCCACTTACCTGTGACTCTACTTCCATTTTTATCTATGACTGATTCCCTTGGCCTCCATTATAATCACTTCCTTGTAAACGTGTATAATCACTTTATACAGTCACTTCCCCCTCTGTTGTTCTGTTACTCCTACAGCTAACCCCCAGTTATGGTAACAATCATCAACTCTTGTTTAGTGGGCCAGGCATCCCTCTCGGTGCCTTGCCAACATTAATTTAGCTGGATTAGTGAACATCTGCCAGCTGTTTCCATTTCTGATACTGAGAAAAACTCATACCATACAAAAGGTTGGCATGACTATGGCTTCAGAATCTTACTAGTAAGTTTGTCCAAGTCTGCTCACCCTCGCACTCTTCCACGAAGACTTCTTCATATATTGCTCCATCTCCTATAATTCCACTCTTCCTTCTCCCCCTTGCTTTCATATAAGAAGATTTTACATTTCATAGAGAAAATGGAAGCTACTGGAACAAGGAAATCCTCACTTTCTGCCAAAAATCTATAAGCATGTGAGCATTTCACCCATACTCTGCTTTATTTCTCCTATTACAATCAAAGAAGATTGATTCCTCCCATGTAGGGCTAATCTTACCACACTGGGTCTATATGCATGAGGTCTTTCTGGATCTAAATCCTGCTTTCCCTGCTTTCAGTATCTTTGCAAATGCTCTTTTATTCATTCCTTCTGAACTACTTCCCCCACCTCCAGAAAAATCCTACTCTTCCCTAAGTTCCTAGCTCAAACACTGCTTTCTCTGATCTATTCCGTCAAGTCACTATCACAAGTCTCTCTCACGCAGAGATTGACAACAGGATTTTTGGTAATGATGGAAATGTTCCATAACTATTATGTACAACCTGGTGGCTGCTGGCCAAATGTACCTATTGTGCACTTGAAAGACAGTTAGTATGACTGCAGAACTTTAAAAAAAAATTAACCATTTGATTTCATTTATTTTTGGTTGTACAGGGTCTTCATTGCTGTGTGTAGGCTTCCCCTAGTGGCAGCAAATGGGGGCTACTCTCTAGTTGCGGTACCAACGCTTCTCCTTGTGGCGGCTTCTCTTGTTTCTAAGCAGGGTCTCTAGGACTTCAACAGATGCAGCACACAGGCTCAGCAGTTGTGGCTCACAGGCCTTAGAGCGAAGAGGCTTCGGTATGAAGAACTAATTTAATCTTAATAATTTCAACAGCCATATTTGGCTAGAAGCTGTCATACTGAACAGTGCAGAAGCACAATATTAACCTTATGAGAGAGGGTTATCGAACCATTCACCATCTTATCCATAGCACCATTACATAAGCACATTCTAGAAGTACAGATGTACGGTCTAAGAAGAAATTTCTTCTTTATACTATTCTTAATAATATCCATAACCTCTATGTTACAAAATACTTTCATGTACATGATCTTATTTGTCCTCTGAAAAACATTATCCATCCCTGTTTGAATGCTAGGGCTTAAGAAGATGAGGTGACTTTCCCAAGGCTTCACGGCTAGTAAATGCACTATTGGAACTAGGAATCCAAGCCTTTCATCTTCAGATTTCATGCTTTGTCTCCACACCGTATCAGTCAATTCAATAAGAAAATTTTATTCACAAATGAATAATATCCTAGAACACAATTTCATCTAAAAATGCATTTATGTAAAAATCTTTAATTCCTCAAAGAATACAATAGCAGCTGCAGTTCAAAAAGGCGCTTGTGAACTCCAGTTTAAATCTAAGCTATCCATATGGAGTTTACTTTGATAAGTCACAGAATGAATACAAACTCTAAAATCAGAAATACTTATGCTTAAATTCTGGCTTTATGTAAGCCGTGGGGAGGTTATTTAAATACTCAATCTCAATTTCTTCAACTTAAAAGTGGAGATTATATATACATATATTTTTTTATTTAGAGCTTCTGAAGATTAGAGATAATTAATGTAATGTACCTAATGCCATTCACTAAAGTAGACATTGAATAAATAATCAATAAATTATCAACCATTATTACTACTTACTGAAAGAATGTCTCAATCTAACATTTCGAGAATATAAAAAATACAAAAATAGACTAAAAGCAACATAGTCCTTTTCCTCCTAATCGAATGTGGGCTAGAGTCCCATCCGATTAAAGTAACTGACCTTATCATGTGGACGAATATTGGCAGCAAAGTCCATTGTGTGACAGATAAGTAGCCACTTCAGCTCTTGGCTGGATAAAGCCTGCACACCATGTAACTAAATATCCAGCCACAGCAACAGATGCATATGAATCTAGCAGTACTCTTACCAAGAATGCTCACATTCCACTGAAAACCAGGGGTGTTTAGGGAGGCACAAGGACCATTTTAATTCACAGAATACAAGAGGCTTATATTTCACCCTGAGGTAAATCAAATCTGGGACTCATATGAACCTACCCTTCAAGGAAGAATGCCAAATGAAGGGGATGCTGTGGTAACATGAGCTAAACCTCTGCTTCATTCCTGGCCTCCACAGAAGTACCACAAATAACATAGCTCCTCTCAAGAAAAAAAGCATTAGATTTTGATTCATACTACAAATAATGATTGAATGTCACAGGACTCAATTCCTGAAAGTTATAGTTTCCTTACAGGGCAAGAACAGGAGCTGTTTAGAGGGTGCAGTTTTTTTAATACAGAAATTGCTATTTGTGTAAATTCTGGTAGATAATTTTTCTAGCATGAAAAGAAAAACTAAAGGCTTCATAATTCCTAGCCCAGAACATGAGAAGTATCTGACAGGTAAATGGCTTTGTGGAGAATTTTTTAAGGTCAGATATTTTCTTCTCAAAATTTGAACACATTTTAACAATTCTCAGTTCAAATCTGTTACTGGTAAATGTGAAACATAAGGGCTCCTCTATAAGGAGCCCTAACTTTTATCACAGTAAAGTTTTGGGAGGTTCATTAGGATCATTGGGAAGATTTATAAGTGTAAGAAGGGAAACTGGGTCCATGTTAGGAAATAACATTGCTCTTTAAGTGTGATGGGCAGGAAGACATAAATATATTAACTTCCATTTTTTCTTATAAACCTTCTCTATTTGAGTGGTACACAGTCTAAATTTAAGGCTACAGGTTTCCCTTCCATTTTTAAATTAATATGCCTAAGCCTGTATTTCTAAATGTAAGAGTTTAAGAAATCCTCTTATAAAACGAAAAAAGCCAGTGTGCATATATTGCTTCCCATATGGAACATCTTTCATTGTTGCCTCCAGCATCCTTTCTTGTGGATAAAGAACCCATCTACCCTTTCAGGGAACTATGTCATCCTTACACTTAATACTAGATGTGCTCAAGGCTATCAAGGTGCTGCTGTTCCCAAGACCCTCATCCTTGGTGGAAAGATCTAGAAAATGTGTATACATTATTTTATCTAAATAAATATAAAATATATATAATTATATATACAAAAAGATGATGCTTGAGCAACAGGGCTTTGAACTGTACAGGCCCATTTATACAGATTTTTTTATACTATTGTGTACCACAGGATTCATGGTTGGTTGAATTTGTGAATGTAAAACCTCAGAGGGGAAGGGTTGACTGTAAAAGTTACAGGCAGATTTTTGACTGCTTAGAGGGTCAGTACCTCTAAACCCCACTATGCATTGCTCCAAGGGCATGTGTGTGTGTGTATCCCCACACTTTACATCTATATTTATTTCTACATATATGTTGGAAAATACAAGTTAAAACTGATATCTACAATGTCAATTCATCACTGAAGGATTTTCTATTCTCCTTGAGTGTATTTTTTAACTCTCTTCTCTAACAGTGAGCAATCTGTCTTCCAACGTCCTTAATATATTTACATATGTGAACAAGCCCCCAGACATATCACCCATCTTTGTTGGTGTACACTATTATCCACCTGCTTGCCTCTGACTCCCCACACTGGCCTCCTCTGCTCTCCTCACCCATGCGTGGGTTTCACAGCCTTTACAGGCTCCCCTGACAGACTGGGCAAGGATGGCATTCCATGGATATGCCATCGTCACTTGGCTCTGATTTCCCACACCAGGCCACGGTGTCCTACCCCACATGGAAGCTCCCGCACTCTGCTCGGCTTTGAACCTTCACACCCGGCCACCCATCCTTAGTCCACTCAGGCTCTGACAGCCACCATTCTGCCCCCACTGCATCCAGTCATCCAGCCAATGCAGATGGCTGCTTGGTGGTGCTCTCATCTAACGGCTATAGGGCTGGATTTTTCTGGAAGAGGGAGGGGAAACTGGAGAAAGTCATTTTCATTTATTAAACAGAATAATTTTATAAGGAGACATGTCTTTTCATCTCCTTTTTGGTTACCTATTTCAATCAGTTACAATAATTAAGCTTTTTAAGAAAAAGGATGACTCTAAAGTTTTAGATGACTTCATGTAAGGATGGACCTGCCATTTCTTAAGATAAACAAAAATAGGAGGGGTAAGTTTTGGAAACAAAATTCAGGCGTTTACCTTGACACATATTCACCTGAGGCATTCAAGTGAACAGAGAGACATCCAAGTGAAAAGGCTAACATGAAAGCTGGATATTGTATTCTGGAGTTCTGGGGACAGGTCTGGATTGGGGACATGAATTTAAAGTCCCTCCGGATACTAGCTGTTTAAAGTCATGAAAATAAATGAGATTACCAAGAGAGTAATTCTCTACCAGAACTCTCAGGACAAAGGCATGCTAATGTCAGAGCTCAAAGAGACAAGAAACAATGAGGCAGCAGGTAATGAAGAAGAGCAGTTAGTCAAGAGGAGAATCCAGAGAAAGCTGCAGAATAGACTATTACATTAAAGGTCCCCCCTTGAAGTATATCTTGCTAGCCATGACTTAATAGTCTCCTCATACAGTGACTAAGGACTTGACAAAATGACTTGCCTTGGCCAATGAGACATCAGCAAATGTGACACAAGCAAAGGCCTGATCTGGCCTGATATCCCCTATCGCTGATGAACACTATGCAAAAAAACTGATGCAAAAACCCTCAACAGAACAAGCCAAACAAATTCAGCAGCATATTAAAAGGATTATTCACCATGACCAAGTGATCCGTAATCATCAAGGAGGCTGACCCAAGCTTCCTTACATGGCAGTCAGAGGGGAACAAGAAAGCAAAGTTATGAGCAAAAGCTTCAAGACTTCTGAAGCTAAGGCTCAGAAGTCACATACTGCTTCTGCAGTAGATTGGGGATCAGAACAAGTCAAAAGGCGAAATTCAAGAGTAAGGTTAATAAGAGTCCACCCCTTGATGGAGAGGTGGCAAGTTATATTGCAAAGGGCCATGTCTTCAGGAATGGCTCAGCAACTTCTGGCCATCTCTGCCAACACTATACTATGTCATATATTAAATTTCCTCAAATTTTGGATCCATTTCTAGATTGTTTTAAAAACCAAGTCCATTAATGTGTATTACTATTCACATGCCAATGCAAAACTATTTTAACCACCTGTTAGCTGAATCCTACTTTATTTTCCCTCTTTAAAATTTCTTTTCATGGAAACTTAATTTTTCTATATGTTCCTTAAAATGCTTCTATCTCCAGCTTTAAGAAGGTTGTTATTTTATTGAAATCACATATTTGTAGGAGAATTTAAAGAGAATTTACTATACGTTGTCTTCTATCCAAGAGTACAATTTGCCTTTTAACTTTTATGAGTCATTTTTTTATATCCCTTGTTAGCATTTTACACTTTTATTTTTGTAGAGCATTCATATTTCTTGTTTATTCTTAAAAGTTTATTTTTCTATTGCTATTATAAATGATATTTATATTTTCTGATTATCAAAAAGAAAAGCTACTACTTTTGTATCCTAGATGTGCTGCTGCATAACCTTAGGCAAGTTACTTACTCTATTTAGGGCTTAGTTTCCTCATGAAATTTCATTGTGTTGATGTGAGTTATAAACGAGTCAACACATGTGAAGAGCCTGGCATAAGGTAAAGGTTCAGTAAACATCACCTATTATTAACAGTGTCACATAAATTTGGAAATCAGCCATCTTACTGAATTGACTCTCTTATTTTGACTAGTTCTTCACTTGATTCTCTTGGGTTTTCCAGATATACAGTATGACCATAATCTCAACAATTTCATTAATGTCTTTAATACTTTATACTTCTGTTTTTCTTTTAAAATAACAATGGCTAATAGCTCCAAAACAGTAATAAAGTATTACCTGATGGGTGTCTTATTTCTGACAGGGAAGAATAGTTCTATTACAAATGTAAACAACAGCTACATTAAAATGCTATTGCATAATCTATACCAACAAGTGCTTGTAGATATTCCTCCATCTGTGGCATGTAAGTTGTTTCTTGAGTTTTTCACTATTGAAAGTAACATAAAAATAGTTATCTTTGTACATAAATATTTGCACACATTTTTCATTATTTCACTGGGCAGCTGAATTCTAAAGTGGATGTCCAAAGTAGTGGGGGGATAAATTAGATGAGTTTGGGACCAGCAAACTATATAAAATAAACAACAGCGTCCCACTGTACAGCACAGGGAACTATATTCAGTATCTTTTAATAAACTACAATGGAAAATAATCTGAAAACAATGTATGTATAACTGGATTACTTCTCTGTACATCAGAAACTAATATAACATTGTAAATCAACTATAATTAAAAAATAAAACTTTAAGTACTGGAACTTAATTGTGTATATATAATGAATAAAAGATCTCAAAAGTAAAAGAAAACCAAAGTGGACATCCTCAGCTCCAGATTCACATGGCCTTTCGGTAAGACTATACCAATCTGCACTCCCAACAGCAGTATTATATGAGTACCCTTCTCTTGCTGCATCGCTATTGGCAGTCTGTTTGAGATAAACAAAATGATGATGTTTTTGTTTCCTTAGCTAGTACACCTATTAATTACACTTACACCCAATGGTGGAGTCTAAATTCTTACCTGTCAAGTGGCCCTTGCAACAATCCTGAATAAGATCTCCTCAGAGTAAGAATCAGTACAGCCTTGGCAGAACTTGCTTTGTTCAAATAGGGTTTCTCTACCTCAGCACTACTGATGGTTTGAATGAGATACTCCTTTGCTGTGGAGGACTATCTCACACACTGAAAAAAGTGTAAAGGCATCCCTGGCCTCTACTCATTTGATGGCAGCTGCACCAGTTTTTCCAATCTGTGATAACCAAAATATTATCACATATCCCCAGATACAGACAAATGACCTCTGCCAAAATCATCCCCAGTTGGATATATGGTGTTAGAAGAATAAAATCCTAGGCACTGGATACAAAAGTCTATGACCACAAGTGAACAATAATGGCTCAGATAAACTTTTGTTATAGGCAGAGACTAAAGAGACAAATCAATAAAATGTAGGCTAAAATACTCACTTTGCTTTATAGGGTGAGTCTGAACCAGAATTTTTTGCTTCCAATAAACTCTCATATTCCTTGGCCCTGGAGAGAAAAGTTTTATCATTATTAGCTATTTTGTTGCTAATTTTTATACCAAAATAAAATTTTGGCTATGTTTTTCCCCCCCAGTATTAAGAATATTACTATGCTCATTTTTAACAATTCCATTTCTGACACTGCTTCTTTACAATACTATAAATGCGATCCAAAAAGACTGAAAAATACATATTTCCTCTCAGGACAGAAAATCATAAAAACATTTCTGAGTTAGGGACTTGATACAGAATGGTGCTTATTTTTCAAAAATATCAAAATCATAATTAGATTTGAAACCATTTTAAGTTTCTATAGGTGGTTGAGATGGCTGAATATCAATGTACCTCAAGAGGTATTCAATGCAAAATTACTGTTGTTGTTGTTCAGTTGCTAAGTCATGTCCAACTCTTTGTGACCCCATGGACTGCAGCACCCAAGACTTCCCTGTCCTTCACCATCTCCCAGATTTTGCAAAATCACATGTCCATTGACTTTGTGATGCCATCCAACTGTCTCACCCTCTGTTGCCCCCTTCTCCTTCCGCCCTCCATCTTTCCCAGCATGAAGGTCTTTTCCAAAGAGTTGGCTGTTTGCATGAGGTGGCCAAAGCATTGGAGCTTCAGCATTAGTCCTTCCAATGAATATTTAGGGTTGATTTCCTTCAAGATTGACTGGTTTGATTTCCTTGAAGTCAGGGGACTCTCATGAGTATTCTCTAACACCACAATTCGAAAGCATCAATTCTTCTGTGCTCAGCCTTCTTTATGGTCCAACTTTCACATATATACATGACTACTGGAAAAACCATAGCTTTGACTATATAGACCTTTGTTGGCACAGTGATGTCTCTGATTTTTAATACGCCACCTAGGTTTGATACAGTTTTTCTACCAAGGAGCAAGTGTCTTCATTCTGAGGCTGCAGTCACTGTTCATCATGATTTTGGAGCGCAAGAAAATAAAATCTGCCACTCTTTCCATTGTTTCCCTATCTATTTGCCATGAAGTGATGGGACTAGATGCCATGATCTTTGTTTTTTGAATGCTGAGTTTTAAGACAGCTTTTTCACTCTCCTCTTTCATCTTCATCAAGAAGCTCTTTAGCTCCTCTTTGCTTTCTGCCCTTATGGTAGTATCACCTGAGTATCTGAGGTTGTAGATATTTCTCCTGGAAATCTTGATTCTACCTTGTGATTCACCCAGTCCGGCATTTTTCATGATGTATCTGCATAAAGTTAAATAAGCAGGGTGACAATATGCAGCCTTGATGTACTCCTTTCCCAATCGTGAATCTGTTTGTTGTTCCAGGTCCTGTTCTAACTGTTGCTTCTTGACTTGCATACAAGTTTCTCAGGAGACAGGTAAGACAGGTATTCCCATCTCTTTCAGAATTTTCCAGTTTGTTGTGATCCACACAGTCATAGGCTTTAGAGGGTCAATGAAGCAGAAGTAGATGTGTTTTTTGAGTTTCCTTGCTTTTTCTATGATCCAATAGATGTTGGCAATTTGATGTCTGGTTCCTCTGCCTTTTCTAAACCCAGACTGTACATCCGGAATTTTTTGATTCACATACTGCTGAAGCCTAGCCAGAAGGATTCTGAGCATTACTTTACTAGTATGTGAAATAAGTGCAATTGTGTGGTAGTTTGAACATTCTTTGGCATTGCCCTTCTTTGGGATTGGAATGAAAACTGACTTTTTCCAGTCCTGCGGCCACTGCTGTGTTTTCCAAGTTTGCTGACACATTGAGTGCAGCACTTTCACAGTACCATCTTTTAGGATTTTAAATAACTCAACTGGAATTCTATCACCTCCACTAGCTTTGTTCATAGTATTGCTTCCTGAGACCCACTTGACTTCACACTCCAGGATGTCTGGCTCTAGGTGAGTGACCACACCATCATGGTTATATGGGTCATTAAGTTCTTTTTTGTACAGTTCTTCTGTGTAAAGAATAGTCATTGAAGTCTAGAAGTAATTTTAAAAGTGGAAATGATAACCAGATACTCAAAGATTTGTTCTATTTTGCTTTTGTTGTTTATACTAGTCAGCATAAACATTTAATATTGGCATTTAGTCAAATGCCAAAAGTCTGCAAAAATCTAATAACATTTCTCTGTCATTGTTCAGCTAAGCTCCAGCTTGTGTGTTCCAGCACTTGAGAGCCATCAATAGGTCAACAATCAGCAAATGTCACTTCTACAATATATTAACAATGATTTTTCAGTTTCTCTTTTCAGAGGTCAAAATTTAAATTTTGACCATTCATCCAAAGGGTTCTAGTCTCTAATTAGTGACCTGTGAAAGAACTAATCACAATGTACACCAATCCAGAGAGCAATGACTGGTGAAAAAAAAAAAACTGATTCATAAAAACCTGAAAGATGCAATTTACAACAGGCCTAATGAGAGAAAAAATCAATCTAGCATAGGTTATGCTTGGGAATGAAGAAATAGCTAAATTAGAATTAAACATTAAATTATGTATGTTTCAACCTACATGTGCACATTGAAAGTGAAAGTTGTTAATCACTCAGTCACGTCCAACTCTTTGCAATCTTACGTACTATAGCCCGCCAGGCTCCTCTGCACACAGGATTTGCCAGGCAAGAATACTGGAGTGGGTTGCCATTCCCCTCTCCAGGGGATCTTCCCAATCCAGGGATCGAACTCAAGTCTCCTGCATTGCCAGTAGATTCTTTACCGCCTGAGCCAGGGAAGCTTTCAATGTGCTCATTGCTCTCAGCCAAAATATTAAGGCATATCAAAATGGGGAAATATCCACACTGTACTTGTCATTGTGACCCCATATGAAGGTGAGAAAAATTAGAATTATGTAGGGTTTAATGCATTCCAAGCACACATGCCAGAAGCTATACACTCACTGTCTTGTGCAGTCTTAAAAAATTTCTTTTCTCATCTTACAAAAAAGAAATTAAGGTTTAAGAAGTTGTTTATTATATCAAAACATTTCTTCTTCTGACGCTTCAAGTGGAAAAGACTGAACACATTCTCCCATTTGTACACACTTAACTAGAAAATTATAATACTATCCAAAGATATCCTCTGAAATGGTAGTTAAGCACTTTTTCCTAACTTGAATCTTATCTTGATTCACTTTTAATAATCAATTAAACACTTATTTCCAGAGTTCATACTCTGTATAAACTAAACTAGAATATGGGGGATAATAACAGTTATATAGGGCAGGGGTGAGGTATATACATAGTGGAGCTATTCAAGATATTTATTCTACACAAGGAAGAGGAAGATAAAGCATTAAAAGGCATATAATTCTGCAAAGCTGAGTAGGTAACAGATGTGAACTGTCACAAGTGCTCATTACCACCTAAGATGCTATGGGGAGTTTCCTCAAGGAAATAGAAAGTGTACCTGCTTGAAAGATAGGTAGCATCTGAATACACAAAAAGAAAATGACATTAACAGGAGAGAGAAGTGAGCAATAATGAACACACAGAGGGAAACACAAGTTATACTGAGGGAACTGTGTACAGATCCCTTTGGCTGGAGCAAAAGATTAAAATATGGGAATAATGAGAGATAAGACTGAATATTATAATTAAATTCTATTTACTTTTTAAGAAAATGACTCACTTTATTAATATTTTAAATTTATTAGTGTCATGTTGTATACTACATTTCCTCACTTTTAGTCTCCTTGTTATCATGATTATATTTTTTCTCAGCCATAATGTGGGATATTTATTTACTCCATTTTTTTGGCTAGCCTTTTCATAGGCTCTTTTGTTACCAATATACTCAAAAAGAATTAGA